>NC_060146.1:194029121-194343314 GCF_021461385.2 Schistocerca piceifrons | reverse complement strand
CTTTCTTGCCGATTGCGTCAACTTAGAAGACTCTGTTTTGTTACTTGTAGTGCCATCGAATACCTCAGCACACGGCGTAAGTTTCCAAACGATAAATTGTAAACGTTTCTGAGAGAAGGGCGACAATTGTGACGATCAGTCATTACGTCATTACGAAACAAAACACGAAACGCGAGATTTTCTTCCGTTTTTACTATATATTAACACTTTTCACACTTTCTCAAGCTCTGTGGCGGCGAGACCTCACTTCATGCAAAACCTCAGGTCCTCAGTCAACTGCAAGGCACTAACTCCGGCTAGTAATTGAATTTTCGAAACCAAAATATTAATTTTACTACTTCCTTCTTGCCGATTGCTTCAACTTAGAAGGCTCTGTTTTGTTGCTTGTAGTGCCATCGAATACCTCAGCGCAAGGCGTAAGTTTCCAAACGATAAATGTAACCGTTTCTGAGTGAAGGGCTACAATTGTGACGAATCAGTCACTACGTCATTACGAAACAAAAGACGAAACGCGAGATTTCTTTCCGTTTTTACTGTATATTAACATTTTTCGCTCTTTCTCATGCTATGTGGCTACCAGACCTCAGTTCATGCAAAACCTCAAGGTCCTCGGTCAACTGAAATGCACTAACTCTGGCTAATAATTGAATATTCGAAAACCAAAACATTACATTTACTACTTCTTTCTTGTCGATTGCTTCAACTTAGAAGGCTCTGTTTTGTTGCTTGTAGTGCCATCGAATACCTCAGCACACGGCGTAAGTTTCCACACGATAAATGTAACCGTTTCTGAGAGAAGGGCGACAATTGTGACGATCAGTCACTACGTCATTACGAAACAAAAGACGAAACGCGAGATTTCTTCCGTTTTTACTGTATATTAACATTTTTCGCTCTTTCTCATGCTATGTGGCTACCAGACCTCAGTTCATGCAAAACCTCAAGGTCCTCGGTCAACTGCAATGCACCAACTCTGGCTAATAATTGAATATTCGAAAACCAAAACATTACATTTACTACTTCTTTCTTGCCGATTGCTTCAACTTAGAAGGCTCTGTTCAGTTGCTTGTAGTGCCATCGAATACCTCAGCACACGGCGTAAGTTTCCAAACGATAAATGTAAACGTTTCTGAGAGAAGGGCGACAATTGTGACGATCAGTCATTACGTCATTACGAAACAAAAGACGAAACGGGAGATTTTCTTCCGTTTTTGCTACATATTAACACTTTCAGACTTTCTCAAGCTCTGTAGCATCGAGACCTCAGTTAATGCAAAACCTCAAGGTCCTCGGACAACTGCAGAGGCTCTAACACCGGCTAATAATTGAATTTTCAAAACCAAACTATTAACTTTACTACTTCCTTCTTGTCGATTGCTTGAAATTAGAAGGCTATGTTTTGTTGCTTGTAGTGCCATCGAATACCTCAGCACACGGCGTAATTTTCCAAACGATAAATGTAACCGTTCTGAGAGAAGGGCGACAATTGTGACAATCAGTCACTACGTCATTACGAAACAAAGGACGAAACGCGAGATTTTCTTCCTTTTTACAATATATTAACACTTTTCGCTCTTTCTCATGCTATGTGGCTACCAGACCTCAGTTCATGCAAAACCTCAAGGTCCTCGGTCAACTGGAAGGCACCAACTCTGGCTAATAATTGAATATTCGAAAACCAAAACATTACATTTACTACTTCTTTCTTGCCGATTGCTTCAACTTAGAGGCTCTGTTCTGTTGCTTGTAGTGCCATCGAATACCACAGCACACGGCGTAAGTTTCCAACGATAAATGTAAACGTTTCTTAGAGAAGGACGATAATTGTGATGTTCAGTCATTGCGTCATTACGAAACAAAAGACGAAACGGGAGACTTTCTTCCGTTTTTACTATTTATTAACACTTTTCGCTCTTTCTCATGCTATGTGGCTACCAGACCTCAATTCATGCAAAACTTCAAGGTCCTCGGTCAACTGCAAGGCACCAACTCTGGCTAATAATTGAATATTCGAAATTACAAAACATTTCATTTACTACTTCTTTCTTGCCGATTGCTTCAACTTAAAAGGCTCTGTTCTGTTGCTTGTAGTGCCATCGAATACCTCTGCACACGGCGTAAGTTACCAAACGATAAATGTAAACGTTTCTTAGAGAAGAGCGATAATTGTGATGATCAGTCATTACGTCATTACGAAACAAAAGACGAAACGGGAGACTTTCTTCCGTTTTTACTATATATTACAATTTTTCACACTTTCTCAAGCTCTGTGGCGGCAAGTCCTCAGTTCATGCAAAACCTCAAGCTCCTCGGTCAACTGCAAGGCACCAACTCCGGCTAATAATTGAATATTCGAAAACCAAAACATTAATTTTACTACTTCTTTCTTGCCGATTGCATCAACTTAGAAGGCTCTGTTTTGTTGCTTGTAGTGCCATCGAATACCTCAGCGCACGGCGTAAGTTTCCAAACGATAAATGTAAACGTTTCTGAGAGAAGGGCGACAATTGTGACGATCAGTCATTACGTCATTACGAACAAAAGACGAAACGGGAAATTTTCTTCCGTTTTTACAATATATTAACACTTTTCGCTCTTTCTCATGCTATGTGGCTACCAGACCTAAGTTCATGCAAAGCCTCAAGGTCCTCGGTCAACTGCAAGGCACTAACTCCGGCTAATAATTGAATATTCGAAAACCAAAACATTAATTTTACTACTACTTTCTTGCCGATTGCTTCATCTTAGAAGGCTCTGTTTTGTTGCTTGTAGTGCCATCGAATACCTCAGCACACGGCGTAAGTTTCCAAACGATAAATGTAACCGATCCTGAGAGAAGGGCGACTATTGTGACGATCAGTCGCTACGTCATTACAAAACAAAGAACGAAACGCGAAATTTTCTTCCGTTTTTGCTATATATTAACACTTTTCGCTCTTTCTCATGCTATGTGGCTTTCAGACCTCAGTTCATGCAAAACCTAAAGGTCCTCGGTCAACTGCAATGCACCAACTCTGGCTAATAATTGGATATTCGAAAACCAAAACATTACTTTTACTACTTCTTTCTTGTCGATTGCTTCAACTTAGAAGGCTCTGTTTTGTTGCTTGTAGTGCCATCGAATACCTCAGCGCAAGGCGTAAGTTTCCAAACGATAAATGTAACCGTTTCTGAGTGAAGGGCTACAATTGTGTCGATCAGTCACTACGTCATTACGAAACAAAAGACGAAACGCGAGATTTCTTTCCGTTTTTACTGTTTATTAACATTTTTCGCTCTTTCTCATGCTATGTGGCTTTCAGACCTCAGTTCATGCAAAACCTAAAGGTCCTCGGTCAACTGCAATGCACCAACTCTGGCTAATAATTGAATATTCGAAAACCAAAGGATTACTTTTACTACTTCTTTCTTGCGATTGCTTCAACTTAGAAGGCTCTGTTTTGTTGCTTGTAGTGCCATCGAATACCTCAGCACACGGCGTAAGTTTCCAAACGATAAATGTAACCGTTTCTGAGAGAAGGGCGACAATTGTGACGAACAGTCACTACGTCATTACGAAACAAATGACGAAACATGAGATTTTCTTCCGTTTTTACTGTATATCAACATTTTTCGCTCTTTCTCATGCTATGTGGTTACCAGACCTCAGTTCATGCAAAACCTCAAGGTCCTCGGTCAACTGCAATGCACCAACTCTGGCTAATAATTGGATATTTTAAAACCAAAACATTACATTTACTACTTTTTTCTTGCCGATTGCTTCAACTTAGAAGGCTCTGTTCTGTTGCTTGTTGTGCCATCGAATACCTCAGCACACGGCGTAAGTTTCCAAACGATAAATGTAAACGTTTCTGAGACAAGGGCGACATTTGTGACGATCAGTCATTACGTCATTACGAAACAAAAGACCGAAACGGTAGATTTTCTTCCGTTTTTACTACATATTAACACTTTTCAGACTTTCTCAAGCTCTGTAGCATCGAGACCTCAGTTAATGCAAAACCTCAAGGTCCTCGACAACTGCAGGCTGCTCTAACACCGGCTAATAATTGAATTTTCAAAAACCAAAATATTAATTTTACTACTTCCTTCTTGCCGATTGCTTCAAATTAGAAGGCTCTGTTTTGTTGCTTGTAGTGCCATCGAATACCTCAGCACACGGCGTAAGTTTCCAACGATAAATATAACCCTTTCTGAGAGAAGGACGACAATTGTGACGATCAGTCACTACGTCATTACGAAACAAAAGACGAAACGCGAGATTTCTTTCCGTTTTTACTGTATATTAACATTTTTCGCTCTTTCTCATGCTATGTGGCTACCAGACTCAGTTCATGCAAAACCTCAAGGTCTACGACCAACTGCAATGCACCAACTCTGGCTAATAATTGAATATTCGAAAACCAAAACTTTACATATACTACTTCTTTCTTGCCGATTGCGTCAACTTAGAAGACTCTGTTTTGTTGATTCTAGTGCCATCGAATACCTCAGCACACGGCGTAAGTTTCCACACGATAAATGTAACCGTTTCTGAGAGAAGGGCGACAATTGTGACGATCAGTCATTACGTCATTACGAAACAAAACACGAACGCGAGATTTTCATCCGTTTTTACTATATATTAACACTTTTCACACTTTCTCAAGCTCTGTGGCGGCGAGACCTCACTTCATGCAAAACCTCAAGGTCCTCAGTCAACTGCAAGGCACTAACTCCGGCTAGTAATTGAATTTTCGAAAACCAAAATATTAATTTTTACTACTTCCTTCTTGCCGATTGCTTCAACTTAGAAGGCTCTGTTTTGTTGCTTGTAGTGCCATCGAATACCTCAGCGCAAGGCGTAAGTTTCCAAACGATAAATGTAAACGTTTCTGAGAGAAGGGCGACAATTGTGACGATCAGTCACTACGTCATTACGAAACAAAAGACGAAACGCGAGATTTCTTTCCGTTTTTACTGTATATTAACATTTTTCGCTCTTTCTCATGCTATGTGGCTACCAGACCTCAGTTCATGCAAAACCTCAAGGTCCTCGGTCAACTGAAATGCACTAACTCTGGCTAATAATTGAATATTCGAAAACCAAAACATTACATTTACTACTTCTTTCTTGTCGATTGCTTCAACTTAGAAGGCTCTGTTTTGTTGCTTGTAGTGCCATCGAATACCTCAGCACACGGCGTAAGTTTCCACACGATAAATGTAACCGTTTCTGAGAGAAGGGCGACAATTGTGACGATCAGTCACTACGTCATTACGAAACAAAAGACGAAACGCGAGATTTCTTTCCGTTTTTACTGTATATTAACATTTTTCGCTCTTTCTCATGCTATGTGGCTACCAGACCTCAGTTCATGCAAAACCTCAAGGTCCTCGGTCAACTGCAATGCACCAACTCTGGCTAATAATTGAATATTCGAAAACCAAAACATTACATTTACTACTTCTTTCTTGCCGATTGCTTCAACTTAGAAGGCTCTGTTCAGTTGCTTGTAGTGCCATCGAATACCTCAGCACACGGCGTAAGTTTCCAAACGATAAATGTAAACGTTTCTGAGAGAAGGGCGACAATTGTGACGATCAGTCATTACGTCATTACGAAACAAAAGACGAAACGGGAGATTTTCTTCCGTTTTTGCTACATATTAACACTTTTCAGACTTTCTCAAGCTCTGTAGCATCGAGACCTCAGTTAATGCAAAACCTCAAGGTCCTCGGACAACTGCAAGGCTCTAACACCGGCTAATAATTGAATTTTCAAAAACCAAACTATTAACTTTACTACTTCCTTCTTGTCGATTGCTTGAAATTAGAAGGCTATGTTTTGTTGCTTGTAGTGCCATCGAATACCTCAGCACACGGCGTAATTTTCCAAACGATAAATGTAACCGTTTCTGAGAGAAGGGCGACAATTGTGACAATCAGTCACTACGTCATTACGAAACAAAGGACGAAACGCGAGATTTTCTTCCGTTTTTACAATATATTAACACTTTTCGCTCTTTCTCATGCTATGTGGCTACCAGATCTCAGTTCATGCAAAACCTCAAGGTCCTCGGTCAACTGGAAGGCACCAACTCTGGCTAATAATTGAATATTCGAAAACCAAAACATTACATTTACTACTTCTTTCTTGCCGATTGCTTCAACTTAGAAGGCTCTGTTCTGTTGCTTGTAGTGCCATCGAATACCACAGCACACGGCGTAAGTTTCCAAACGATAAATGTAAACGTTTCTTAGAGAAGGGCGATAATTGTGATGTTCAGTCATTGCGTCATTACGAAACAAAAGACGAAACGGGAGACTTTCTTCCGTTTTCACTATATATTAACACTTTTCGCTCTTTCTCATGCTATGTGGCTACCAGACCTCAATTCATGCAAAACTTCAAGGTCCTCGGTCAACAACAAGGCACCAACTCTGGCTAATAATTGAATATTCGAAATTACAAAACATTTCATTTACTACTTCTTTCTTGCCGATTGCTTCAACTTAAAAGGCTCTGTTCTGTTGCTTGTAGTGCCATCGAATACCTCTGCACACGGCGTAAGGCACACGGCGTAAGTTACCAAACGATAAATGTAAACGTTTCTTAGAGAAGAGCGATAATTGTGATGATCAGTCATTACGTCATTACGAAACAAAAGACGAAACGGGAGACTTTCTTCCGTTTTTACTATATATTAACAATTTTCACACTTTCTCAAGCTCTGTGGCGGCAAGTCCTCAGTTCATGCAAAACCTCAAGCTCCTCGGTCAACTGCAAGGCACCAACTCCGGCTAATAATTGAATATTCGAAAACCAAAACATTAATTTTACTACTTCTTTCTTGCCGATTGCATCAACTTAGAAGGCTCTGTTTTGTTGCTTGTAGTGCCATCGAATACCTCAGCGCACGGCGTAAGTTTCCAAACGATAAATGTAAACGTTCTGAGAGAAGGGCGACAATTGTGACGATCAGTCATTACGTCATTACGAACAAAAGACGAAACGGGAAATTTTCTTCCGTTTTTACAATATATTAACACTTTTCGCTCTTTCTCATGCTATGTGGCTACCAGACCTAAGTTCATGCAAAGCCTCAAGGTCCTCGGTCCAACTGCAAGGCACTAACTCTCCGGCTAATAATTGAATTTCGAAACCAAAACATTAATTTTACTACTACTTTCTTGCCGATTGCTTCATCTTAGAAGGCTCTGTTTTGTTGCTTGTAGTGCCATCGAATACCTCAGCACACGGCGTAAGTTTCAAACGATAAATGTAACCGATCCTGAGAGAAGGGCGACTATTGTGACGATCAGTCGCTACGTCATTACAAAACAAAGAACGAAACGCGAAATTTTCTTCCGTTTTTGGCTATTATATTAACACTTTTCGCTCTTTCTCATGCTATGTGGCTTTCAAACCTCAGTTCATGCAAAACCTAAAGGTCCTCGGTCAACTGCAATGCACCAACTCTGGCTAATAATTGGATATTCGAAAACCAAAACATTACTTTTACTACTTCTTTCTTGTCGATTGCTTCAACTTAGAAGGCTCTGTTCTGTTGCTTGTAGTGCCATCGAATACTTCAGCACACGGCGTAAGTTTCCAAACGATAAATGTAACCGTTTCTGAGAGCAGGGCGACAATTGTGACGATCAGTCACTACGTCATTACGAAACAAAAGACGAACGCGAGATTTCTTTCCGTTTTTACTGTATATTAACAGTTTTCGCTCTTCTCATGCTATGTGGCTACCAGACCTCAGTTCATGCAAAACCTCAAGGTCCTCGGTTAACTGCAATGCACCAACTCTGGCTAATAATTGAATATTCGAAAACCAAATCATTAATTTTACTACTTCTTTCTTGTCGATTGCTTCAACTTAGAAGGCTCTGTTCTGTTGCTTGTAGTGCCATCGAATACCTCAGCACACGGCGTAAGTTTCGAAACGATAAATGTAACCGTTTCTGAGAGAAGGGCGACAATTGTGACGATCAGTCACTACGTCATTACGAAACAAATGACGAAACATGAGATTTTCTTCCGTTTTTACTGTATATCAACATTTTTCGCTCTTCTCATGCTATGTGGTTACCAGACCTCAGTTCATGCAAAACCTCAAGGTCCTCGGTCAACTGCAATGCACCAACTCTGGCTAATAATTGGATATTTTAAAACCAAAACATTACATTTACTACTTTTTTCTTGCTGATTGCTTCAACTTAGAAGGCTCTGTTCTGTTGCTTGTAGTGCCATCGAATACCTCAGCACACGGCACCACTTCCCAAACGATAAATGTAAACGTTTCTGAGAGAAGGGCGACAATTGTGACGATCAGTCATTACATCATTACGAAACAAAGACGAAACGGGAGATTTTCTTCCGTTTTTACTATATATTAACACTTTTCACACTTTCTCAAACTCTGTGGTGGCGAGACCTCAGTTCATGCAAAACCTCAATGTCCTCGGTCAACTGCAAGGCACTAACTCCGGCTAATAATTGAATTTTCGAAAACAAAAATATTAATTTTACTACTTTCTTCTTGCCGATTGGTTCAACTTAGAAGGCTCTGGTTTTGTTGCTTGTAGTGCCATCGAATTCCTCAGCACACGGCGTAAGTTTCCAAACGATAAATGTAACCGTTTCTGAGAGAAGGGCGACAATTGTGACGATCAGTCATTACGTCATTACGAAGCAAAAGATGAAAAGCGAGATTTTCTTCCGTTTTTACTATATATTAACACTTTTCGCTCTTTCTCATGCTATGTGGCTACCAGACCTCAGTACATGCAAAACCTCAAGGTCCTCGGTTACCTGCGAGGCACCAACTCTGGCTAATAATTGAATATTCGAAAACCAAAACATTACATTTACTACTTCTTTGTTTCCGATTGCTTCAACTTAGAAGGCTCTCTTCTGTTGCTTGCAGTGCCATCGAATACCTCAGCACACGGCGTAAGTTTCCAAACGATAAATGTAAACGTTTCTGAGAGAAGGGCGACAATTATGACGATCAGTCATTACGTCATTACGGAACAAAAGACGAGACGCGAGATTTTCTTTCGTTTTTACTATATATTTACACTTTTCGCTCTTTCACGTGCTATGTGGCTTCCAGACCTTAGTTCATGCAAAACCTCAAGGTCCTCGGTCAACTGCAATGCACCAACTCTGGCTAGTAATTGAATATTCGAAAACCAAAACATTACAGATACTAGTTCTTTCTTGCCGATTGCTTCAACTTAGAAGGCTCATTTTTGTTGCTTGTACTGCCATCGAATACCTCAGCACACGGCGTAAGTTTCCAAACGATAAATGTAACGTTTCTGAGAGAAGGGCGACAATTGTGACGATCAGTCATTACGTCATTACGAAACAAAACACGAAACGCGAGATTTTCTTCCGTTTTTACTATATATTAACACTTTTCACACTTTCTCAAACTCTGTGGTGGCGAGACCTCAGTTCATGCAAAACCTCAATGTCCTCAGTCAACTGCGAGGCACTAACTCCGGCTAATAATTGAATTTTCGAAAACCAAAACATTACTTTTACTACTTCCTTCTTGCCGATTGCTTCAACTTAGAAGGCTCTGTTCTGTTGCTTGTAGTGCCATCGAATACCTCAGCACACGGCGTAAGTTTCCAAACGATAAATGTAAACGTTTCTGAGAGAAGGGCGACAAATGTGACGATCAGTCACTACGTCATTGCGAAACAAAAGGAGAAACGCGAGATTTTCTTCCGTTTTTACTATATATTAACATTTTTCGCTCTTTCTCATGCTATGTGGCTACCAGACCTCAGTTCATGCAAAACCTCAAGTCCTCGGTCAACTGCAATGCACCAACCCTGGCTAATAATTGAATATTCTAAAACCAAAACAGTACATTTACTACATCTTTCTAGCCAATTGCTTCAACTTAGAAGGCTCTGTTTTGTTGCTTGTAGTGTTATCGAATACCTCAGCACACGGCGTAAGTTTCCAAATGATAAATGTAAACGTTTGTGAGAGAAGGGCGACGATTGTGACGATCAGTCATTAAGTCATTACGAAACAATAGACGAAACGGGAGATTTTCTTCCATTTCTACTATATTTTAACACTTTTCGCTCTTTCTCATGCTATGTGGCTACCAGCCCTCAGTTCATGCAAAACCTCAAGATCCTCGGTCAACTGCAAGGCACTAACTCCGGCTAATAATTGAATATTTGAAAACCCAAAACATCACTTTTACTACTTCTTTCTAGCCGATTTCTTCAACTTAGAAGGCTCTGTTTTGTTGCTTGTAGTGTTATCGAATACCTCAGCACCCGCCGTAAGTTTCGAAACGATAAATGTAAACGTTTCTGAGAGAAGGGCGACAATTGTGACGATTAGTCATTGCGTCATTACGAAATAAAAGAAGAAACGGAGGTTTTCTTCCGTTTTACTACATATTAACACTTTTCACACTTTCTCAAGCTCTGTAGCGGCGAAACCTCATCTCATGCAAAACCTCAAGGTCCTCGGTCAACTGCAAGGCACCATCTCCGGCTAATAATTGAATTTTCGAAAACCAAAACATTAATTTTAATAATTCTTTCTTACCGATTGCGTCAACTTAGAAGGCTCTGTTTTGTTGCTTGTATTGCCATCGAATATCACAGCACCCGCCGTAAGTTTCCAAACGATAAATGTAAACGTTTCTGAGAGAAGTTCGCCAATTGTGACGATCAGACATTACGTCATTACGAATCAAAGACGAAACAGGAGATTTTCTTCCGTTTTTACTACATATTAACACTTTTCACACTTTCTCAAGCTCTGTGCGGCGAGACCTCAGTTCATGCAAAACCTCAATGTCCTCGGTCAAATGCAAGGCACTAACTCCGGCTAATAACTGAATATTCGAAAACAAAACATTAATTTTACTACTTCTTCTTGCCGATTGCTTCAACTTAGGAGGCTCAGTTTTGTTGATTGTAGTGCCAGGGTACCTCAGCACCCGCCGTAAGTTTCCAAACGATAAATGTAAACGTTTCTGAGAGAAGGGCGACAATTGTGATGATCAGTCATTAGGTCATTACGAAACAAAGACGAAACTGGAGATTTTCTTCCGTTTTTACTACATATTAACAGTTTTCACACTTTGTCAAGCTCTGTGGCGGCGAGACCTTAGATCTTGCAAAACCTCAAGGTCCTCGGTCAACTGCAAGGCACTAAACTCCGTCTAATAATTGAATATTCGAAAACCAAAACATTAATTTTACTACCTCTTCCTTGCCGATTGCTTCAACTTAGAATTCTCTATTTTGTTGCTTGTAGAGATAAGGATACCTCAGCACACGCCGTAAGTTTCCAAACGATAAATGTAAACGTTTCTGGGATAAGGGCGACAATTGTGACGATCAGTCATTACGTCATTACGAAACAAAAGACGAAACGGAAGATTTTCTTCCGTTTTTACTACATATTAACACTTTTCACACTTTCTCAAGCTCTGTGGCGGCGAGACCTCAGTTCATGCATAACCTCAAGGTCCTCGGTCAAATGCAGGGCACTAACTCCGGCTAATAACTGAATATTCGAAAACCAAAACATTAAATTTACTACTTCTTTCTTGCCGATTGCTTGAACTTAGAAGGCTCTGTTTTGTTGCTTGTAGTGCCATCGAATACTTCAGCACCCGCCATAAGTTTCCAAACGATAAATTTAAACGTTTCTGAAAGAAATGCGACAATTGTGACGATCAGTCATTACGTCCATTACGAATCAAAAGGCGAAACGGGAGATTTTCTTCCGTTTTTACTATATATTAACACATTTCACACTTTCTCAACCTCTGTGGCGACGAGACCACAGTTCATGCAAAACCTCAAGGTCCTCGGTCAACTGCAAGGCACTAACTCCGGCTAATAATTGAATATTCGATAACCAATACCTTAATTTTACTACTTCATTCTTGCCGATTGCTTCAACGTAGAAGGCTATTTTGTTGCTTGCAGTGCCAAGGATACCTCAGCACCCGCCGTAAGTTTCCAAACGATAAATGCAAACGTTTCTGAGAGAAGGGCGACAATTGTGACGATCAGTCATTACGTCATTACGAAACAAAAGACGAAACGGAGATTTTCTTCCGTTTTTACTACATATTAACACTTTTCACAATTTCTCAAGCTCTGTGGCTACCAGACCTCAGTTCATGCAACTACCTGAAGGTCCTCGGTCAACTGCAAGACACTAACACCGGCTAACAATTGAATATTCGAAACCAAAACATTAATTTTACTACGTCTTTCTTGCCGATTGCTTCAACTTAGAAGGCTCTGTTTTGTTGCTTGTAGTGCCATCGAATACCTCAGCACCCCCTGTAAGTTTCCAAACGATAAATGTAAATGTTTCTGAGAGAAGGGCGACAATTGTGGCGATCAGTCATTACGTCATTGCGAAACATATGACGAAACGGGAGATTTTCTTCCGTTTTTACTATATATTAACACTTTTCACACTTTCTCAAGCTCTGTGGCGTCGAGGCCACAGTTCACGCAAAACCTCAAGGTCTCGGTCAACTGCAAAGGCACCAACTTCGGCTACTATTTGAATTTACGAAAACCAAATCATTAATTTTACTACTTCTTTCTTACCTATTGCTTCAACTTAGAAGGCTCTGTTTTGTTGCTTGTAGTGCCATCGAATATCACAGCACCCGCCGTAAGTTTCCAAACGATAAATGTAAACGTTTCTGAGAGAAGGGCGACAATTGTGACGATCAGTCTTTACGTCATTACGAAACGAAAGACGAAACGGGAGATTTTCTTCCTTTTTTACTACATTTTAACCTTTTCACACTTTCTCAAGCTCTGTGGCGGCGAGACCTCAGTTCATGCAAAACCTCAAGGTCCTCGGTCAAATGCAAGGCACTAACTCCGACTAATAACTGCATATTCAAAAACCAAACATTAATTTTACTACTTCTTTCTTGCGATTGCTTCAACTTAGAAGGCTCTGTTTTGTTGCTTGTAGTTCCATGGATACCTCAGCACCCGCCGTAAGTTTCTAAACGATAAATGTAATCGTTTCTGAGGGAAGGGCGACAATTGTGGCGATCAGTCATTACGTCATTACGAAACAAAAGACGAAACGGGAGATTTTCTTCCGTTTTTACTACATATTAACACTTTTCACACTTTCTCGAGCTCTGTGGCGGCGAGACCTCAGTTTCATGCAAAACCTCAAGGTCCTCGGTCAAATGCAGGGCACTAACTCCGGCTAATAACTGAATATTCGAAACCAAAACATTAAATTTACTACTTCTTTCTTGCCGATTGCTTGAACTTAGAAGGCTCTGTTTTGTTGCTTGTAGTGCCATCGAATACCTCAGCACCCGCCGTAAGTTTCCAAACGATAAATGTAAACGTTTCTGAGAGAAGGGCGACAATTGTGACGATCAGACATTACGTCATTACGAAACAAAAGACGAAACGGGAGATTTTCTTCCGTTTTTACTATATATTAACACTTTTCACACTTTCTCAAGCTCTGTGGCGGCGAGACCACAGTTCATGCAAAACCTCAAGGTCCTCGGTCAACTGCAAGGCACCAACTCCGGCTAATAATTGAATTTTCGAAAACCAAAACATTAATTTTACTACTTCTTTCTTACCTATTGCTTCAACTTAGAAGGCTCTGTTTTGTTGCTTGTAGTGCCATCGAATATCACAGCACCCGCCGTAAGTTTCCAACGATAAATGTAAACGTTTCTGAGAGAAGGGCGACAATTTTGACGATCAGTCATTACGTCATTACGAAACGAAAGACGAAACGGGAGATTTTCTTCTGTTTTTACTACATGTTAACACTTTTCACACTTTGTCAAGCTCTGTGGCGGCGAGACCTAAGTTCATACAAAACCTCAAGGTCCTCGGTCAACTGCAAGACACTAACACCGGCTAATCATTGATATTCGAAAACCAAAACATTAAATTTTACTATTTATTTCTTGCAGATTGCTTCACCTTGGAAGGCTCTGTTTTGTTGCTTGTAGTGCCATCGAATACTTCAGCAGCCGCCATAAGTTTCCAAACGATAAATTTAAACGTTTCTGAGAGAAATGCGACAATTGTGACGATCAGTCATTACGTCATTACGAAACAAAAGGCGAAACGGGAGATTTTCTTCCGTTTTTACTATATATTAACACATTTCACACTTTCTCAACCTCTGTGGCGACGAGACCACAGTTCATGCAAAACCTCAAGGTCCTCGGTCAACTGCAAGACACTAACTCCGTCTAATAATTGAATATTCGAAAACCAAAACATTAATTTTACTACTTCTTTCTTGCCGATTGCTTCAACTTAGAAGGCTCTGTTTTGTTGCTTGTAGTGCCAAGGATACCTCAGCACCCGCCGTAAGTTTCCAAACGATAAATGTAAACGTTTCTGAGAGAAGGGCGACAATTGTGACGATCAGTCATTACGTCATTACGAAACAAAAGACGAAACGGAAGATTTTCTTCCGTTTTTACTACATATTAACACTTTTCACACTTTCTCAAGCTCTGTGGCGGCGAGACCTCTGTTCATGCAAAACCTCAAGGTCCTCGGTCAAATGCATGGCACTAACTCCGGCTAATAATTGAATATTCGAAAACCATACATTAATTTTACTACTTCTTTCTTGCCGATTGCTTCAACTTAGAACGCTCTGTTTTGTTGCTTGTAGTGCCAAGGATACCACAGCACCCGACGTAAGTTTCCAAACGATAAATGTAAACGTTTCTGAGAGAACGGCGACAATTGTGACGATCAGTCATTACGTCATTACGAAACAAAGGACGAAACGGAAGATTTTCGTCCGTTTTTTCTACATATTAACAGTTTTCACGCTTTCTCAAGCTCTGTGGCGGCGAGACCTCAGTTCATGCAAAACCTCAAGGTCCTCGTTCAACTGCAAGACACTAACTCCGGCTAATAATTGAATATTCGAAAACCAAAACATAAATTTTACAAATTCTTCCTTGCCGATTGCTTGAACTTAGAAGGCCCTGTTTTGTTGCTTGTAGTGCCATCGAATACCTCAGCACCCGCCGTAAGTTTCCAAGCGATAAATGTAAACGTTTCTGAGAGATGGGCGACAATTGTGACGATCAGTCAATACGTCATTACGAAACAAAAGACGAAACGGGAGATTTTCTTCCGTTTTTACTACATATTAACACTTTTCACACTTTCTCAAGCTCTGCGGCGGCAAGACCTCAGTTCATGCAAAACCTCAAGGTCCTCGGTCAAATGCAAGGCACTAACTCCGGCTAATAACTGAATATTCGAAAACCAAAACATTAAATTTACTACTTTTTTCTTGCCGTTTGCTTGAACTTAGAAGGCTCTGTTTTGTTGCTTGTACTGCCATCGAATACCTCAGCACCCGCCGTAAGTTTCCAAACGATAAATGTAAACGTTTCTGAGAGAAGGGCGACAATTGTGACGATCAGACATTACGTCATTACGAAACAAAAGACGAAACGGGAGATTTTCTTCCGTTTTTACTATATATTAACACTTTTCACACTTTCTCAAGCTCTGTGGCGGCGAGACCGCAGTTCATGCAAAACCTCAAGGTCCTCGGTCAACTGCAAGGCACCAACTCCGACTAATAATTGAATTTTCGCAAACCAAAACATTAATTTTACTACTTCTTTCTTACCTATTGCTTCAACTTAGCAGGCTCTGTTTTGTTGCTTGTAGTGCCATCGAATATCACAGCACCCGCCGTAAGTTTCCAAACGATAAATGTAAACGTTTCTGAGAGAAGGGCGACAATTGTGACGATCAGTCATTACGTCATTACGAAACAAAAGACGAAACGGGAGATTTTCTTCCGTTTTTACTACATATTAACACTTTTCACAATTTCTCAAGCTCTGTGGCTACCAGACCTCAGTTCATGCAACTACCTGAAGGTCCTCGGTCAACTGCAAGACACTAACACCGGCTAACAATTGAATATTCGAAAACCAAAACATTAATTTTACTACGTCTTTCTTGCCGATTGCTTCAACTTAGAAGGCTCTGTTTTGTTGCTTGTAGTGCCATCGAATACCTCAGCACCCCCTGTAAGTTTCCAAACGATAAATGTAAATGTTTCTGAGAGAAGGGCGACAATTGTGGCGATCAGTCATTACGTCATTGCGAAACATATGACGAAACGGGAGATTTTCTTCCGTTTTTACTATATATTAACACTTTTGACACTTTCTCAAGCTCTGTGGCGTCGAGGCCACAGTTCACGCAAAACCTCAAGGTCCTCGGTCAACTGCAAGGCACCAACTCCGGCTAATAATTGAATTTACGAAAACCAAAACCTTAATTTTACTATTTCTTTCTTACCTATTGCTTCAACTTAGAAGGCTCTGTTTTGTTGCTTGTAGTGCCATCGAATATCACAGCACCCGCCGTAAGTTTCCAAACGATAAATGTAAACATTTCTGAGAGAAGGGCGACAATTGTGACGATCAGTCTTTACGTCATTACGAAACGAAAGACGAAACGGGAGATTTTCTTCCTTTTTTACTACATTTTAACCTTTTTCACACTTTCTCAAGCTCTGTGGCGGCGAGACCTCAGTTCATGCAAAACCTCAAGATCCTCGGTCAACTGCAAGGCACTAACTCCGGCTAATAATTGAATATTTGAAAACCAAAACATCACTTTTACTACTTCTTTCTAGCCGATTTCTTCAACTTAGAAGGCTCTGTTTTGTTGCTTGTAGTGTTATCGAATACCTCAGCACCCGCCGTAAGTTTCGAAACGATAAATGTAAACGTTTCTGAGAGAAGGGCGACAATTGTGACGATTAGTCATTGCGTCATTACGAAATAAAAGAAGAAACGGGAGGTTTTCTTCCGTTTGTACTACATATTAACACTTTTCACACTTTCTCAAGCTCTGTAGCGGTGAAACCTCATCTCATGCAAAACCTCAAGGTCCTCGGTCAACTGCAAGGCACTAACTCCGGCTAATAATTGAATATTCGAAAACCAAAACATTAATTTTACTACTTCTTTCTTGCCGATTGCATCAACTTAGAAGGGTCTGTTTTGTTGCTTGTAGGGCCAAGGATACCTCAGCACCCGCCGTAAGTTTCCAAACGATAAATGTAAACGTTTCTGAGAGAAGGGCGACAATTGTGACGATCAGTCGTTATGTCATTACGAAACAAAAGACGAAACCGGAGATTTTCTTCCTTTTTCACTATATATTAACACTTTTCACACTTTCTCAAGCTCTGTGGCGGCGAGACCACAGTTCATGCAAAACCTCAAGGTCCTCGGTCAACTGCAAGGCACCATCTCCGGCTAATAATTGAATTTTCGAAAACCAAAACATTAATTTTAATAATTCTTTCTTACCGATTGCGTCAACTTAGAAGGCTCTGTTTTGTTGCTTGTATTGCCATCGAATATCACAGCACCCGCCGTAAGTTTCCAAACGATAAATGTAAACGTTTCTGAGAGAAGTTCGCCAATTGTGACGATCAGACATTACGTCATTACGAATCAAAAGACGAAACAGGAGATTTTCTTCCGTTTTTACTACATATTAACACTTTTCACACTTTCTCAAGCTCTGTGGCGGCGAGACCTCAGTTCATGCAAAACCTCAATGTCCTCGGTCAAATGCAAGGCACTAACTCCGGCTAATAACTGAATATTCGAAAACCAAAACATTAATTTTACTACTTCCTTCTTGCCGATTGCTTCAACTTAGGAGGCTCAGTTTTGTTGATTGTAGTGCCAAGGGTACCTCAGCACCCGCCGTAAGTTTCCAAACGATAAATGTAAACGTTTCTGAGAGAAGGGCGACAATTGTGATGATCAGTCATTAGGTCATTACGAAACAAAAGACGAAACTGGAGATTTTCTTCCGTTTTTACTACATATTAACAGTTTTCACACTTTGTCAAGCTCTGTGGCGGCGAGACCTTAGATCTTGCAAAACCTCAAGGTCCTCGGTCAACTGCAAGGCACTAACTCCGTCTAATAATTGAATATTCGAAAACCAAAACATTAATTTTACTACCTCTTCCTTGCCGATTGCTTCAACTTAGAATTCTCTATTTTGTTGCTTGTAGAGATAAGGATACCTCAGCACACGCCGTAAGTTTCCAAACGATAAATGTAAACGTTTCTGGGATAAGGGCGACAATTGTGACGATCAGCCATTACGTCATTACGAAACAAAAGACGAAACGGAAGATTTTGTTCCGTTTTTACTACGTATTAACACTTTTCACACTTTCTCAAGCTCTGTGGCGGCGAGACCTCAGTTCATGCATAACCTCAAGGTCCTCGGTCAAATGCAGGGCACTAACTCCGGCTAATAACTGAATATTCGAAAACCAAAACATTAAATTTACTACTTCTTTCTTGCCGATTGCTTGAACTTAGAAGGCTCTGTTTTGTTGCTTGTAGTGCCATCGAATACTTCAGCACCCGCCATAAGTTTCCAAACGATAAATTTAAACGTTTCTGAAAGAAATGCGACAATTGTGACGATCAGTCATTACGTCATTACGAAACAAAAGGCGAAACGGGAGATTTTCTTCCGTTTTTACTATATATTAACACATTTCACACTTTCTCAACCTCTGTGGCGACGAGACCACAGTTCATGCAAAACCTCAAGGTCCTCGGTCAACTGCAAGGCACTAACTCCGGCTAATAATTGAATATTCGATAACCAATACCTTAATTTTACTACTTCATTCTTGCCGATTGCTTCAACGTAGAAGGCTATTTTGTTGCTTGCAGTGCCAAGGATACCTCAGCACCCGCCGTAAGTTTCCAAACGATAAATGCAAACGTTTCTGAGAGAAGGGCGACAATTGTGACGATCAGTCATTACGTCATTACGAAACAAAAGACGAAACGGGAGATTTTCTTCCGTTTTTACTACATATTAACACTTTTCACAATTTCTCAAGCTCTGTGGCTACCAGACCTCAGTTCATGCAACTACCTGAAGGTCCTCGGTCAACTGCAAGACACTAACACCGGCTAACAATTGAATATTCGAAAACCAAAACATTAATTTTACTACGTCTTTCTTGCCGATTGCTTCAACTTAGAAGGCTCTGTTTTGTTGCTTGTAGTGCCATCGAATACCTCAGCACCCCCTGTAAGTTTCCAAACGATAAATGTAAATGTTTCTGAGAGAAGGGCGACAATTGTGGCGATCAGTCATTACGTCATTGCGAAACATATGACGAAACGGGAGATTTTCTTCCGTTTTTACTATATATTAACACTTTTCACACTTTCTCAAGCTCTGTGGCGTCGAGGCCACAGTTCACGCAAAACCTCAAGGTCCTCGGTCAACTGCAAGGCACCAACTTCGGCTACTATTTGAATTTACGAAAACCAAAACATTAATTTTACTACTTCTTTCTTACCTATTGCTTCAACTTAGAAGGCTCTGTTTTGTTGCTTGTAGTGCCATCGAATATCACAGCACCCGCCGTAAGTTTCCAAACTATAAATGTAAACGTTTCTGAGAGAAGGGCGACAATTGTGACGATCAGTCTTTACGTCATTACGAAACGAAAGACGAAACGGGAGATTTTCTTCCTTTTTTACTACATTTTAACCTTTTTCACACTTTCTCAAGCTCTGTGGCGGCGAGACCTCAGTTCATGCAAAACCTCAAGGTCCTCGGTCAAATGCAAGGCACTAACTCCGACTAATAACTGCATATTCAAAAACCAAAACATTAATTTTACTACTTCTTTCTTGCCGATTGCTTCAACTTAGAAGGCTCTGTTTTGTTGCTTGTAGTTCCATGGATACCTCAGCACCCGCCGTAAGTTTCTAAACGATAAATGTAATCGTTTCTGAGGGAAGGGCGACAATTGTGGCGATCAGTCATTACGTCATTACGAAACAAAAGACGAAACGGGAGATTTTCTTCCGTTTTTACTACATATTAACACTTTTCACACTTTCTCGAGCTCTGTGGCGGCGAGACCTCAGTTCATGCAAAACCTCAAGGTCCTCGGTCAAATGCAGGGCACTAACTCCGGCTAATAACTGAATATTCGAAAACCAAAACATTAAATTCACTACTTCTTTCTTGCCGATTGCTTGAACTTAGAAGGCTCTGTTTTGTTGCTTGTAGTGCCATCGAATACCTCAGCACCCGCCGTAAGTTTCCAAACGATAAATGTAAACGTTTCTGAGAGAAGGGCGACAATTGTGACGATCAGACATTACGTCATTACGAAACAAAAGACGAAACGGGAGATTTTCTTCCGTTTTTACTATATATTAACACTTTTCACACTTTCTCAAGCTCTGTGGCGGCGAGACCACAGTTCATGCAAAACCTCAAGGTCCTCGGTCAACTGCAAGGCACCAACTCCGGCTAATAATTGAATTTTCGAAAACCAAAACATTAATTTTACTACTTCTTTCTTACCTATTGCTTCAACTTAGAAGGCTCTGTTTTGTTGCTTGTAGTGCCATCGAATATCACAGCACCCGCCGTAAGTTTCCAAACGATAAATGTAAACGTTTCTGAGAGAAGGGCGACAATTTTGACGATCAGTCATTACGTCATTACGAAACGAAAGACGAAACGGGAGATTTTCTTCTGTTTTTACTACATGTTAACACTTTTCACACTTTGTCAAGCTCTGTGGCGGCGAGACCTAAGTTCATACAAAACCTCAAGGTCCTCGGTCAACTGCAAGACACTAACACCGGCTAATCATTGAATATTCGAAAACCGAAACATTAATTTTACTATTTCTTTCTTGCAGATTGCTTCACCTTGGAAGGCTCTGTTTTGTTGCTTGTAGTGCCATCGAATACTTCAGCACCCGCCATAAGTTTCCAAACGATAAATTTAAACGTTTCTGAGAGAAATGCGACAATTGTGACGATCAGTCATTACGTCATTACGAAACAAAAGGCGAAACGGGAGATTTTCTTCCGTTTTTACTATATATTAACACATTTCACACTTTCTCAACCTCTGTGGCGACGAGACCACAGTTCATGCAAAACCTCAAGGTCCTCGGTCAACTGCAAAACACTAACTCCGTCTAATAATTGAATATTCGAAAACCAAAACATTAATTTTACTACTTCTTTCTTGCCGATTGCTTCAACTTAGAAGGCTCTGTTTTGTTGCTTGTAGTGCCAAGGATACCTCAGCACCCGCCGTAAGTTTCCAAACGATAAATGTAAACGTTTCTGAGAGAAGGGCGACAATTGTGACGATCAGTCATTACGTCATTACGAAACAAAAGACGAAACGGAAGATTTTCTTCTGTTTTTACTACATATTAACACTTTTCACACTTTCTCAAGCTCTGTGGCGGCGAGACCTCTGTTCATGCAAAACCTCAAGGTCCTCGGTCAAATGCATGGCACTAACTCCGGCTAATAATTGAATATTCGAAAACCATACATTAATTTTACTACTTCTTTCTTGCCGATTGCTTCAACTTAGAACGCTCTGTTTTGTTGCTTGTAGTGCCAAGGATACCACAGCACCCGACGTAAGTTTCCAAACGATAAATGTAAACGTTTCTGAGAGAACGGCGACAATTGTGACGATCAGTCATTACGTCATTACGAAACAAAGGACGAAACGGAAGATTTTCGTCCGTTTTTACTACATATTAACAGTTTTCACGCTTTCTCAAGCTCTGTGGCGGCGAGACCTCAGTTCATGCAAAACCTCAAGGTCCTCGTTCAACTGCAAGACACTAACTCCGGCTAATAATTGAATATTCGAAAACCAAAACATAAATTTTACAAATTCTTCCTTGCCGATTGCTTGAACTTAGAAGGCCCTGTTTTGTTGCTTGTAGTGCCATCGAATACCTCAGCACCCGCCGTAAGTTTCCAAGCGATAAATGTAAACGTTTCTGAGAGATGGGCGACAATTGTGACGATCAGTCAATACGTCAATACGAAACAAAAGACGAAACGGGAGATTTTCTTCCGTTTTTACTACATATTAACACTTTTCACACTTTCTCAAGCTCTGCGGCGGCAAGACCTCAGTTCATGCAAAACCTCAAGGTCCTCGGTCAAATGCAAGGCACTAACTCCGGCTAATAACTGAATATTCGAAAACCAAAACAAAAAATTTACTACTTCTTTCTTGCCGTTTGCTTGAACTTAGAAGGCTCTGTTTTGTTGCTTGTAGTGCCATCGAATACCTCAGCACCCGCCGTAAGTTTCCAAACGATAAATGTAAACGTTTCTGAGAGAAGGGCGACAATTGTGACGATCAGACATTACGTCATTACGAAACAAAAGACGAAACGGGAGATTTTCTTCCGTTTTTACTATATATTAACACTTTTCACACTTTCTCAAGCTCTGTGGCGGCGAGACCGCAGTTCATGCAAAACCTCAAGGTCCTCGGTCAACTGCAAGGCACCAACTCCGGCTAATAATTGAATTTTCGAAAACCAAAACATTAATTTTACTACTTCTTTATTACCTATTGCTTCAACTTAGCAGGCTCTGTTTTGTTGCTTGTAGTGCCATCGAATATCACAGCACCCGCCGTAAGTTTCCAAACGATAAATGTAAACGTTTCTGAGAGAAGGGCGACAATTGTGACGATCAGTCATTACGTCATTACGAAACAAAAGACGAAACGGGAGATTTTCTTCCGTTTTTACTACATATTAACACTTTTCACAATTTCTCAAGCTCTGTGGCTACCAGACCTCAGTTCATGCAACTACCTGAAGGTCCTCGGTCAACTGCAAGACACTAACACCGGCTAACAATTGAATATTCGAAAACCAAAACATTAATTTTACTACGTCTTTCTTGCCGATTGCTTCAACTTAGAAGGCTCTGTTTTGTTGCTTGTAGTGCCATCGAATACCTCAGCACCCCCTGTAAGTTTCCAAACGATAAATGTAAATGTTTCTGAGAGAAGGGCGACAATTGTGGCGATCAGTCATTACGTCATTGCGAAACATATGACGAAACGGGAGATTTTCTTCCGTTTTTACTATATATTAACACTTTTCACACTTTCTCAAGCTCTGTGGCGTCGAGGCCACAGTTCACGCAAAACCTCAAGGTCCTCGGTCAACTGCAAGGCACCAACTCCGGCTAATAATTGAATTTACGAAAACCAAAACCTTAATTTTACTACTTCTTTCTTACCTATTGCTTCAACTTAGAAGGCTCTGTTTTGTTGCTTGTAGTGCCATCGAATATCACAGCACCCGCCGTAAGTTTCCAAACGATAAATGTAAACATTTCTGAGAGAAGGGCGACAATTGTGACAATCAGTCTTTACGTCATTACGAAACGAAAGACGAAACGGGAGATTTTCTTCCTTTTTTACTACATTTTAACCTTTTTCACACTTTCTCAAGCTCTGTGGCGGCGAGACCTCAGTTCATGCAAAACCTCAAGGTCCTCGGTCAAATGCAAGGCACTAACTCCGACTAATAACTGCATATTCAAAAACCAAAACATTAATTTTACTACTTCTTTCTTGCCGATTGCTTCAACTTAGAAGGCTCTGTTTTGTTGCTTGTAGTTCCATGGATACCTCAGCACCCGCCGTAAGTTTCTAAACGATAAATGTAATCGTTTCTGAGGGAAGGGCGACAATTGTGACGATCAGTCATTACGTCATTACGAAACAAAAGACGAAACGGGAGATTTTCTTCCGTTTTTACTACATATTAACACTTTTCACACTTTGTCAAGCTCTGTGGCGACGAGACCTAAGTTCATACAAAACCTCAAGGTCCTCGGTCAACTGCAAGGCACTAACTACGGCTAATAATTGAATATTCGAAAACCAAAACATTAATGTTACTACTTCTTTCTTGCCGATTGCTTAAACTTAGAAAGCTATTTTGTTGCTTCCAGTGCCAAGGATACCTCAGCACCCGCCGTAAGTTTCCAAACGATAAATGTAAACGTTTCTGAGAGAAGGGTGACAATTGTGACGATCAGTCATTACGTCATTACTAAACAATGGACGAAACGAGAGATTTTCTTCCGTTTTTGCTACATATTAACACTTTTCACACTTTCTCAAGCTCTGTGGCGGCGAGACCTCAGTATATGCAAAACCTCAAGTTCCTCGGTCAAATGCATGGCACTAACTCCGGCTAATAATTCAATATTCGAAAACAAAAACATTAATTTTACAACTTCTTTCTTGCCGATTGCTTCAACTTAGAAGGCTCTGTTTTGTTGCTTGTAGTGCCAAGGATACCTCAGCACCCGCCGTAAGTTTCCAAACGATAAATGTAAACGTTTCTGAGAGAAGGGCGACAATTGTGATGATCAGTCATTACGTCCTTACGAAACAAAGGACGAAACTGGAGATTTTCTTCCGTTTTTACTACATATTAACAGTTTTCACACTTTGTCAAGCTCTGTGGCGGCGAGACCTCAGTTCATGCAAAACCTCAAGGTCATCGGCCAACTGCAAGGCTCTAACTCCGGCTAATAATTGAATAATCGAAAACCAAAACATTAATTTTACTACTTCTTTCTTGCCGATTGCTTCAACGTAGAAGTCTCTGTTTTGTTGCTTGTAGTGCCAAGGATACCTCGGCATCCGCCATAAGTTTCCAAACGATAAATGTAAACGTTTCTGAGAGAAGGGCGACAATTGTGACGATTAGTCATTACGTCATTACGAAACAAAAGACGAAACGGGAGATTTTCTTCCGTTTTTACGACATATTAACACTTTTCACACTTTGTCAAGCTCTGTGGCGGCGAGACCTAAGTTCATACACTACCTCAAGGTCCTCGGTCAACTGCAAGACACTAACTCCGTCTAATAATTGAATATTCGAAAACCAAAACATTAATTTTACTACTTCTTTCTTGCCGATTGCTTCAACTTAGAAGGCTCTGTTTTGTTGCTTGTAGTGCCAAGGATACCTCAGCACCCGCCGTAAGTTTCCAAACGATAAATGTAAACGTTTCTGAGAGAAGGGCGACAATTGTGACGATCAGTCATTACGTCATTACGAAACAAAAGACGAAACGGAAGATTTTCTTCCGTTTTTACTACATATTAACACTTTTCACACTTTCTCAAGCTCTGTGGCGGCGAGACCTCTGTTCATGCAAAACCTCAAGGTCCTCGGTCAAATGCATGGCACTAACTCCGGCTAATAATTGAATATTCGAAAACCATACATTAATTTTACTACTTCTTTCTTGCCGATTGCTTCAACTTAGAACGCTCTGTTTTGTTGCTTGTAGTGCCAAGGATACCACAGCACCCGACGTAAGTTTCCAAACGATAAATGTAAACGTTTCTGAGAGAAGGGCGACAATTGTGACGATCAGTCATTACGTCATTACGAAGCAAAGGACGAAACGGAAGATTTTCGTCCGTTTTTACTACATATTAACAGTTTTCACGCTTTCTCAAGCTCTGTGGCGGCGAGACCTCAGTTCATGCAAAACCTCAAGGTCCTCGTTCAACTGCAAGACACTAACTCCAGCTAATAATTGAATATTCGAAAACCAAAACATAAATTTTACAACTTCTTTCTTGCCGATTGCTTGAACTTAGAAGGCCCTGTTTTGTTGCTTGTAGTGCCATCGAATACCTCAGCACCCGCCGTAAGTTTCCAAGCGATAAATGTAAACGTTTCTGAGAGATGGGCGACAATTGTGACGATCAGTCAATACGTCATTACGAAACAAAAGACGAAACGGGAGATTTTCTTCCGTTTTTACTACATATTAACACTTTTCACACTTTCTCAAGCTCTGCGGCGGCAAGACCTCAGTTCATGCAAAACCTCAAGGTCCTCGGTCAAATGCAAGGCACTAACTCCGGCTAATAACTGAATATTCGAAAACCAAAACATTAAATTTACTACTTCTTTCTTGCCGTTTGCTTGAACTTAGAAGGCTCTGTTTTGTTGCTTGTAGTGCCATCGAATACCTCAGCACCTGCTGTAAGTTTCCAAACGATAAATGTAAACGTTTCTGAGAGAAGGGCGACAATTGTGACGATCAGACATTACGTCATTACGAAACAAAAGACGAAACGGGAGATTTTCTTCCCTTTTTACTATATATTAACACTTTTCACACTTTCTCAAGCTCTGTGGCGGCGAGACCGCAGTTCATGCAAAACCTCAAGGTCCTCGGTCAACTGCAAGGCACCAACTCCGGCTAATAATTGAATTTTCCAAAACCAAAACATTAATTTTACTACTTCTTTCTTACCTATTGCTTCAACTTAGCAGGCTCTGTTTTGTTGCTTGTAGTGCCATCGAATATCACAGCACCCGCCGTAAGTTTCCAAACGATAAATGTAAACGTTTCTGAGAGAAGGGCGACAATTTTGACGATCAGTCATTACGTTATTACGAAACGAAAGACGAAACGGGAGATTTTCTTCTGTTTTTACTACATGTTAACACTTTTCACACTTTGTCAAGCTCTGTGGCGGCGAGACCTAAGTTCATACAAAACCTCAAGGTCCTCGGTCAACTGCAAGACACTAACACCGGCTAATCATTGAATATTCGAAAACCAAAACATTAATTTTACTATTTCTTTCTTGCAGATTGCTTCACCTTAGAAGGCTCTGTTTTGTTGCTTGTAGTGCCATCGAATACTTCAGCACCCGCCATAAGTTTCCAAACGATAAATTTAAACGTTTCTGAGAGAAGGGCGACAATTGTGACGATCAGTCATTACGTCATTACGAAACGAAAGACGAAACGGGAGATTTTCTTCCGTTTTTACTACATATTAACACTTTTCACACTTTCTCAAGCTCTGTGGTGGCGAGACCTCAGTTCATGCAAAACCTCAAGGTCGTCGGTCAACTGCAAGGCACTAACTCCGGCTAATAATTGAATAATCGAAAACCAAAACATTAATTTTACTACTTCTTTCTTGCCTATTGCTTTAACCTAGAAGGCTCTGTTTGGTTGCTTGTAGTACCAAGGATACCTCAGCATTCGCCGTAAGTTTCCAAACGACAAATGTAAACTTTTCTGAGAGAAGGGCAACTATTGTGACGATCAGTCGTTACGTCATTACGAAATAAAAGACGAAACGGGAGATTTTCTTCCGTTTTTACTATATATTAACACTTTTCACACCTTCTCAAGCTCTGTGGCGTCGAGGACCACAGTTCATGCAAAACCTCAAGGTCCTCGGTCAACTGCAAGGCACCAACTCCGCCTAATAATTGAATTTTCGAAAACCAAAACATTAATTTTACTACTTCTTTCTTACCTATTGCTTCAACTCTAGAAGGCTCTGTTTTGTTGCTTGTAGTGCCATCGAAATATCACAGCACCCGCCGTAAGTATCCAAACGATAAATGTAAACGTTTCTGAGAGAAGGGCGACAATTGTGACGATCAGTCATTACGTCATTACGAAACGAAAGACGAATCGGGAGATTTTCTTCCGTTTTTACTACATATTAACAGTTTTCACACTTTGTCAAGCTCTGTGGTGGCGAGACCTCAGTTCATGCAAAACCTCAAGGTCCTCGGTCAACTGCAAGGCACCAACTCGACTAATAATTGAATATTCGAAAAATAAAACATTAGTTTTACTACTTCTTTCTTGCTGATTGCTTCAACTTAGAAGGCTATTTTGTTGCTTGCAGTGCCATCGAATATCACAGCACCCGCCGTAAATTTCCAAACGATAAATTTAAACGTTTCTGAGAGGAGGGAGACAATTGTGACGATCAGTCATTACGTCATTTCGAAACAAAAGATGAAACGGGAGTTTTCATCCGTTTTTACTACATATTAACACTTTTCACACTTTCTCATGCTCTGTGGCGGTGAGACCTCAGTTCATGCAAAACCTCAAGGCTCTCGGTCAAATGCAAGGCACTAACTCCGGCTGATAACTGAATATTCGAAAACCGAAACATTAATTTTACTACTTCTTTCTTGCCGATTGCTTCAACTTAGAAGGCTCTGTTTTGTTACTTGTGGTGCCAAGGATACCTCAACACCCGCCGTAAGTTTCCAAACGATAAATGTAAACGTTTCTGAGAGGAGGGTGACAATTGTGACGATCAGTCATTACGTCATTACGAAACAAAAGACGAAACGGGAGATTTTCTTTCGTTTTTACTAGATATTAACACTTTTCACACTTTCCCAAGCTCTGTGGCGGCGAGACCACAGTTCATGCAAAACCTTCAAGGTCCTCGGTCAACTGCAAAGCACCACCTCCGGCTAATAATTGAATTTTCGAAAACCAAAACATTAACTTTACTACTTCTTTCTTACCGATTGCTTCAACTTAGAAGGCTCTCTTTTGTTGCTTGTAGTGCCATCGAATATCACAGCACCCGCCGTAAGTTTCCAAACGATAAATGTAAACGTTTCTGAGAGAAGGGCGACAATTGTGACGATCAGTCATTACGTCATTACGAAATAAAAGACGAAACGGGAGATTTTCTTCCGTTTTTACTACATATTAACACTTTTCACACTTTCTCAAGCTCTGTGGCGGCGAGACCTCACTTCATGCAAAACCTCTAGGTCCTCGGTCAAATGCAAGGCACTAACTGCGGCTAATAACTGAATATTCGAAAACCAAAACATTAATTTTACTACTTCCTTCTTGCCGATTGCTTCAACGTAGAAGGCTCTGTTTTGTTGCTTGTAGTTCCAAGGATACCTCAGCACCCGCCGTAAGTTTCCAAACGATAAATGAAAACGTTTCTGAGAGAAGGGCGACAATTGTGACAATCAGTCATTACGTCATTACGAAAAAAAAACGAAACGGGAGATTTTCTTCCGCTTTTACTACATATTAACAGTTTTCCACTTTGTCGAGCTCTGTGGCTGCGAGACCTAAGTTCATACAAATCCTCAAGGTCCTCGGTCAACTGCAAGTTACTAACTCCGGCTAATAATTGAATATTCGAAAACAAAAATATTAATTTTACTACTGCTTTCTTTCCGATTGCTTCAACTTAGAAGGCTCTGTTTTGTTGCTTCTAGTGCCATCGAATACCTAGGCACCCGCCGTAAGTTTCCAAACGATAAATGTAAACGTTTCTGAGAGAAGGGCGACAATTGTGACGATCAGTCATAACGTCATTACGAAGCAAAAGGCGAAACGGGATATTCTCCTCCGTTTTTACTACATATTAACACTTTTCACAATTTCTCAACCTCTGTGGCGGCGAGACCACAGTTCATGCAAAACCTCAAGGTCATCGGTCAACAGCAAAGCACTAACTACGGCTAATAATTGAATATTCGAAAACCAAAACATTAATTTTACTACTTCTTTCTTGCCGATTGCTTCAACTTAGAAGGCTCTGTTTTGTTGCTTGTAGTGCCATCGAATATCACAGCACCCGCCGTACGTTTCCAAACGATAAATGAAAACGTTTCTGATAGAAGGGCGACAATTGTGACGATCAGTCATTACGTCAATACGAAACAAAAGACGAAACTGGTGATTTTCTTCCGTTTTTAGTACATATTAACAGTTTTCACACTTTGTCAAGCTCTGTGGCGGCGAGACCTCAGTTCATGCAAAACCTCAAGGTCCTCTGTCAACTGCAAGGCACTAACTCCATCTAATAATTGAATATTTGAAAACCAAAACATTAATTTTACTACTTCTTTCCTGCCGATTGCTTCAACTTAGAAGGCTCTGTTTTGTTGCTTGTAGTGCCAAGGATACCCTAGCATCCGCCGTAAGTTTCCAAACGAAAAATGTAAACGTTTCTGAGAGAAGGGCGACAATTGTGACGATCAGTCATTACGTCCTTACAAAACAAAAGACGAAACTAGAGATTTTCTTCCGTTTTTACTACATATTAACAGTTTTCACACTTTGTCAAGCTCTGTGGTGGCGAGACCTCAGTTCATGCAAAACCTCAAGGTCGTCGGTCAACTGCAAGGCACTAACTCCGGCTAATAATTGAATAATCGAAAACCAAAACAATAATTTTACTACTCCTTTCTTGCCGATTGCTTCAACGTAGAAGGCTCTGTCTTGTTGCTTGTAGTGCCAAGGATAACTCGGCATCCGCCATAAGTTTCCAAACGATAAATTTAAACGTTTCTCAGAGAAGGGCGACAATTGTGAAGATCAGTCATTACGTCATTACGAAACAAAAGACGAAACGGGAGATTTTCTTCCGTTTTTACTACATATTAACACTTTTCACACTTTCTCAAGCTCTGTGTTGGCGAGACCTCAGTTCATGCAAAACCTCAAGGTCCTCGGTCAAATGCATGGCACTAACTCCGGCTAATAATTGAATATTCGAAAACCAAAACATTAATTTTACTACTTCTTTCTTGCCGATTGCTTCAACTTAGAAGGCTCTGTTTTGTTGCTTGTAGTGCCAAGGATACCTCGGCATCCGCCGTAAGTTTAAAAACGATAAATGTAAATGTTTCTGAGAGAAGGGCGACAATTGTGACGATCAGTCATTACGTCATTACGAAACAAAAGACGAAACGGGAGATTTTCTCCCGTTTCTACTACATATTAACACTTTTCACACTTTCTCAAGCTCTGTGGCGGCGAGACCTCAGTTCATGCAAAACCTCAAGGTCCTCGGTCAAATGCATGGCACTAACTCCGGCTAATAATTGAATATTCGAAAACCTAAACATTAATTTTACTACTTCTTTCTTGCTGATTGCTTTAACTTAGAAGGCTCTGTTTGGTTGATTGTAGTACCACGGATACCTCAGCATTCGCCGTAAGTTTCCAAACGACAAATGTAAACGTTTCTGAGAGAAGGGCAACAATTGTGACGATCAGTCATTACGTCATTACGAAATAAAAGACGAAACGGATGATTTTCTTCCGTTTTTACTATATATTAACACTTTTCACACTTTCTCAAGCTCTGTGGCGGCGAGACCTCAGTTCATGCAAAACCTCAAGGACCTCGGTCAACTGCAAGGCACCAACTCCGGCTAATAATTGAATTTTCGAAAACCAAAACATTAATTTTACTACTTCTTTGTTACCGAATGCTTCAACTCAGAAGGCTCTGTTTTGTTGCTTGCAGTGCCATCGAATATCACAGCACCCGCCGTAAGTTTCCAAACGATAAATGTAAACGTTTCTGAGAGGAGGGCGACAATTGTGACGATCAGTCATTACGTCATTTCGAAACAAAAGATGAAACGGGAGATTTTCTTCTGTTTTTACTACATATTAACACTTTTCACACTTTCTCATGCTCTTTGGCGGTGAGACCTCAGTTCATGCAAAACCTCAAGGTTCTCGGTCAAATGCAAGGCACTAACTCCGGCTAATAACTGAATATTCGAAAACCGAAACATTAATTTTACTACTTCTTTCTTGCCGATTGCTTCAACTTAGAAGGCTCTGTTTTGTTACTTGTAGTGCCAAGGATACCTCAACACCCGCCGTAAGTTTCCAAACGATAAATGTAAACGTTTCTGAGAGGAGGGCGACAATTGTGACGATCAGTCATTACGTCATTACGAAACAAAAGACGAAACGGGAGATTTTCTTTCGTTTTTACTAGATATTAACACTTTTCACACTTTCTCAAGCTCTGTGGCGGCGAGACCACAGTTCATGCAAAACCTTCAAGGTCCTCGGTCAACTGCAAGGCACCAACTCCGGCTAATAATTGAATTTTCGAAAACCAAAACATTAACTTTACTACTTCTTTCTTACCGATTGCTTCAACTTAGAAGGCTCTCTTTTGTTGCTTGTAGTGCCATCGAATATCACAGCACCCGCCGTAAGTTTCCAAACGATAAATGTAAACGTTTCTGAGAGAAGGGCGACAATTGTGACGATCAGTCATTACGTCATTACGAAACAAAAGACGAAACGCAAGATTTTCTTCCGTTTTTACTACATATTAACACTTTTCACACTTTCTCAAGCTCTGTGGCGGCGAGACCTCAGTTCATGCAAAACCTCAAGGTCCTCGGTCAAATGCAAGGCACTAACTCCGGCTAATAACTGAATATTCGAAAACCAAAACATTAATTTTACTACTTCCTTCTTGCCGATTGCTTCAACTTAGAAGGCTTTGTTTTGTTGCTTGTAGTTCCAAGGATACCTCAGCACCCGCCGTAAGTTTCCAAACGATAAATGTAAACGTTTCTGAGAGGAGGGCGACAATTGTGACGATCAGTCATTACGTCATTACGAAAAAAAAGACGAAACGGGAGATTTTCTTCCGCTTTTACTACATATTAACAGTTTTCACACTTTGTCGAGCTCTGTGGCGGCGAGACCTAAGTTCATACAAATCCTCAAGGTCCTCGGTCAACTGCAAGTTACTAACTCCGGCTAATAATTGAATATTCGAAAACAAAAACATTAATTTTACTACTGCTTTCTTGCCGATTGCTTCAACTTAGAAGGCTCTGTTTTGTTGCTTCTAGTGCCATCGAATACCTCAGCACCCGCCGTAAGTTTCCAAACGATAAATGTAAACGTTTGTGAGAGAAGGGCGACAATTGTGACGATCAGTCATTACGTCATTACGAAGCAAAAGGCGAAACGGGAGATTTTCCTCCTTTTTTACTACATATTAACAGTTTTCACACTTTGTCAAGCTCTGTGGCGGCGAGACCTTAGTTCATGCAAAACCTCAAGGTCCTCTGTCAACTGCAATGCACTAACTCCATCTAATAATTGAATATTCGAAAACCAAAACATTAATTTTACTACTTCTTTCCTGCCGATTGCTTCAACTTAGAAGGCTCTGTTTTGTTGCTTGTAGTGCCAAGGATACCCCATATTACCTGCACAGCACCTTTATCAATACCAATAAAAATTTATTACAACCAGACTGGCACTGCTAAACGACTGCAAAGCTATTAAAAAATAAGTCACAACAGAAACATAAAGAATTTATCTGCAATTTTTTGCAACTCTTTCAGGTAGACTGAGGGTTTATACAAGAGATTTTCTCTTACTCTTCGAGGAAATCCTTATGTTTTCTCTCAAGAAAAATTTTTACCATCTCCGATAGAGAGTCTTTGCGCTGTGTTTCTTCCCAACATGTTTCAGTTACTTCTTTAAGGGGAGTGGCAACTGTTTCTTTTAGAAGCGTTTTCTTTTCAGTGTCTTCCAGACTAATTTGGCATAACGTCTCTTCTTCCCATAACGAAATTACTTAATTTTCCTAGAGCAGATTTGTTTATTTTTCTTTCAATGGAGAGGTTATTTTATTCATGTACATGAAGAAGTTATTTCGAAGTTCTTCGTGAAGAAGCTCGTCTTCTACTACGATGAGTAACTTAAAAGAGTCTGGAAGACACCTCAGGAAAATTTCTCCGCTCAGGACTCGGCGTGTGTGTTGTCCTCACCATCACTTCGTCATCATCAACGCACAAGTCGCCGAAGTGGCGTCAACTAAAAAGATCTGCGCCAGGCAGCGGAAAATCCCCAATCCCCGCCAGTACTTCCATACGCATTTTAATTTTTTTTTTAACTTGTAGATATTTACTGAAGAATGTCGCTTTCCTTTAAGAACAAAAAGTGACTGGTAAACAGCAAGAGACCTGACCTTTTGCAGAAGGACCTCGTGTAACTACCCAACAACGTGAAGTTTTTTCGTTACACTTCCAGCCATATAAGTGAACGCAGAACATAGGAAGCTTATATGGAATGCAATATCTGCCCTATTTAACGTACCAAACAAGCCAACACAACAACTTTGACTGAAGAGGTCACCACAGAGACGTGATAATAAAACGTCAAAAGCTATAAAACAGTTTCCCGACACAGAAGAAACGTATGCTGCAGTTTTTGTTAAAAAGCGATAATATTCAGCACAGTCGTCTTTTGAAGAAAAATTAATTACGTTTACTTAATATCCGTGTGTTAGAAAGTCGAGTGACGTGTACGAAAGTGCTAATCATTAGACGTGTCAAGAAAGTGGCAGTCATAATAAGAACAGGCAGCTGCATAAGTACCCACATGCTTCTTATTCATGAAACACTGTGATTACGTTATACTGCTTTCAGCGGAGTAAGCTACAGTTATTCAGTGTACTCAAGTATTTCTTCACTGAATAAGCTGTTCACTGGATCAGCGAGATTTGGCTCTTTTTACATTTATTTCACGATAATTCATGTCTTAGTTAAGCAGAAATACAATCAAAAGCAAACATTAATTTCTCGAAGTTAGGGGGTGTTTATCTTGGTCAGACTGTGGACCTACTGTGTTGCAACAAAACAATGAGAGAATAGTAAATAACTCGTGGCGGAAAAAATAATCTTGTAGCGAAGGCCATTAAGTGTTTGCTGTCAGTTGTCTACATGGATTATATTTTTTTTTAAATTCGTATGATTATATCATAATCAGAATGAAGACAGACAATAAATAAGTGGACTACCGATTTGAAAACAACTACGTCTTTATCCAGTATATTTAGAGACATGGTCCTCCAGTTTTATCCAGTTACTGTCGTTTCGCCACTTATGAAGAAAAAAGTTCGATAGTCGAAACTGAATTTTGAACATGGCTTCATGCTCATAAACACAAAGTTACGTACACGTATGTTATCATGATTTGTTAGTTTGCTGTGGGTGACGTTAATCAGATTTATGTGAAGTTTCTCACCTTCATCAGTTTTTCACCCTGCATTCAACACGATACATTTTCTCGGAAACGTACTTGATATTGCGTTGTACTTATTGTTCCACGTCGTGCGCATCTCTACATATTCGAAATAGACACAACTGAGACAAAGTATCTCATGTTTCGGAAAAACGTATTCTTTATGCATCAACAGAGATGCCAACGGAGTGGATTACGAATGGAACTCTTTACCAAATGAGCAGTAGTGAATCAACAACTAATTCGACGGTGTTTGCTTATACGGGGTAGGTCCCACAACTCTCTTGCCTGACTACATATAATGATACTATTTTTCAACGTAACCACTCTTTATGTCAATATACTTTTCACACCTCTATGCCTTTCAAAAAATAATCTTATACTGTATCGGCAAAATGTCCCATTACAGCAGCTTTCACTTTATCATCATCAAATTTCCTTCTTCGAAGAAATGGCTCAAATGGTTCTGAGCACAAGGGGACTTAACATCTGAGGCCATCAGTCCGCTAGAACTTAGAAGTGCTTAAACCTAACTAACCTAAGGACATCACACACATCCATGCCCGAGGCAGGATTTTAACGTACGACCGTAGCAGTCAGGCGATTCCAGACTGAAGAGCCTAGAACCGATCGGCCACAACAGATGGTCTTCTTCGAAGAACGTTCTTTAGTTTGGAGAAGAGGAGTAGTCACTGTTGGCTAGATCTGGACTACAGGTGGGTGGTCAGTCTCGTAGAAGCTACATTCCTTTACTGCAGCCTTCGCAGCTGCCCCTGTGCGTAATGGCGCAGTGCCGTGGAGAAGACGAATACCATGTCACAACCTTCATCACCCCTGTATTATGACGGACTCGCGTTATTTGTGCAGAAGTGAAGCATAGTACTGTGCGTTCACAGTGGTATCCCTTTCTTTGAAATGAACTAAAAGAATTCCTCTGGAATCACAGAAGATTGTTCCGTGACCTTCTTTGTGGACTGAGTAGCCTTCGCCTTTCTTTGAGGAGCATCATCTGGTTTATGCCATTCAAGAGATTCTCTTTTGGACAGAGGATCGTAATAAAGAACCATAGATTCATCCCCTGTAACACACATTCCAGAACTTCTTTCTTGTTGCCACGGCACAGCTCCAAAAACTCGGTGTACGAGTCACGCACTGTTCCTTCTGCACTGCAAAGAGAAGTCTGGGCATCCGACTTGCACTAACCTTTTTCGTGTGCAAATGACCATGCACGACCCGGAAAACGCTTGTTTTAGATAACTCGAACCTTGCTGCATTATCCTTAACTTTCAACCGCCTGTCGCTCAGAACTTCACTTTCAGAAATAGCTATTGTTTTCTCGGTCACCATCTCAGCTTTTTTTTTAATTATATGTCGACCCCCCCCCCCCCCCCAGATAGAGGGGGGCGGGCTGGCAGCAGTGTAATACGCCGGTCTGCAGCCTACAGATAAAGTTAAAAACATAATGAGGGGACATAACAATAAAAAGAGGTGATAAAACGGTGACTGTTTAAAACTGGTACATGGCGAAAAAGTTGTGAAGAAAACATAAAAAACAAAGAGGTCAGTGATGCTGATTAAAAACACTTAGAAAATAGCCAGGCACAATTAAAAAACACGGCGACAGTCTGGTTCTGTACGCAGCACTTTCAAAAGGGGACGCACAACACTGAACATTCACGGAAAACACTGCACTATAGAGTACAAAGGCATATGGGCATGGTGGGGGGGGGGGGGGTGCAGACAGATGGGGGAGGGGGCGGGGGGGGGGGGAATCACCAACGCTCTCTCTGCCTAGACGAAACTGTTTAGACCATTCCTTCACTGTGAAGTATGAAGGGGAAGCATCACCACAATGCCATCCAAGTGGACTGTGATTTCAGCCAGTGGAAACCCGAGGAACTTTATCCCTGCACGGTACTCGATTTTATCCATTGCAGCACCGCAGCAAGCAACACGCTACTGAAAGGAGTGTCACCATACGCCTGAGGCTAGCAGCGGACTGCAGTTTGTGTGAGCATCTACTGGCAGATGTCGCTAGCTCCCCTTCGCGGTCGTATTCAAGGCCAGGCCGGAAACTTATAGAACCTAATTCTAGGTGGGCTTCAATACTTGTATTACCCATAACTGCCAATAGATTACACTATTACATACACGTAAGACGGATCTTCTTTAAAATACTTTGAGCAGCACATGAGCCCATAATAACCCTGAAAATTAATTTTATATGTGCATGGCAAATACAAGCTCTGCAACTTTGCTTCCGCCGTTTTTTCCCCAACATTTGGTGGTTACTCATGTCTCATTCAAAGTATTTATCATCGCTGGCCACTACTTTCTCCCACCTTTCGGACAGTGTACGAATCCCGCTTCGAAAAAATTGTTCATCTTTTGAAGCGATCCACAGATCGATCCAATTTGTGATTTCTTCATGAGATCGGAAGTGTTGGCCAGCGAGGCCATGCACCATTGATCTAAACAGGTGATAGTCAGAGAGATCAATGTCTGGCGAAAATGGCGGGTGGGGTAGGACTTCCCATTTTAACGTTTCCAAGTACGTTTTGACCTCTTTTGCAACGTGGGGTCGAGCGTTGTCGTGCTGCAAAATCACTTTATCGAGTCTCTCGCTGTATTGCGGCCGTTTGGGTTTTAATGCTCTGCCCAGGCGCATTAACTGCGTTTGATAACGAGCACCTGTGATTATTTCACTTGGTTCCAACACCTCATAGTACACGACGCCGAGCTGGTCCCACCAAATGCAGAGCATGATCTTCGAGCCGTGAATATTCGGTTTGGCCGTCGACGTGGAAGCATTGCCGGGATATCCCATTGGTTTGCGTTTAGGGTTATCATAATGAACCCATTTTTCGTCTCCGGTCACAATACGATGCAGAAATTCCTTCCGTTTTTGCCTCTGAAGCAGCTGTTCACAGACACACAAACGCCATTCAACGTCTCTCGGTTTCAGCTCACACAGGACCCAAGTTCCTTCTTTCTGACTCATGCCACTAGCCTTGAGACGTTTTGAAGTGGCTTACTGTGTCACTCCCACTAATCGTGCCAATTCTTCTTGAGTTTGACGCGAGTCTTCACTCAGCAATGTCTCCAATTCCGCATCTTCGAAAACATTATCTCTTCCACCACTATGCCGGTCTACGACAATAAAACCCACCGTTCTTGAAGCGTTGAAACCACTCACAAGACGTTCTTTCGCTAATAGCGTCCTTACCATACGTACTTGAGAGCATTCGATGATACTCAACCGTTGTTTTCTTCATACTGAAACAAAACAGTAACACCTCCCGCAAATGACGAGAATTAGGCTCGTAAACTGACATTTTCAATCAAGAACGACTTTATAATACAGACACAAATCGACTTACGTTTGAATGAGGTTATGTTGACCGTGGTCCAAGCCAACTGCCTGGCGTCTGCGATCGCTAAGCTTAGCAGACGTTACTCAGTCCAGCTCTGCATAAAACCGCAGGAGTGACAGGTCTGACTCAGACGCCGTCTTTTAGTTTCCCAGTTCCGAACGCATCGAGACTGGGATGACGGGCGCTGTTGCATGGACCCGGATGGTGAAGGAAATGGTGGATCAAGAGCGGTTGATCTTGACCATCCAAAGTAGACGGTGATGACATTAAAAAGAAAGGAAACAGAAATAAATACTGAAACACTATCTAATTCAACACGCATAAATGGTTTTGGTGATTGGCCTAGTCTCGGGCATTTAAAAGGTATTAAATGATCCTAGCCCGACCTGCCGATAGACCACAGATATTCACACGTGTAAGGCAGGCATGACCCTAGGGAGAAACAAGCACTTTCCTTCTAGTGGCGTATACGTTCATCACAAATAGTGCTGCCCTGTTTGGGGTAAAATTGTACACTTTGATTTGAAACTTTGGGTCGGATAGTGTAATAATTACTTAAACGGAATATTGGATGTCCATTATTTTCTGCCAACCACTGTGACAACTTTCCGAGGCAAATTATCTCATTCAAAGTGCTTTATCAGTATTACTGGATATTACAAAATCGGTATCTCATCCGCACAGTTTGTCATATGAGCGATTCGATATATTGTACTATCAGTGAACGACGCCAGTATTCGGTGTCATTTTCCGGATTGCTTCTGAATTTTTGCTAGCATCCAGAACATAGAACATTAATTTCTATTTTCAATTCCTCTACAGTATTTACTTAAAACTTCCGGGCTGATAGGCCGTGATCGAAGTATAAAACTCTCCCCTGACGTTTCGACTGGGGGAGACATCCTCGGAGGTACAGCGGCGAACTGCTAAGAGAACTCGAGGAAGCGCTGATTATACAGGCAGTACAGAGGGCGCCACCGTCGATCACGTGGCGTCGGCTATGAGATTGTCTCTGGTAATGCCAACATTCTCGATTGAAAGTAATCGATCGTCACGCTTGCGCTGCAACGCTGACATCCAAGCTGTACCTCCGAGGATGTCTCCCGCAGTCGGAGACGAAACGTCAGGGGAGAGTTTTATACTTCGACCACGACCTATCACCCCGGAAGTTTTAAGTGAAGACAATACTGGCCGTGAAACCTTACATTGTATGATCCCCTAGAGTAGTTCGTGTTTTTCCAAGTAATGCTGTAATTATTCTATCTGCTTCCTTCCGGTCGTTACTGAGAACGTCAAGGATTCCTGTGATGTTTTCCCTCGCCAAGGTCATATCTATAGACTTGTTAGATAATTGGACATGAACTACTGGTTCCAAAACTGCTGGGCACTTGGTTATTGTTTGTAAAGCTAAGATCAACACTGGTTTGGCTGAATGTAACTGATACACAGATACTCTCGTTGCATAATATCCGTCTGTAGAATTTTTTTTTTTTTTTTTCCAGCTCCCACGATGTTGAGAAAATAGTCTGATGGTTTCATCTTTCTCAGGCAATCTCGTCTTATACATTCGTGATAAATTCGAATCATATTTACTGAGTGTAGTCGATTCTCTAAAAATGTTTATAGTGTCTTTTACAATGGCAACAATATTCCTAATTTTCGGCACTGTGTTTGTATCTTAACCCATTTTGTAAAGCCTCGCCGCCAATTTTGTAAAGGCCTCGTCGCTACTGCTGTGGAGATCGAGCTTGTGAGTTGGTGAAACGGCTTCTGGTGCAATACAACGCTAAGACAATTTCTCCCTGCCACTGTTACACAGCTATGCGCCAGGGCCAGGTAGCAGGATACGTTCTACAACACCCTAACAAATTAGTAACGAAGTGACACAAATGAGTTGAAAAGGTTGATTTATCTTTGTGACTTGTTGAACAATGAAGTCTGCAACACTGCTTGTAATATAACACAAAAAGACCCTCAATGGCTAAATGCAAATAATTGTAGGTAACCTTCACAGTACATAGCAAATGCAATTACAACAACAGTCTTGGTTCAAATGGCTCTGAGCACTATGGGACTTAACATCTGAGGTCGTCAGTCCCCTAGAACTTAGAACTACTTAAACCTAAGGATTCGAACCTGCGACCAAGGCAGTCGCGCGGTTCCGGACTGAAGCGCCTAGAACCGCATGGCCACCGCGGCCGGCTACAACACTCTGTTCGCTAAGAGTTCACTAAACGACGTTCCCTGACTAAGTCAGGACTGGACGATGATCTGTAACCAACTGGGCGAGAGCTGCTCGGCTCGCATCTTTGCGCCTGTGGCGATTTTGCCCTGACTGTGTCTTGTTCAGATGACACAGCAAGCCACAAGATTGAGTTTGTGGCTTGACCGAAGAAAGTGTGAGGATCGATAATGTTCTGTCTTAAAATGGCTTGTACACCGCTCTCTCTGCCCGCCATTGTAGAACATCCATCGAAGCAAAATCCTACACAGTTTCCAGCGTTGCCCAGTTAATGTTCCCCCATGGTGGACGCCACAGGTTCCTTGAAATGAGGCTGGATTCCCAGTTCGAAGTGTGTCTCGTGTCGAATCGCGACCAGCACAAAAAGTCTTGCGCAATTCCACAACGGCACATTCTCCATTCTCTGGTGGATGTCTACTGGTGTTCGTCCTTCAGCAGTCACGAACAGAATAACAAAAGGTTGGTGCTTTTGGACACATTTGGTAATAACATCGTCGTATTTCAGGTTTCCTCATTTACAACACGAGTGTCGGGAAGACACGAATGTCACACTAACCCCTTACCAACATGTTGGTGCTTGTATACTCTCATCCGAGTCGCGCGATGTTGCATATACGCTGCAGCAGCTCCTCAAACGGAAACTTTTTAAGCGGCCCTTACACTACCTGATGAAAATGACTTACAAGTTGTGGCGCCCTCCATCGGTAATGCTGGAATTCAGTATGGTGTTGGCCCACCCTTAGCCTTGATGACAGCTTCCACTCTCACAGGCATACGTTCAATCAGGTCATGGAAGGCTTCTTGGGGAATGGCAACCCATTTTTCACGGGGTGCTGCACGGAGGAAAGGTATCGGTGTTGGTGGGTAAGACCTGGTACGAAGTTGGCGTTCCAAAACATCCCAAAGCTGTTCTATAGAATTCAGGTGAGGACTCTGTGCAGGCCGGTCCGTTACAGGGATGTTATTGTCGTGTAACCACTCCGCCACAGGCCATGCATTATGAACAGGTGCTCGATGGTGTTGAAAGATGCAATCGCCATTGCTCTTCAACAGTGGGAAGCAAGAAGCTGCTTAAAACATCAATATAGGCCTGTGCTGTGGTAGTGCCACGCAAAACAACAAGGGGTGCTAGCCCCCTCCATGAAACACACGACCACACCATAACACCACCACATTCAAATTTTAACGTTGCAATACACACGCTGGCAGATCAAGTTCACTGGGCATTCGCCATACCCACACCCTGCCTTCGGATCGCCACATTGTGTAGTGTGATTCGTCACTACACACAACGTTTTTCCACTGTTCAGTCGTGCAGTGTTCACGCTCCTTACACCAAGCGAGACTACGTTTGGCATTTACCGGCGTGATGTGTGACTTATGAGCAGCCGCTCGACCAAGAAATGCAAGTTTTCTCACCTCCCACCTAACTGTCATAGTACTTGCAGTGAATCCTGATGCAGTTTGGAATTCCTGTGTGACGGTCTGGATAGATGCCTGCCTATAACACATTACGACCATCTTCAACTGTCGGCGGTCTCTGTTAGTCAACAGACGAGGTCGGCCTGTACGATTTTGTGCTATACTTGTCCCTCCACGTTTCCACTTCACTATCACATCGGAAACAGTGGATCTGTGGATGTTTAGTATTGTGGAAATCTCGCATACAGACGTATGACACATGTTACACCCATACACCTGACTGCGATCAAAGTTCGTGAGTTCCGCTTTCTTATTCTCTCACAATGTCTAATGACTACTGAGGTCGCTGATGTGGAGTACCTGGCAGTAGGTGGCAGCACAATGCCCCTAACATGAAAAAGTATCTTTTTGGGGGTGTCAGGATACTATTAAAAACATTCGTGGTAAGGTCTTATAGTACCAAACTACTTAGGTCATCGGTCCCTAAGCCTACATACTACTTAAACCAACTTACGATATGGACAACACACATACCAAGGCCCGCGTGCGGACTCGAACCACCGACGGGGGTAGCCGCACGGACCGTGACAATGCGCGCAGACATCGCGCACGATTCTTTTGATCACATAGCGTGTACAATAATTTTCCGCGCAATAACAATGGCTATGCCACTGATGACAGTGCCTCTAAATCAGAGTTTTCAGAAACTCGTTCACCAAATGGGGCGAAGTAAATCTTCCAGAATTCGAATCCAGAACACCTGCCAACATGAGTTTCTTAGAAGTAGATATCACCAGTGTAGTAAAGCATCTTAAATCACTTAATAAAGGCAAGGTATCTGGTCCAAATTGCATACCAGTCGGATTCCTTTCAGCAACAGTTCCGCGTCTAACAATGATACACAAACGCTCGCTCACTGAAAAATCTGTACCTAAAGACTGGAAAGTCGTACAATTCGCATCGAGAAGGGAAACATGAGTATTCCGTTGAATAACAGACCCCTATCACTAACGTCCATTTGCAGTAGGTTTTTGGAACGTACTCTGTGTTCAAACATAATGAATTATGTCGAAGAAAACGATTTACTGACTAATAGCACAGATTCAGGAAACATCGTTCTTGTGAAACACAACTAGCTCTCTGTTCTCATGAAGTAATGAGTGCTGTCGACAGGGGTTGTTAAACTGATTCCGTATTTTTATATTTCCAGAAGGCTTTCGGCACCGTTCCTCACAAGTGTCTTCTAATCAACTCGCGTGCCTATGAAGTATCGTGTCAGTTGTGCGGCTGGATTCGTGTGTTCCTGTTGGGCAAGTCACAGTTCATAGTAACTGATGTAAAATCATCTAGTAAAATAGAAGTAATGTATGGTGTTTCCCAAGGAAGTGTTTAGGCCCTCCTAGATTGTTTGCAGAAAATACTGACATTTACCGTCTTGTAAGTCAATAGATGACCAAAAGGAATTCGATAAAATATCTGTATGGTGCAAAAAGTGGCAGTTGAGCCTGAATAAAGAGAAGTGTGAAGTTATTCACATGAGTACTAAAAGAAATCCCCTAAATTTCGGTTACGCTATGAATCACACGAATCTAAAGGCTGTAAACTCAACTAAATTCTTGGGGATTACAGTTACGAATAACTTCAGTTGGAATGGTCATACAGATAATGCTGTGGGTAAAGCAAACTGAAGACTGCGATTTATTGGTAGAGAATGTAGAAAATGCAACAGATCGACTAAAGAGACTGCGTACACCTTGCTTGTGCGCCCTCTTCTGGAGTATTGATGTGCGGTGTGTGATCCGCATCAGGTGGGACTGACGCAGACGCAGGACATCGAAAACGTTCAAAGAAGGGCAGCTCGTTTTTCATTGTTGCGAAATAGGGGAGAGAGTGCAGCGCACATGATGCCCGAATTAGGGTGACAGTCATTAAAAGGCGCTTTCCGTTGCGGTAGAATCTTCTCGTGAAATTTCGATCACCAACATTCTCCTCCGAATGCGAAAATATTTTGTTGGCACCCACCCACATAGCGAGAAATCATAATCATGATCAGAGCTCGCACAATGCTCGTTTTTCCTGTGCGCTGTTAGACAGTGGAACCGTACAGAAATAGCTCGAAGGTGGTTCGATGAACCCTCTGCCACGAACTTAATTGCGAAGCGCAGAGTAATCATGTAGATGTAGATGTAGACAAGTGAGATGTTTCTCGTTCTTGTTGATGTCGGCTAACCACAATAGAGCACATACTCTGAGACAAGAAATCAATGTGAGCTCGTAGCAGACCGTTCACTATGTTATCATTGAAACTTGTTGAGGTACGACTGTGCAAACAAATGTCGGCTATGAATAATGTGGTATGCTGAGTTTTCTATTTTGTCTTTGACACATTTCCTAGTTCCTGGTAACACCTCTTCTCGTGAGACTACTTTTAAAAACCACATACTCAACAGGAATAAATCGTTAATAGCCCAGAACCACATGAATCATGTGTAAAGGTTGCTTTTTATGAGAATAAACAAAGGGTTTTGCAAAAGTTTATTTCTTTATTACGCAAGTCTGCAACAAACAAAGGAAAAGTAAAATTTGACATCTCTTTCGCGTGCATGTTTAGCTATCGGTGTAACGAACTGTCAGCTAAAAATTTAAAGTTGCGGCACTGAGTCAAACAAAAACGAATTTCGAATCTTTGGACTTTATAAATAGCTGGTCTTTATAAATGGATGGAAGAATTTGGCCATAATTTCTGTAAACATACAGGTCGACAGAGGGCTACTGCAATCGACGTTGCTATTTACAAAACAGTACATTACTCGGATTCATATATTATATTTTGAGCTCATGTCAAAAATCTGTACGACTGATACGTAGGTTTTAGTCATGTTCGCTACGAGATTGTCTTTCCCGCCACGTATATTTACTCTTTGATTGTTTTCCCGCAACGTATTAATTACTCTCTGTTTTCCCACAAGGAATAACTGCTCTTTGAATGGTGTATGTATACAAGTAGCTGTCACTTCGCAAGACTTGTCTTTTTTGCTCCGCCTTCGACAGTTACATACAAGGCGAATTCGAAAGTTCCAGTATTCTATAAAGGACTTCTGTAACAGAAGATTTTATTTTCCGTTTCCACCGTCCAGCAGAAATCTACTCGGCATGAAGGTAAGAGATACTCCTCTTTTGTAGCCCAGGATGAGACTGACGTATTATCATTAGCAACTGTGCTTACAGGTACTTGCAAAAATTTCTCATTTTTCTGTTCTTCGAGGGTGTTAAGTTTGTTGGATTTGTATTAGATATTTTTTACATGAAAAAATTATGCGAGCGCATTGTACGCATTGTCGATTGAAAGTAATCGATCGTCACGCTTGCGGTGCAACGCTGACATCCAAGCTGTACCTCTGATGATGCCTCCCGTAGTCTGAGACGAAACGTCAGCGGAGAAATTTATACTTCGACCACTGTCTCATTACAGGGCAGGGAGGAGGGTGCAGAGCACAATACATTTTCTTTCTTCGGTAAGCATTTTTTGTGTTTGATACTTTTGGAATTTTAGTTTTTCATGTTGATTTTAAAATGACCTTTTTCATGTATGAAATGTACTAACTCGTTTTTTCCTTACAGCATGTCAACTTGCGTGTGTGGTTGCAACATTACGCTCCCATTGAGTACATATTTTAAGAAAGGGACATCTGTTGCACCACAGGGCAGGGAGGAGGGTGCGGTGCATGATACATTTTCTTTCTTTGGTAAGCATTTTTTCCTGTTTTATACTTTTGGAATTTTAGTTTTTCATGTTGATATTAATATGACCTTTTTCATGTATGAAATGTACTAACTCGTTTTTTCCTCACAGCAGTAACTTGTGTGTGTGGGTGCATCATTACAGTCCCATTGAGTACATTTTTGGAGAAAGGGACATCAGTTGCACCACAGGGCAGGAGGTGGGTGCGGAGCACGATACATATTCTTTCTTCGGTAAGCATTTTTTTGTGTTTGATACTTTTGGAATTTTGGTTTTTCATGTTGATTTTAAAAATGACCTTTTTCATGTTTGATATGTACTAACTCGTTTTTTCCTAACAGCAGGTCAACTAGTGGGAGGTTGCAACATTACGGTCCGATTGGGTTCATTTTTGGAGAGAGGGACATCAGTTGCACCACAGGGCGGGAGGAGGGTGCGTAGCACAATACATTTTCTTTCTTCGGTAAGCATTTTTTGTGTTTGATACTTTTGGAATTTTGGTTTTTCATGATGATTTTAAAATGACCTTTTTCACTTTTGAAATGTACTAAATCGTTTTTTCCTCACAGCAGGTCAACTAGTGGGAGGTTGCAACATTACGGTCCCATTGAGTTCATTTTTGGAGAAAGGCGACATCAGTTGCACCACAGGGCGGGAGGAGGGTGCGTAGCACAATACATTTTCTTTCTTCGGTAAGCTTTTTTTGTGTTTGATACTTTTGGAATTTTGGTTTTTCATGATGATTTTAAAATGACCTTTTTCATGTTTGACATGTACTAACTCGTTTTTTCCTAACAGCAGGTCAACTAGTGGGAGGTTGCAACATTACGGTCCCATTGAGTTCATTTTTGGAGAGAGGGACATCAGTTGCACCACAGGGCGGGAGGAGGGTGCGTAGCACAATACATTTTCTTTCTTTGGTAAGCAATTTTTGTGTTTGATACTTTTGGAATTTTGGTTATTCATGATGATTTTAAAATGACCTTTTTCATGTTTGAAATGTACTAACTCGTCTTTTCTTCACAGCAGGTAAACTTGTGTGTGGTTGCAACATTACGGTCCCATTGAGTTCATTTTTGGAGAAAGGCGACATCAGTTGCACCACAGGGCGGGAGGAGGGTGCGTAGCACAATACATTTTCTTTCTTCGGTAAGCTTTTTTTGTGTTTGATACTTTTGGAATTTTGGTTTTTCATGATGATTTTAAAATGACCTTTTTCATGTTTGACATGTACTAACTCGTTTTTTCCTAACAGCAGGTCAACTAGTGTGTGGTTGCAACATTACGGTCCCATTGAGTTCATTTTTGGAGAGAGGGACATCTGTTGCACCACAGGGCGGGAGGAGGGTGCGTAGCACAATACATTTTCTTTCTTTGGTAAGCATTTTTTGTGTTTGATACTTTTGGAATTTTGGTTTTTCATGATGATTTTAAAATGACCTTTTTCATGTTTGACATGTACTAACTCGTTTTTTCCTAACAGCAGGTCAACTAGTGGGAGGTTGCAAAATTACGGTCCCATTGAGTTCATTTTTGGAGAGAGGGACATCAGTTGCACCACAGGGCGGGAGGAGGGTGCGTAGCACAATACATTTTCTTTCTTTGGTAAGCATTTTTTGTGTTTGATACTTTTGGAATTTTGGTTTTTCATGATGATTTTAAAATGACCTTTTTCATGTTTGAAATGTATTAACTCGTTTTTTCTTCACAGCAGGTCAACTAGTGTGTGGTTGCAACATTACGGTCCCATTGAGTTTATTTTTGGAGAGAGGGACAACAGTTGCACCACAGGGCGGGAGGAGGGTGCGTAGCACAATACATTTTCTTTCTTCGGTAAGCATTTTTTGTGTTTGATACTTTTGGAATTTTGGTTTTTCATGATGATTTTAAAATGACCTTTTTCATGTTTGAAATGTACTAACTCGTTTTTTCCTAACAGCAGGTCAACTAGTGGGAGGTTGCAACATTACGGTCCCATTGAGTTCATTTTTGGAGAGAGGGACATCAGTTGCACCACAGGGCGGGAGGAGGGTGCGTAGCACAATACATTTTCTTTCTTTGGTAAGCATTTTTTGTGTTTGATACTTTTGGAATTTTGGTTTTTCATGATGATTTTAAAATGACCTTTTTCATGTTTGAAATGTACTAACTCGTTTTCTCTTCACAGCAGGTCAACTAGTGTGTAGTTGCAACATTACGGTCCCATTGAGTTCATTTTTGGAGAAAGGCGACATCAGTTGCACCACAGGGCGGGAGGAGGGTGCGTAGCACAATACATATTCTTTCTTCGGTAAGCATTTTTTTGTGTTTGATACTTTTGGAATTTTGGTTTTTCATGTTGATTTTAAAAATGACCTTTTTCATGTTTGATATGTACTAACTCGTTTTTTCCTAACAGCAGGTCAACTAGTGGGAGGTTGCAACATTACGGTCCGATTAGGTTCATTTTTGGAGAGAGGGACATCAGTTGCACCACAGGGCGGGAGGAGGGTGCATAGCACAATACATTTTCTTTCTTCGGTAAGCATTTTTTGTGTTTGATACTTTTGGAATTTTGGTTTTTCATGATGATTTTAAAATGACCTTTTTCACTTTTGAAATGTACTAAATCGTTTTTTCCTCACAGCAGGTCAACTAGTGGGAGGTTGCAACATTACGGTCCCATTGAGTTCATTTTTGGAGAAAGGCGACATCAGTTGCACCACAGGGCGGGAGGAGGGTGCGTAGCACAATACATTTTCTTTCTTCGGTAAGCTTTTTTTGTGTTTGATACTTTTGGAATTTTGGTTTTTCATGATGATTTTAAAATGACCTTTTTCATGTTTGACATGTACTAACTCGTTTTTTCCTAACAGCAGGTCAACTAGTGGGAGGTTGCAACATTACGGTCCCATTGAGTTCATTTTTGGAGAGAGGGACATCAGTTGCACCACAGGGCGGGAGGAGGGTGCGTAGCACAATACATTTTCTTTCTTTGGTAAGCAATTTTTGTGTTTGATACTTTTGGAATTTTGGTTTTTCATGATGATTTTAAAATGACCTTTTTCATGTTTGAAATGTACTAACTCGTCTTTTCTTCACAGCAGGTAAACTTGTGTGTGGTTGCAACATTACGGTCCCATTGAGTTCATTTTTGAAGAAAGGCGACATCAGTTGCACCACAGGGCGGGAGGAGGGTGCGTAGCACAATACATTTTCTTTCTTCGGTAAGCATTTTTTGTGTTTGATACTTTTGGAATTTTGGTTTTTCATGATGATTTTAAAATGACCTTTTTCATGTTTGACATGTACTAACTCGTTTTTTCCTAACAGCAGGTCAACTAGTGTGTGGTTGCAACATTACGGTCCCATTGAGTTCATTTTTGGAGAAAGGCGACATCAGTTGCACCACAGGGCGGGAGGAGGGTGCGTAGCACAATACATTTTCTTTCTTTGGTAAGCATTTTTTGTGTTTGATACTTTTGGAATTTTGGTTTTTCATGATGATTTTAAAATGACCTTTTTCATGTTTGAAATGTACTAACTCGTTTTTTCTTCACAGCAGGTCAACTAGTGTGTGGTTGCAACATTACGGTCCCATTGAGTTCATTTTTGGAGAAAGGCGACATCAGTTGCACCACAGGGCGGGAGGAGGGTGCGTAGCACAATACATTTTCTTTCTTCGGTAAGCTTTTTTTGTGTTTGATACTTTTGGAATTTTGGTTTTTCATGATGATTTTAAAATGACCTTTTTCATGTTTGACATGTACTAACTCGTTTTTTCCTAACAGCAGGTCAACTAGTGTGTGGTTGCAACATTACGGTCCCATTGAGTTCATTTTTGGAGAAAGGCGACATCAGTTGCACCACAGGGCGGGAGGAGGGTGCGTAGCACAATACATTTTCTTTCTTCGGTAAGCATTTTTTGTGTTTGATACTTTTGGAATTTTGGTTTTTCATGATGATTTTAAAATGACCTTTTTCATGTTTGAAATGTACTAACTCGTTTTTTCTTCACAGCAGGTCAACTAGTGTGTGGTTGCAACATTACGGTCCCATTGAGTTCATTTTTGGAGAAAGGCGACATCAGTTGCACCACAGGGCGGGAGGAGGGTGCGTAGCACAATACATTTTCTTTCTTCGGTAAGCTTTTTTTGTGTTTGATACTTTTGGAATTTTGGTTTTTCATGATGATTTTAAAATGACCTTTTTCATGTTTGACATGTACTAACTCGTTTTTTCCTAACAGCAGGTCAACTAGTGTGTGGTTGCAACATTACGGTCCCATTGAGTTTATTTTTGGAGAGAGGGACAACAGTTGCACCACAGGGCGGGAGGAGGGTGCGTAGCACAATACATTTTCTTTCTTCGGTAAGCATTTTTTGTGTTTGATACTTTTGGAATTTTGGTTTTTCATGATGATTTTAAAATGACCTTCTTCACTTTTGAAATGTACTAAATCGTTTTTTCCTCACAGCAGGTCAACTAGTGGGAGGTTGCAACATTACGGTCCCATTGAGTTCATTTTTGGACAGAGGGACATCAGTTGCACCACAGGGTGGGAGGAGGGTGCGTAGCACAATACATTTTCTTTCTTTGGTAAGCATTTTTTGTGTTTGATACCTTTGGAATTTTGGTTTTTCATGATGATTTTAAAATGACCTTTTTCATGTTTGAAATGTACTAACTCGTTTTTTCTTCACAGCAGGTAAACTTGTGTGTGGTTCCAACATTACGGTCCCATTGAGTTCATTTTTGGAGAAAGGCGACATCAGTTGCACCACAGGGCGGGAGGAGGGTGCGTAGCACAATACATTTTCTTTCTTCGGTAAGCTTTTTTTGTGTTTGATACTTTTGGAATTTTGGTTTTTCATGATGATTTTAAAATGACCTTTTTCATGTTTGACATGTACTAACTCGTTTTTTCCTAACAGCAGGTCAACTAGTGTGTGGTTGCAACATTACGGTCCCATTGAGTTCATTTTTGGAGAGAGGGACATCTGTTGCACCACAGGGCGGGAGGAGGGTGTGTAGCACAATACATTTTCTTTCTTTGGTAAGCATTTTTTGTGTTTGATACTTTTGGAATTTTGGTTTTTCATGATGATTTTAAAATGACCTTTTTCATGTTTGAAATGTACTAACTCGTTTTTTCTTCACAGCAGGTCAACTAGTGTGTGGTTGCAACATTACGGTCCCATTGAGTTCATTTTTGGAGAAAGGCGACATCAGTTACACCACAGGGCGGGAGGAGGGTGCGTAGCACAATACATTTTCTTTCTTCGGTAAGCATTTTTTGTGTTTGATACTTTTGGAATTTTGGTTTTTCATGATGATTTTAAAATGACCTTTTTCATGTTTGACATGTACTAACTCGTTTTTTCCTAACAGCAGGTCAACTAGTGGGAGGTTGCAAAATTACGGTCCCATTGAGTTCATTTTTGGAGAGAGGGACATCAGTTGCACCACAGGGCGGGAGGAGGGTGCGTAGCACAATACATTTTCTTTCTTTGGTAAGCATTTTTTGTGTTTGATACTTTTGGAATTTTGGTTTTTCATGATGATTTTAAAATGACCTTTTTCATGTTTGAAATGTACTAACTCGTTTTTTCTTCACACCAGGTCAACTAGTGTGTGGTTGCAACATTACGGTCCCATTGAGTTTATTTTTGGAGAGAGGGACAACAGTTGCACCACAGGGCGGGAGGAGGGTGCGTAGCACAATACATTTTCTTTCTTCGGTAAGCATTTTTTGTGTTTGATACTTTTGGAATTTTGGTTTTTCATGATGATTTTAAAATGACCTTTTTCATGTTTGAAATGTACTAACTCGTTTTCTCTTCACAGCAGGTCAACTAGTGTGTGGTTGCAACATTACGGTCCCATTGAGTTCATTTTTGGAGAAAGGCGACATCAGTTGCACCACAGGGCGGGAGGAGGGTGCGTAGCACAATACATTTTCTTTCTTCGGTAGGCTTTTTTTGTGTTTGATACTTTTGGAATTTTGGTTTTTCATGATGATTTTAAAATGACCTTTTTCATGTTTGACATGTACTAACTCGTTTTTTCCTAACAGCAGGTCAACTATTGGGAGGTTGCAACATTACGGTCCCATTGAGTTCATTTTTGGAGAAAGGGACATCAGTTGCACCACTGGGCGGGAGGAGGGTGCGTAGCACAATACATTTTCTTTCTTCGGTAGGCTTTTTTTGTGTTTGATACTTTTGGAATTTTGGTTTTTCATGATGATTTTAAAATGACCTTTTTCATGTTTGAAATGTACTAACTCGTTTTCTCTTCACAACAGGTCAACTAGTGTGTGGTTGCAACATTACGGTCCCATTGAGTTCATTTTTGGAGAAAGGCGACATCAGTTGCACCACAGGGCGGGAGGAGGGTGCGTAGCACAATACATTTTCTTTCTTCGGTAAGCATTTTTTGTGTTTGATACTTTTGGAATTTTGGTTTTTCATGATGATTTTAAAATGACCTTTTTCATGTTTGAAATGTACTAACTCGTTTTCTCTTCACAGCAGGTCAACTAGTGTGTGGTTGCAACATTACGGTCCCATTGAGTTCATTTTTGGAGAAAGGCGACATCAGTTGCACCACAGGGCGGGAGGAGGGTGCGTAGCACAATACATTTTCTTTCTTCGGTAGGCTTTTTTTGTGTTTGATACTTTTGGAATTTTGGTTTTTCATGATGATTTTAAAATGACCTTTTTCACGTTTGAAATGTACTAACTCGTTTTCTCTTCACAGCAGGTCAACTAGTGTGTGGTTGCAACATTACGGTCCCATGGAGTTCATTTTTCGAGAAAGGCGACAACAGTTGCACCACAGGGCGGAAGGAGGGTGCGTAGCACAATACATTTTCTTTCTTCGGTAGGCTTTTTTTGTGTTTGATACTTTTGGAATTTTGGTTTTTCATGATGATTTTAAAATGACCTTTTTCATGTTTGAAATGTACTAACTCGTTTTCTCTTCACAGCAGGTCAACTAGTGTGTGGTTGCAACATTACGGTCCCATTGAGTTCATTTTTGGAGAAAGGCGACAACAGTTGCACCACAGGGCGGGAGGAGGGTGCGTAGCACAATACATTTTCTTTCTTCGGTAAGCATTTTTTGTGTTTGATACTTTTGGAATTTTGGTTTTTCATGATGATTTTAAAATGACCTTTTTCATGTTTGAAATGTACTAACTCGTTTTCTCTTCACAGCAGGTCAACTAGTGTGTGGTTGCAACATTACGGTCCCATTGAGTTCATTTTTGGAGAAAGGCGGCAACAGTTGCACCACAGGGCGGGAGGAGGGTGCGTAGCACAATACATTTTCTTTCTTCGCTAGGCTTTTTTTGTGTTTGATACTTTTGGAATTTTGGTTTTTCATGATGATTTTAAAATGACCTTTTTCATGTTTGAAATGTACTAACTCGTTTTCTCTTCACAGCAGGTCAACTAGTGTGTGGTTGCAACATTACGGTCCCATTGAGTTCATTTTTGGAGAAAGGCGACAACAGTTGCACCACAGGGCGGGAGGAGGGTGCGTAGCACAATACATTTTCTTTCTTCGGTAGGCTTTTTTTGTGTTTGATACTTTTGGAATTTTGGTTTTTCATGATGATTTTAAAATGACCTTTTTCATGTTTGAAATGTACTAACTCGTTTTCTCTTCACAGCAGGTCAACTAGTGTGTGGTTGCAACATTACGGTCCCATTGATTTCATTTTTGGAGAAAGGCGACAACAGTTGCACCACAGGGCGGGAGGAGGGTGCGTAGCACAATACATTTTCTTTCTTCGGTAAGCATTTTTTGTGTTTGATACTTTTGGAATTTTGGTTTTTCATGATGATTTTAAAATGACCTTTTTCATGTTTGAAATGTACTAACTCGTTTTCTCTTCACAGCAGGTCAACTAGTGTGTGGTTGCAACATTACGGTCCCATTGAGTTCATTTTTGGAGAAAGGCGACATCAGTTGCACCACAGGGCGGGAGGAGGGTGCGTAGCACAATACATTTTCTTTCTTCGGTAAGCATTTTTTGTGTTTGATACTTTTGGAATTTTGGTTTTTCATGATGATTTTAAAATGACCTTTTTCATGTTTGAAATGTACTAACTCGTTTTCTCTTCACAGCAGGTCAACTAGTGTGTGGTTGCAACATTACGGTCCCATTGAGTTCATTTTTGGAGAAAGGCGACAACAGTTGCACCACAGGGCGGGAGGAGGGTGCGTAGCACAATACATTTTCTTTCTTCGGTAGGCTTTTTTTGTGTTTGATACTTTTGGAATTTTGGTTTTTCATGATGATTTTAAAATGACCTTTTTCATGTTTGAAATGTACTAACTCGTTTTTTCTTCACAGCAGGTCAACTAGTGTGTGGTTGCAACATTACGGTCCCATTGAGTTCATTTTTGGAGAAAGGGACATCAGTTGCACCACTGGGCGGGAGGAGAGTGCGTAGCACAATATATTTTCTTTCTTTGGTAAGCATTTTTTGTGTTTGATACTTTTGGAATTTTGGTTTTTCATGATGATTTTAAAATGACCTTTTTCATGTTTGAAATGTACTAACTCGTTTTTTCTTCACAGCAGGTCAACTAGTGGGAGGTTGCAACATTACGGTTCCATTGAGTTTATTTTTGGAGAGAGGGACAACAGTTGCACCACAGGGCGGGAGCAGGGTGCGTAGCACAATACATTTTCTTTCTTCGGTAAGCATTTTTTGTGTTTGATACTTTTGGAATTTTGGTTTTTCATGATGATTTTAAAATGACCTTTTTCATGTTTGAAATGTACTAACTCGTTTTTTCTTCACAGCAGGTCAACTAGTGGGAGGTTGCAACATTACGGTTCCATTGAGTTTATTTTTGGAGAGAGGGACAACAGTTGCACCACAGGGCGGGAGGAGGGTGCGTAGCACAATACATTTTCTTTCTTCGGTAAGCATTTTTTGTGTTTGATACTTTTGGAATTTTGGTTTTTCATGATGATTTTAAAATGACCTTTTTCATGTTTGACATGTACTAACTCGTTTTTTCTTCACAGCAGGTCAACTAGTGTGTGGTTGCAACATTACGGTCCCATTGAGTTCATTTTTGGAGAAAGGGACATCAGTTGCACCACTGGGCGGGAGGAGAGTGCGTAGCACAATATATTTTCTTTCTTTGGTAAGCATTTTTTGTGTTTGATACTTTTGGAATTTTGGTTTTTCATGATGATTTTAAAATGACCTTTTTCATGTTTGAAATGTACTAACTCGTTTTTTCTTCACAGCAGGTCAACTAGTGGGAGGTTGCAACATTACGGTTCCATTGAGTTTATTTTTGGAGAGAGGGACAACAGTTGCACCACAGGGCGGGAGGAGGGTGCGTAGCACAATACATTTTCTTTCTTCGGTAAGCATTTTTTGTGTTTGATACTTTTGGAATTTTGGTTTTTCATGATGATTTTAAAATGACCTTTTTCATGTTTGAAATGTACTAACTCGTTTTTTCTTCACAGCAGGTCAACTAGTGTGTGGTTGCAACATTACGGTCCCATTGAGTTCATTTTTGGAGAAAGGGACATCAGTTGCACCACTGGGCGGGAGGAGAGTGCGTAGCACAATATATTTTCTTTCTTTGGTAAGCATTTTTTGTGTTTGATACTTTTGGAATTTTGGTTTTTCATGATGATTTTAAAATGACCTTTTTCATGTTTGAAATGTACTAACTCGTTTTCTCTTCACAGCAGGTCAACTAGTGTGTGGTTGCAACATTACGGTCCCATTGAGTTCATTTTTGGAGAAAGGCGACATCAGTTGCACCACAGGGCGGGAGGAAGGTGCGTAGCACAATACATTTTCTTTCTTCGGTAGGCTTTTTTTGTGTTTGATACTTTTGGAATTTTGGTTTTTCATGATGATTTTAAAATGACCTTTTTCATGTTTGAAATGTACTAACTCGTTTTCTCTTCACAGCAGGTCAACTAGTGTGTGGTTGCAACATTACGGTCCCATTGAGTTCATTTTTGGAGAAAGGGACATCAGTTGCACCACTGGGCGGGAGGAGAGTGCGTAGCACAATATATTTTCTTTCTTTGGTAAGCATTTTTTGTGTTTGATACTTTTGGAATTTTGGTTTTTCATGATGATTTTAAAATGACCTTTTTCATGTTTGAAATGTACTAACTCGTTTTTTCTTCACAGCAGGTCAACTAGTGGGAGGTTGCAACATTACGGTTCCATTGAGTTTATTTTTGGAGAGAGGGACAACAGTTGCACCACAGGGCGGGAGGAGGGTGCGTAGCACAATACATTTTCTTTCTTCGGTAAGCATTTTTTGTGTTTGATACTTTTGGAATTTTGGTTTTTCATGATGATTTTAAAATGACCTTTTTCATGTTTGAAATGTACTAACTCGTTTTTTCTTCACAGCAGGTCAACTAGTGGGAGGTTGCAACATTACGGTTCCATTGAGTTTATTTTTGGAGAGAGGGACAACAGTTGCACCACAGGGCGGGAGGAGGGTGCGTAGCACAATACATTTTCTTTCTTCGGTAAGCATTTTTTGTGTTTGATACTTTTGGAATTTTGGTTTTTCATGATGATTTTAAAATGACCTTTTTCATGTTTGACATGTACTAACTCGTTTTTTCCTAACAGCAGGTCAACTAGCGGGAGGTTGCAACATTACGTTCCCATTGAGTTCATTTTTGGAGAAAGGCGACATCAGTTGCACCACAGGGCGGGAGGAGGGTGCGTAGCACAATACATTTTCTTTCTTCGGTAAGCATTTTTTGTGTTTGATACTTTTGGAATTTTGGTTTTTCATGATGATTTTAAAATGACCTTTTTCATGTTTGAAATGTACTAACTCGTTTTTTCTTCACAGCAGGTCAACTAGTGTGTGGTTGCAACATTACGGTCCCATTGAGTTCATTTTTGGAGAAAGGCGACATCAGTTGCACCACAGGGCGGGAGGAGGGTGCGTAGCACAATACATTTTCTTTCTTCGGTAAGCATTTTTTGTGTTTGATACTTTTGGAATTTTGGTTTTTCATGATGATTTTAAAATGACCTTTTTCATGTTTGAAATGTACTAACTCGTTTTTTCTTCACAGCAGGTCAACTAGTGGGAGGTTGCAACATTACGTTCCCATTGAGTTCATTTTTGGAGAAAGGCGACATCAGTTGCACCACAGGGCGGGAGGAGGGTGCGTAGCACAATACATTTTCTTTCTTCGGTAAGCATTTTTTGTGTTTGATACTTTTGGAATTTTGGTTTTTCATGATGATTTTAAAATGACCTTTTTCATGTTTGACATGTACTAACTCGTTTTTTCCTAACAGCAGGTCAACTAGCGGGAGGTTGCAACATTACGTTCCCATTGAGTTCATTTTTGGAGAAAGGCGACATCAGTTGCACCACAGGGCGGGAGGAGGGTGCGTAGCACAATACATTTTCTTTCTTCGGTAAGCATTTTTTGTGTTTGATACTTTTGGAATTTTGGTTTTTCATGATGATTTTAAAATGACCTTTTTCATGTTTGAAATGTACTAACTCGTTTTTTCTTCACAGCAGGTCAACTAGTGTGTGGTTGCAACATTACGTTCCCATTGAGTTCATTTTTGGAGAAAGGCGACATCAGTTGCACCACAGGGCGGGAGGAGGGTGCGTAGCACAATACATTTTCTTTCTTCGGTAAGCATTTTTTGTGTTTGATACTTTTGGAATTTTGGTTTTTCATGATGATTTTAAAATGACCTTTTTCATGTTTGAAATGTACTAACTCATTTTTTCTTCACAGCAGGTCAACTAGTGGGAGGTTGCAACATTACGGTTAAATTGAGTTTATTTTTGGAGAGAGGGACAACAGTTGCACCACAGGGCGGGAGGAGGGTGCGTAGCACAATACGTTTTCTTTCTTCGGTAAGCATTTTTTGTGTTTGATACTTTTGGAATTTTGGTTTTTCATGATGATTTTAAAATGACCTTTTTCATGTTTGACATGTACTAACTCGTTTTTTCCTAACAGCAGGTCAACTATTGGGAGGTTGCAACATTACGGTCCCATTGAGTTCATTTTTGGAGAAAGGCGACATCAGTTGCACCACAGGGCGGGAGGAGGGTGCGTAGCACAATACATTTTCTTTCTTCGGTAAGCATTTTTTGTGTTTGATACTTTTGGAATTTTGGTTTTTCATGATGATTTTAAAATGACCTTTTTCATGTTTGAAATGTAGTAACTCGTTTTTTCTTCACAGCAGGTCAACTAGTGGGAGGTTGCAACATTACGGTTCCATTGAGTTTATTTTTGGAGAGAGGGACAACAGTTGCACCACAGGGCGGGAGGAGGGTGCGTAGCACAATACATTTTCTTTCTTCGGTAAGCATTTTTTGTGTTTGATACTTTTGGAATTTTGGTTTTTCATGATGATTTTAAAATGACCTTTTTCATGTTTGACATGTACTAACTCGTTTTTTCCTAACAGCAGGTCAACTAGCGGGAGGTTGCAACATTACGTTCCCATTGAGTTCATTTTTGGAGAAAGGCGACATCAGTTGCACCACAGGGCGGGAGGAGGGTGCGTAGCACAATACATTTTCTTTCTTCGGTAGGCTTTTTTTGTGTTTGATACTTTTGGAATTTTGGTTTTTCATGATGATTTTAAAATGACCTTTTTCATGTTTGACATGTACTAACTCGTTTTTTCCTAACAGCAGGTCAACTAGCGGGAGGTTGCAACATTACGTTCCCATTAAGTTCATTTTTGGAGAAAGGCGACATCAGTTGCACCACAGGGCGGGAGGAGGGTGCGTAGCACAATACATTTTCTTTCTTCGGTAAGCATTTTTTGTGTTTGATACTTTTGGAATTTTGATTTTTCATGATGATTTTAAAATGACCTTTTTCATGTTTGACATGTACTAACTCGTTTTTTCCTAACAGCAGGTCAACTAGCGGGAGGTTGCAACATTACGTTCCCATTGAGTTCATTTTTGGAGAAAGGCGACATCAGTTGCACCACAGGGCGGGAGGAAGGTGCGTAGCACAATACATTTTCTTTCTTCGGTAGGCTTTTTTTGTGTTTGATACTTTTGGAATTTTGGTTTTTCATGATGATTTTAAAATGACCTTTTTCATGTTTGACATGTACTAACTCGTTTTTTCCTAACAGCAGGTCAACTAGCGGGAGGTTGCAACATTACGTTCCCATTGAGTTCATTTTTGGAGAAAGGCGACATCAGTTGCACCACAGGGCGGGAGGAGGGTGCGTAGCACAATACATTTTCTTTCTTCGGTAGGCTTTTTTTGTGTTTGATACTTTTGGAATTTTGGTTTTTCATGATGATTTTAAAATGACCTTTTTCATGTTTGACATGTACTAACTCGTTTTTTCCTAACAGCAGGTCAACTAGCGGGAGGTTGCAACATTACGTTCCCATTGAGTTCATTTTTGGAGAAAGGCGACATCAGTTGCACCACAGGGCGGGAGGAAGGTGCGTAGCACAATACATTTTCTTTCTTCGGTAGGCTTTTTTTGTGTTTGATACTTTTGGAATTTTGGTTTTTCATGATGATTTTAAAATGACCTTTTTCATGTTTGACATGTACTAACTCGTTTTTTCCTAACAGCAGGTCAACTAGCGGGAGGTTGCAACATTACGTTCCCATTGAGTTCATTTTTGGAGAAAGGCGACATCAGTTGCACCACAGGGCGGGAGGAGGGTGCGTAGCACAATACATTTTCTTTCTTCGGTAGGCTTTTTTTGTGTTTGATACTTTTGGAATTTTGGTTTTTCATGATGATTTTAAAATGACCTTTTTCATGTTTGACATGTACTAACTCGTTTTTTCCTAACAGCAGGTCAACTAGCGGGAGGTTGCAACATTACGTTCCCATTGAGTTCATTTTTGGAGAAAGGCGACATCAGTTGCACCACAGGGCGGGAGGAAGGTGCGTAGCACAATACATTTTCTTTCTTCGGTAAGCATTTTTTGTGTTTGATACTTTTGGAATTTTGGTTTTTCATGATGATTTTAAAATGACCTTTTTCATGTTTGAAATGTACTAACTCGTTTTTTTTTCACAGCAGGTCAACTAGTGGGAGGTTGCAACATTACGGTTCCATTGAGTTCATTTTTGGAGAAAGGCGACATCAGTTGCACCACAGGGCGGGAGGAAGGTGCGTAGCACAATACATTTTCTTTCTTCGGTAAGCATTTTTTGTGTTTGATACTTTTGGAATTTTGGTTTTTCATGATGATTTTAAAATGACCTTTTTCATGTTTGAAATGTACTAACTCGTTTTTTCTTCACAGCAGGTCAACTAGTGGGAGGTTGCAACATTACGTTCCCATTGAGTTCATTTTTGGAGAAAGGCGACATCAGTTGCACCACAGGGCGGGAGGAAGGTGCGTAGCACAATACATTTTCTTTCTTCGGTAAGCATTTTTTGTGTTTGATACTTTTGGAATTTTGGTTTTTCATGATGATTTTAAAATGACCTTTTTCATGTTTGACATGTACTAACTCGTTTTTTCCTAACAGCAGGTCAACTATTCTGAGGTTGCAACATTACGGTCCCATTGAGTTCATTTTTGGAGAAAGGCGACATCAGTTGCACCACAGGGCGGGAGGAGGGTGCGTAGCACAATACATTTTCTTTCTTCGGTAAGCATTTTTTGTGTTTGATACTTTTGGAATTTTGGTTTTTCATGATGATTTTAAAATGACCTTTTTCATGTTTGAAATGTACTAACTCGTTTTTTCTTCACAGCAGGTCAACTAGTGGGAGGTTGCAACATTACGGTTCCATTGAGTTTATTTTTGGAGAGAGGGACAACAGTTGCACCACAGGGCGGGAGGAGGGTGCGTAGCACAATACATTTTCTTTCTTCGGTAGGCTTTTTTTGTGTTTGATACTTTTGGAATTTTGGTTTTTCATGATGATTTTAAAATGACCTTTTTCATGTTTGACATGTACTAACTCGTTTTTTCCTAACAGCAGGTCAACTATTGGGAGGTTGCAACATTACGGTCCCATTGAGTTCATTTTTGGAGAAAGGCGACATCAGTTGCACCACAGGGCGGGAGGAGGGTGCGTAGCACAATACATTTTCTTTCTTCGGTAAGCATTTTTTGTGTTTGATACTTTTGGAATTTTGGTTTTTCATGATGATTTTAAAATGACCTTTTTCATGTTTGAAATGTACTAACTCGTTTTTTCTTCACAGCAGGTCAACTAGTGGGAGGTTGCAACATTACGGTTCCATTGAGTTTATTTTTGGAGATAGGGACAACAGTTGCACCACAGGGCGGGAGGAGGGTGCGTAGCACAATACATTTTCTTTCTTCGGTAAGCATTTTTTGTGTTTGATACTTTTGGAATTTTGGTTTTTCATGATGATTTTAAAATGACCTTTTTCATGTTTGACATGTACTAACTCGTTTTTTCCTAACAGCAGGTCAACTAGCGGGAGGTTGCAACATTACGTTCCCATTGAGTTCATTTTTGGAGAAAGGCGACATCAGTTGCACCACAGGGCGGGAGGAGGGTGCGTAGCACAATACATTTTCTTTCTTCGGTAAGCATTTTTTGTGTTTGATACTTTTGGAATTTTGGTTTTTCATGATGATTTTAAAATGACCTTTTTCATGTTTGACATGTACTAACTCGTTTTTTCCTAACAGCAGGTCAACTAGCGGGAGGTTGCAACATTACGTTCCCATTGAGTTCATTTTTGGAGAAAGGCGACATCAGTTGCACCACAGGGCGGGAGGAGGGTGCGTAGCACAATACATTTTCTTTCTTCGGTACGCTTTTTTTGTGTTTGATACTTTTGGAATTTTGGTTTTTCATGATGATTTTAAAATGACCTTTTTCATGTTTGACATGTACTAACTCGTTTTTTCCTAACAGCAGGTCAACTAGCGGGAGGTTGCAACATTACGTTCCCATTGAGTTCATTTTTGGAGAAAGGCGACATCAGTTGCACCACAGGGCGGGAGGAGGGTGCGTAGCACAATACATTTTCTTTCTTCGGTACGCTTTTTTTGTGTTTGATACTTTTGGAATTTTGGTTTTTCATGATGATTTTAAAATGACCTTTTTCATGTTTGACATGTACTAACTCGTTTTTTCCTAACAGCAGGTCAACTATTGGGAGGTTGCAACATTACGGTCCCATTGAGTTCATTTTTGGAGAAAGGCGACATCAGTTGCACCACAGGGCGGGAGGAGGGTGCGTAGCACAATACATTTTCTTTCTTCGGTAAGCATTTTTTGTGTTTGATACTTTTGGAATTTTGGTTTTTCATGATGATTTTAAAATGACCTTTTTCATGTTTGAAATGTACTAACTCGTTTTTTCTTCACAGCAGGTCAACTAGTGGGAGGTTGCAACATTACGGTTCCATTGAGTTTATTTTTGGATAGAGGGACAACAGTTGCACCACAGGGCGGGAGGAGGGTGCGTAGCACAATACATTTTCTTTCTTCGGTAAGCATTTTTTGTGTTTGATACTTTTGGAATTTTGGTTTTTCATGATGATTTTAAAATGACCTTTTTCATGTTTGACATGTACTAACTCGTTTTTTCCTAACAGCAGGTCAACTATTGGGAGGTTGCAACATTACGGTCCCATTGAGTTCATTTTTGGAGAAAGGCGACATCAGTTGCACCACAGGGCGGGAGGAGGGTGCGTAGCACAATACATTTTCTTTCTTCGGTAAGCATTTTTTGTGTTTGATACTTTTGGAATTTTGGTTTTTCATGATGATTTTAAAATGACCTTTTTCATGTTTGAAATGTACTAACTCGTTTTTTCTTCACAGCAGGTCAACTAGTGGGAGGTTGCAACATTACGGTTCCATTGAGTTTATTTTTGGAGAGAGGGACAACAGTTGCACCACAGGGCGGGAGGAGGGTGCGTAGCACAATACATTTTCTTTCTTCGGTAAGCATTTTTTGTGTTTGATACTTTTGGAATTTTGGTTTTTCATGATGATTTTAAAATGACCTTTTTCATGTTTGACATGTACTATCTCGTTTTTTCCTAACAGCAGGTCAACTATTGGGAGGTTGCAACATTACGGTCCCATTGAGTTCATTTTTGGAGAAAGGCGACATCAGTTGCACCACAGGGCGGGAGGAGGGTGCGTAGCACAATACATTTTCTTTCTTCGGTAAGCATTTTTTGTGTTTGATACTTTTGGAATTTTGGTTTTTCATGATGATTTTAAAATGACCTTTTTCATGTTTGAAATGTACTAACTCGTTTTTTCTTCACAGCAGGTCAACTAGTGGGAGGTTGCAACATTACAGTTCCATTGAGTTTATTTTTGGAGAGAGGGACAACAGTTGCACCACAGGGCGGGAGGAGGGTGCGTAGCACAATACATTTTCTTTCTTCGGTAAGCATTTTTTGTGTTTGATACTTTTGGAAATTTGGTTTTTCATGATGATTTTAAAATGACCTTTTTCATGTTTGACATGTACTAACTCGTTTTTTCCTAACAGCAGGTCAACTATTGGGAGGTTGCAACATTACGGTCCCATTGAGTTCATTTTTGGAGAAAGGCGACATCACTTGCACCACAGGGCGGGAGGAGGGTGCGTAGCACAATACATTTTCTTTCTTCGGTAAGCATTTTTTGTGTTTGATACTTTTGGAATTTTGGTTTTTCATGATGATTTTAAAATGACCTTTTTCATGTTTGACATGTACTAACTCGTTTTTTCCTAACAGCAGGTCAACTAATGGGAGGTTGCAACATTACGGTCCCATTGAGTTCATTTTTGGAGAAAGGCGACATCAGTTGCACCACAGGGCGGGAGGAGGGTGCGTAGCACAATACATTTTCTTTCTTCGGTAAGCATTTTTTGTGTTTGATACTTTTGGAATTTTGGTTTTTCATGATGATTTTAAAATGACCTTTTTCATGTTTGAAATGTATTAACTCGTTTTTTCTTCACAGCAGGTCAACTAGTGGGAGGTTGCAACATTACGGTTCCATTGAGTTTATTTTTGGAGAGAGGGACAACAGTTGCACCACAGGGCGGGAGGAGGGTGCGTAGCACAATACATTTTCTTTCTTCGGTAAGCATTTTTTGTGTTTGATACTTTTGGAATTTTGGTTTTTCATGATGATTTTAAAATGACCTTTTTCATGTTTGACATGTACTAACTCGTTTTTTCCTAACAGCAGGTCAACTATTGGGAGGTTGCAACATTACGGTCCCATTGAGTTCATTTTTGGAGAAAGGCGACATCAGTTGCACCACAGGGCGGGAGGAGGGTGCGTAGCACAATACATTTTCTTTCTTCGGTAAGCATTTTTTGTGTTTGATACTTTTGGAATTTTGGTTTTTCATGATGATTTTAAAATGGCCTTTTTCATGTTTGAAATGTACTAACTCGTTTTTTCTTCACAGCAGGTCAACTAGTGGGAGGTTGCAACATTACGGTTCCATTGAGTTTATTTTTGGAGAGAGGGACAACAGTTGCACCACAGGGCGGGAGGAGGGTGCGTAGCACAATACATTTTCTTTCTTCGGTAAGCATTTTTTGTGTTTGATACTTTTGGAATTTTGGTTTTTCATGATGATTTTAAAATGACCTTTTTCATGTTTGACATGTACTAACTCGTTTTTTCCTAACAGCAGGTCAACTAGCGGGAGGTTGCAACATTACGTTCCCATTGAGTTCATTTTTGGAGAAAGGCGACATCAGTTGCACCACAGGGCGGGAGGAAGGTGCGTAGCACAATACATTTTCTTTCTTCGGTACGCTTTTTTTGTGTTTGATACTTTTGGAATTTTGGTTTTTCATGATGATTTTAAAATGACCTTTTTCATGTTTGACATGTACTAACTCGTTTTTTCCTAACAGCAGGTCAACTAGCGGGAGGTTGCAACATTACGTTCCCATTGAGTTCATTTTTGGAGAAAGGCGACATCAGATGCACCACAGGGCGGGAGGAGGGTGCGTAGCACAATACATTTTCTTTCTTCATTACGCTTTTTTTGTGTTTGATACTTTTGGAATTTTGGTTTTTCATGATGATTTTAAAATGACCTTTTTCATGTTTGACATGTACTAACTCGTTTTTTCCTAACAGCAGGTCAACTAGCGGGAGGTTGCAACATTACGTTCCCATTGAGTTCATTTTTGGAGAAAGGCGACATCAGTTGCACCACAGGGCGGGAGGAGGGTGCGTAGCACAATACATTTTCTTTCTTCGGTACGCTTTTTTTGTGTTTGATACTTTTGGAATTTTGGTTTTTCATGATGATTTTAAAATGACCTTTTTCATGTTTGACATGTACTAACTCGTTTTTTCCTAACAGCAGGTCAACTATTGGGAGGTTGCAACATTACGGTCCCATTGAGTTCATTTTTGGAGAAAGGCGACATCAGTTGCACCACAGGGCGGGAGGAGGGTGCGTAGCACAATACATTTTCTTTCTTCGGTACGCTTTTTTTGTGTTTGATACTTTTGGAATTTTGGTTTTTCATGATGATTTTAAAATGACCTTTTTCATGTTTGACATGTACTAACTCGTTTTTTCCTAACAGCAGGTCAACTAGCGGGAGGTTGCAACATTACGTTCCCATTGAGTTCATTTTTGGAGAAAGGCGACATCAGTTGCACCACAGGGCGGGAGGAGGGTGCGTAGCACAATACATTTTCTTTCTTCGGTAGGCTTTTTTTGTGTTTGATACTTTTGGAATTTTGGTTTTTCATGATGATTTTAAATTGACCTTTTTCATGTTTGAAATGTACTAACTCGTTTTTTCTTCACAGCAGGTCAACTAGTGGGAGGTTGCAACATTACGGTTCCATTGAGTTTATTTTTGGAGAGAGGGACAACAGTTGCACCACAGGGCGGGAGGAGGGTGCGTAGCACAATACATTTTCTTTCTTCGGTAGGCTTTTTTTGTGTTTGATACTTTTGGAATTTTGGTTTTTCATGATGATTTTAAAATGACCTTTTTCATGTTTGACATGTACTAACTCGTTTTTTCCTAACAGCAGGTCAACTAGCGGGAGGTTGCAACATTACGTTCCCATTGAGTTCATTTTTGGAGAAAGGCGACATCAGTTGCACCACAGGGCGGGAGGAGGGTGCGTAGCACAATACATTTTCTTTCTTCGGTACGCTTTTTTTGTGTTTGATACTTTTGGAATTTTGGTTTTTCATGATGATTTTAAAATGACCTTTTTCATGTTTGACATGTACTAACTCGTTTTTTCCTAACAGCAGGTCAACTAGCGGGAGGTTGCAACATTACGTTCCCATTGAGTTCATTTTTGGAGAAAGGCGACATCAGATGCACCACAGGGCGGGAGGAGGGTGCGTAGCACAATACATTTTCTTTCTTCGGTACGCTTTTTTTGTGTTTGATACTTTTGGAATTTTGGTTTTTCATGATGATTTTAAAATGACCTTTTTCATGTTTGACATGTACTAACTCGTTTTTTCCTAACAGCAGGTCAACTATTGGGAGGTTGCAACATAACGGTCCCATTGAGTTCATTTTTGGAGAAAGGCGACATCAGTTGCACCACAGGGCGGGAGGAGGGTGCGTAGCACAATACATTTTCTTTCTTCGGTACGCTTTTTTTGTGTTTGATACTTTTGGAATTTTGGTTTTTCATGATGATTTTAAAATGACCTTTTTCATGTTTGACATGTACTAACTCGTTTTTTCCTAACAGCAGGTCAACTAGCGGGAGGTTGCAACATTACGTTCCCATTGAGTTCATTTTTGGAGAAAGGCGACATCAGTTGCACCACAGGGCGGGAGGAGGGTGCGTAGCACAATACATTTTCTTTCTTCGGTACGCTTTTTTTGTGTTTGATACTTTTGGAATTTTGGTTTTTCATGATGATTTTAAAATGACCTTTTTCATGTTTGACATGTACTAACTCGTTTTTTCCTAACAGCAGGTCAACTAGCGGGAGGTTGCAACATTACGTTCCCATTGAGTTCATTTTTGGAGAAAGGCGACATCAGTTGCACCACAGGGCGGGAGGAGGGTGCGTAGCACAATACATTTTCTTTCTTCGGTACGCTTTTTTTGTGTTTGATACTTTTGGAATTTTGGTTTTTCATGATGATTTTAAAATGACCTTTTTCATGTTTGAAATGTACTAACTCGTTTTTTCTTCACAGCAGGTCAACTAGTGGGGGGTTGCAACATTACGGTTCCATTGAGTTTATTTTTGGAGAGAGGGACAACAGTTGCACCACAGGGCGGGAGGAGGGTGCGTAGCACAATACATTTTCTTTCTTCGGTAGGCTTTTTTTGTGTTTGATACTTTTGGAATTTTGGTTTTTCATGATGATTTTAAAATGACCTTTTTCATGTTTGACATGTACTAACTCGTTTTTTCTTCACAGCAGGTCAACTAGTGGGAGGTTGCAACATTACGGTTCCATTGAGTTTATTTTTGGAGAGAGGGACAACAGTTGCACCACAGGGCGGGAGGAGGGTGCGTAGCACAATACATTTTCTTTCTTCAGTAGGCTTTTTTTGTGTTTGATACTTTTGGAATTTTGGTTTTTCATGATGATTTTAAAATGACCTTTTTCATGTTTGAAATGTACTAACTCGTTTTTTCTTCACAGCAGGTCAACTAGTGGGAGGTTGCAACATTACGGTTCCATTGAGTTTATTTTTGGAGAGAGGGACAACAGTTGCACCACAGGGCGGGAGGAGGGTGCGTAGCGCAATACATTTTCTTTCTTCGGTACGCTTTTTTTGTGTTTGATACTTTTGGAATTTTGGTTTTTCATGATGATTTTAAAATGACCTTTTTCATGTTTGACATGTACTAACTCGTTTTTTCCTAACAGCAGGTCAACTAGCGGGAGGTTGCAACATTACGTTCCCATTGAGTTCATTTTTGGAGAAAGGCGACATCAGTTGCACCACAGGGCGGGAGGAAGGTGCGTAGCACAATACATTTTCTTTCTTCGGTAGGCTTTTTTTGTGTTTGATACTTTTGGAATTTTGGTTTTTCATGATGATTTTAAAATGACCTTTTTCATGTTTGACATGTACTAACTCGTTTTTTCCTAACAGCAGGTCAACTAGCGGGAGGTTGCAACATTACGTTCCCATTGAGTTCATTTTTGGAGAAAGGCGACATCAGTTGCACCACAGGGCGGGAGGAGGGTGCGTAGCACAATACATTTTCTTTCTTCGGTACGCTTTTTTTGTGTTTGATACTTTTGGAATTTTGGTTTTTCATGATGATTTTAAAATGACCTTTTTCATGTTTGACATGTACTAACTCGTTTTTTCCTAACAGCAGGTCAACTAGCGGGAGGTTGCAACATTACGTTCCCATTGAGTTCATTTTTGGAGAAAGGCGACATCAGTTGCACCACAGGGCGGGAGGAAGGTGCGTAGCACAATACATTTTCTTTCTTCGGTAGGCTTTTTTTGTGTTTGATACTTTTGGAATTTTGGTTTTTCATGATGATTTTAAAATGACCTTTTTCATGTTTGAAATGTACTAACTCGTTTTTTCTTCACAGCAGGTCAACTAGTGGGAGGTTGCAACATTACGGTTCCATTGAGTTTATTTTTGGAGAGAGGGACAACAGTTGCACCACAGGGCGGGAGGAGGGTGCGTAGCACAATACATTTTCTTTCTTCGGTAGGCTTTTTTTGTGTTTGATACTTTTGGAATTTTGGTTTTTCATGATGATTTTAAAATGACCTTTTTCATGTTTGACATGTACTAACTCGTTTTTTCCTAACAGCAGGTCAACTAGCGGGAGGTTGCAACATTACGTTCCCATTGAGTTCATTTTTGGAGAAAGGAGACATCAGTTGCACCACAGGGCGGGAGGAGGGTGCGTAGCACAATACATTTTCTTTCTTCGGTAGGCTTTTTTTGTGTTTGATACTTTTGGAATTTTGGTTTTTCATGATGATTTTAAAATGACCTTTTTCATGTTTGACATGTACTAACTCGTTTTTTCCTAACAGCAGGTCAACTAGCGGGAGGTTGCAACATTACGTTCCCATTGAGTTCATTTTTGGAGAAAGGCGACATCAGTTGCACCACAGGGCGGGAGGAGGGTGCGTAGCACAATACATTTTCTTTCTTCGGTAGGCTTTTTTTGTGTTTGATACTTTTGGAATTTTGGTTTTTCATGATGATTTTAAAATGACCTTTTTCATGTTTGACATGTACTAACTCGTTTTTTCCTAACAGCAGGTCAACTAGCGGGAGGTTGCAACATTACGTTCCCATTGAGTTCATTTTTGGAGAAAGGCGACATCAGTTGCACCACAGGGCGGGAGGAGGGTGCGTAGCACAATACATTTTCTTTCTTCGGTAGGCTTTTTTTGTGTTTGATACTTTTGGAATTTTGGTTTTTCATGATGATTTTAAAATGACCTTTTTCATGTTTGACATGTACTAACTCGTTTTTTCCTAACAGCAGGTCAACTAGCGGGAGGTTGCATCATTACGTTCCCATTGAGTTCATTTTTGGAGAAAGGCGACATCAGTTGCACCACAGGGCGGGAGGAGGGTGCGTAGCACAATACATTTTCTTTCTTCGGTACGCTTTTTTTGTGTTTGATACTTTTGGAATTTTGGTTTTTCATGATGATTTTAAAATGACCTTTTTCATGTTTGACATGTACTAACTCGTTTTTTCCTAACAGCAGGTCAACTAGCGGGAGGTTGCAACATTACGTTCCCATTGAGTTCATTTTTGGAGAAAGGCGACATCAGTTGCACCACAGGGCGGGAGGAGGGTGCGTAGCACAATACATTTTCTTTCTTCGGTAGGCTTTTTTTGTGTTTGATACTTTTGGAATTTTGGTTTTTCATGATGATTTTAAAATGACCTTTTTCATGTTTGACATGTACTAACTCGTTTTTTCCTAACAGCAGGTCAACTAGCGTGTGGTTGCAACATTACGTTCCCATTGAGTTCATTTTTGGAGAAAGGCGACATCAGTTGCACCAAAGGGCGGGAGGAGGGTGCGTAGCACAATACATTTTCTTTCTTCGGTAGGCTTTTTTTGTGTTTGATACTTTTGGAATTTTGGTTTTTCATGATGATTTTAAAATGACCTTTTTCATGTTTGACATGTACTAACTCGTTTTTTCCTAACAGCAGGTCAACTAGCGGGAGGTTGCAACATTACGTTCCCATTGAGTTCATTTTTGGAGAAAGGCGACATCAGTTGCACCACAGGGCGGGAGGAGGGTGCGTAGCACAATACATTTTCTTTCTTCGGTAGGCTTTTTTTGTGTTTGATACTTTTGGAATTTTGGTTTTTCATGATGATTTTAAAATGACCTTTTTCATGTTTGACATGTACTAACTCGTTTTTTCCTAACAGCAGGTCAACTAGCGGGAGGTTGCAACATTACGGTCCCATTGAGTTCATTTTTGGAGAAAGGCGACATCAGTTGCACCACAGGGCGGGAGGAGGGTGCGTAGCACAATACATTTTCTTTCTTCGGTAGGCTTTTTTTGTGTTTGATACTTTTGGAATTTTGGTTTTTCATGATGATTTTAAAATGACCTTTTTCATGTTTGACATGTACTAACTCGTTTTTTCCTAACAGCAGGTCAACTAGCGGGAGGTTGCAACATTACGTTCCCATTGAGTTCATTTTTGGAGAAAGGCGACATCAGTTGCACCACAGGGCGGGAGGAGGGTGCGTAGCACAATACATTTTCTTTCTTCGGTAGGCTTTTTTTGTGTTTGATACTTTTGGAATTTTGGTTTTTCATGATGATTTTAAAATGACCTTTTTCATGTTTGACATGTACTAACTCGTTTTTTCCTAACAGCAGGTCAACTAGCGGGAGGTTGCAACATTACGGTCCCATTGAGTTCATTTTTGGAGAAAGGAGACATCAGTTGCACCACAGGGCGGGAGGAGGGTGCGTAGCACAATACATTTTCTTTCTTCGGTAAGCATTTTTTGTGTTTGATACTTTTGGAATTTTGGTTTTTCATGATGATTTTAAAATGACCTTTTTCATGTTTGACATGTACTAACTCGTTTTTTCCTAACAGCAGGTCAACTAGCGGGAGGTTGCAACATTACGTTCCCATTGAGTTCATTTTTGGAGAAAGGCGACAACAGTTGCACCACAGGGCGGGAGGAGGGTGCGTAGCACAATACATTTTCTTTCTTCGGTAGGCTTTTTTTGTGTTTGATACTTTTGGAATTTTGGTTTTTCATGATGATTTTAAAATGACCTTTTTCATGTTTGACATGTACTAACTCGTTTTTTCCTAACAGCAGGTCAACTAGCGGGAGGTTGCAACATTACGGTCCCATTGAGTTCATTTTTGGAGAAAGGCGACATCAGTTGCACCACAGGGCGGGAGGAGGGTGCGTAGCACAATACATTTTCTTTCTTCGGTAGGCTTTTTTTGTGTTTGATACTTTTGGAATTTTGGTTTTTCATGATGATTTTAAAATGACTTTTTTCATGTTTGACATGTACTAACTCGTTTTTTCCTAACAGCAGGTCAACTAGCGGGAGGTTGCAACATTACGTTCCCATTGAGTTCATTTTTGGAGAAAGGCGACATCAGTTGCACCACAGGGCGGGAGGAGGGTGCGTAGCACAATACATTTTCTTTCTTCGGTAGGCTTTTTTTGTGTTTGATACTTTTGGAATTTTGGTTTTTCATGATGATTTTAAAATGACCTTTTTCATGTTTGACATGTACTAACTCGTTTTTTCCTAACAGCAGGTCAACTAGCGGGAGGTTGCAACATTACGTTCCCATTGAGTTCATTTTTGGAGAAAGGCGACATCAGTTGCACCACAGGGCGGGAGGAGGGTGCGTAGCACAATACATTTTCTTTCTTCGGTAGGCTTTCTTTGTGTTTGATACTTTTGGAATTTTGGTTTTTCATGATGATTTTAAAATGACCTTTTTCATGTTTGACATGTACTAACTCGTTTTTTCCTAACAGCAGGTCAACTAGCGGGAGGTTGCAACATTACGTTCCCATTGAGTTCATTTTTGGAGAAAGGCGACATCAGTTGCACCACAGGGCGGGAGGAGGGTGCGTAGCACAATACATTTTCTTTCTTCGGTAGGCTTTTTTTGTGTTTGATACTTTTGGAATTTTGGTTTTTCATGATGATTTTAAAATGACCTTTTTCATGTTTGACATGTACTAACTCGTTTTTTCCTAACAGCAGGTCAACTAGCGGGAGGTTGCAACATTACGTTCCCATTGAGTTCATTTTTGGAGAAAGGCGACATCAGTTGCACCACAGGGCGGGAGGAGGGTGCGTAGCACAATACATTTTCTTTCTTCGGTAGGCTTTTTTTGTGTTTGATACTTTTGGAATTTTGGTTTTTCATGATGATTTTAAAATGACCTTTTTCATGTTTGACATGTACTAACTCGTTTTTTCCTAACAGCAGGTCAACTAGCGGGAGGTTGCAACATTACGTTCCCATTGAGTTCATTTTTGGAGAAAGGCGACATCAGTTGCACCACAGGGCGGGAGGAGGGTGCGTAGCACAATACATTTTCTTTCTTCGGTAGGCTTTTTTTGTGTTTGATACTTTTGGAATTTTGGTTTTTCATGATGATTTTAAAATGACCTTTTTCATGTTTGACATGTACTAACTCGTTTTTTCCTAACAGCAGGTCAACTAGCGGGAGGTTGCAACATTACGTTCCCATTGAGTTCATTTTTGGAGAAAGGCGACATCAGTTGCACCACAGGGCGGGAGGAGGGTGCGTAGCACAATACATTTTCTTTCTTCGGTAGGCTTTTTTTGTGTTTGATACTTTTGGAATTTTGGTTTTTCATGATGATTTTAAAATGACCTTTTTCATGTTTGACATGTACTAACTCGTTTTTTCCTAACAGCAGGTCAACTAGCGGGAGGTTGCAACATTACGTTCCCATTGAGTTCATTTTTGGAGAAAGGCGACATCAGTTGCACCACAGGGCGGGAGGAGGGTGCGTAGCACAATACATTTTCTTTCTTCGGTAGGCTTTTTTTGTGTTTGATACTTTTGGAATTTTGGTTTTTCATGATGATTTTAAAATGACCTTTTTCATGTTTGACATGTACTAACTCGTTTTTTCCTAACAGCAGGTCAACTAGCGGGAGGTTGCAACATTACGTTCCCATTGAGTTCATTTTTGGAGAAAGGCGACATCAGTTGCACCACAGGGCGGGAGGAGGGTGCGTAGCACAATACATTTTCTTTCTTCGGTAGGCTTTTTTTGTGTTTGATACTTTTGGAATTTTGGTTTTTCATGATGATTTTAAAATGACCTTTTTCATGTTTGACATGTACTAACTCGTTTTTTCCTAACAGCAGGTCAACTAGCGGGAGGTTGCAACATTACGTTCCCATTGAGTTCATTTTTGGAGAAAGGCGACATCAGTTGCACCACAGGGCGGGAGGAAGGTGCGTAGCACAATACATTTTCTTTCTTCGGTAGGCTTTTTTTGTGTTTGATACTTTTGGAATTTTGGTTTTTCATGATGATTTTAAAATGACCTTTTTCATGTTTGACATGTACTAACTCGTTTTTTCCTAACAGCAGGTCAACTAGCGGGAGGTTGCAACATTACGTTCCCATTGAGTTCATTTTTGGAGAAAGGCGACATCAGTTGCACCACAGGGCGGGAGGAGGGTGCGTAGCACAATACATTTTCTTTCTTCGGTAGGCTTTTTTTGTGTTTGATACTTTTGGAATTTTGGTTTTTCATGATGATTTTAAAATGACCTTTTTCATGTTTGACATGTACTAACTCGTTTTTTCCTAACAGCAGGTCAACTAGCGGGAGGTTGCAACATTACGGTCCCATTGAGTTCATTTTTGGAGAAAGGCGACATCAGTTGCACCACAGGGCGGGAGGAGGGTGCGTAGCACAATACATTTTCTTTCTTCGGTAGGCTTTTTTTGTGTTTGATACTTTTGGAATTTTGGTTTTTCATGATGATTTTAAAATGACCTTTTTCATGTTTGACATGTACTAACTCGTTTTTTCCTAACAGCAGGTCAACTAGCGTGTGGTTGCAACATTACGTTCCCATTGAGTTCATTTTTGGAGAAAGGCGACATCAGTTGCACCACAGGGCGGGAGGAGGGTGCGTAGCACAATACATTTTCTTTCTTCGGTAGGCTTTTTTTGTGTTTGATACTTTTGGAATTTTGGTTTTTCATGATGATTTTAAAATGACCTTTTTCATGTTTGACATGTACTAACTCGTTTTTTCCTAACAGCAGGTCAACTAGCGGGAGGTTGCAACATTACGTTCCCATTGAGTTCATTTTTGGAGAAAGGAGACATCAGTTGCACCACAGGGCGGGAGGAAGGTGCGTAGCACAATACATTTTCTTTCTTCGGTAGGCTTTTTTTGTGTTTGATACTTTTGGAATTTTGGTTTTTCATGATGATTTTAAAATGACCTTTTTCATGTTTGACATGTACTAACTCGTTTTTTCTTCACAGCAGGTCAACTAGTGGGAGGTTGCAACATTACGGTTCCATTGAGTTTATTTTTGGAGAGAGGGACAACAGTTGCACCACAGGGCGGGAGGAGGGTGCGTAGCACAATACATTTTCTTTCTTCGGTAGGCTTTTTTTGTGTTTGATACTTTTGGAATTTTGGTTTTTCATGATGATTTTAAAATGACCTTTTTCATGTTTGAAATGTACTAACTCGTTTTTTCTTCACAGCAGGTCAACTAGTGGGAGGTTGCAACATTACGGTTCCATTGAGTTTATTTTTGGAAAGAGGGACAACAGTTGCACCACAGGGCGGGAGGAAGGTGCGTAGCACAATACATTTTCTTTCTTCGGTACGCTTTTTTTGTGTTTGATACTTTTGGAATTTTGGTTTTTCATGATGATTTTAAAATGACCTTTTTCATGTTTGACATGTACTAACTCGTTTTTTCCTAACAGCAGGTCAACTAGCGTGTGGTTGCAACATTACGTTCCCATTGAGTTCATTTTTGGAGAAAGGCGACATCAGTTGCACCACAGGGCGGGAGGAGGGTGCGTAGCACAATACATTTACTTTCTTCGGTAGGCTTTTTTTGTGTTTGATACTTTTGGAATTTTGGTTTTTCATGATGATTTTAAAATGACCTTTTTCTTGTTTGACATGTACTAACTCGTTTTTTCCTAACAGCAGGTCAACTAGCGGGAGGTTGCAACATTACGTTCCCATTGAGTTCATTTTTGGAGAAACGAGACATCAGTTGCACCACAGGGCGGGAGGAGGGTGCGTAGCACAATACATTTTCTTTCTTCGGTAGGCTTTTTTTGTGTTTGATACTTTTGGAATTTTGGTTTTTCATGATGATTTTAAAATGACCTTTTTCATGTTTGACATGTACTAACTCGTTTTTTCTTCACAGCAGGTCAACTAGTGGGAGGTTGCAACATTACGGTTCCATTGAGTTTATTTTTGGAGAGAGGGACAACAGTTGCACCACAGGGCGGGAGGAGGGTGCGTAGCACAATACATTTTCTTTCTTCGGTACGCTTTTTTTGTGTTTGATACTTTTGGAATTTTGGTTTTTCATGATGATTTTAAAATGACCTTTTTCATGTTTGAAATGTACTAACTCGTTTTTTCCTAACAGCAGGTCAACTAGCGGGAGGTTGCAACATTACGTTCCCATTGAGTTCATTTTTGGAGAAAGGCGACATCAGTTGCACCACAGGGCGGGAGGAGGGTGCGTAGCACAATACATTTTCTTTCTTCGGTAGGCTTTTTTTGTGTTTGATACTTTTGGAATTTTGGTTTTTCATGATGATTTTAAAATGACCTTTTTCATGTTTGACATGTACTAACTCGTTTTTTCCTAACAGCAGGTCAACTAGCGGGAGGTTGCAACATTACGTTCCCATTGAGTTCATTTTTGGAGAAAGGCGACATCAGTTGCACCACAGGGCGGGAGGAGGGTGCGTAGCACAATACATTTTCTTTCTTCGGTAGGCTTTTTTTGTGTTTGATACTTTTGGAATTTTGGTTTTTCATGATGATTTTAAAATGACCTTTTTCATGTTTGACATGTACTAACTCGTTTTTTCCTAACAGCAGGTCAACTAGCGGGAGGTTGCAACATTACGTTCCCATTGAGTTCATTTTTGGAGAAAGGCGACATCAGTTGCACCACAGGGCGGGAGGAGGGTGCGTAGCACAATACATTTTCTTTCTTCGGTAGGCTTTTTTTGTGTTTGATACTTTTGGAATTTTGGTTTTTCATGATGATTTTAAAATGACCTTTTTCATGTTTGACATGTACTAACTCGTTTTTTCCTAACAGCAGGTCAACTAGCGTGTGGTTGCAACATTACGTTCCCATTGAGTTCATTTTTGGAGAAAGGCGACATCAGTTGCACCACAGGGCGGGAGGAGGGTGCGTAGCACAATACATTTTCTTTCTTCGGTAGGCTTTTTTTGTGTTTGATACTTTTGGAATTTTGGTTTTTCATGATGATTTTAAAATGACCTTTTTCATGTTTGACATGTACTAACTCGTTTTTTCCTAACAGCAGGTCAACTAGCGGGAGGTTGCAACATTACGTTCCCATTGAGTTCATTTTTGGAGAAAGGCGACATCAGTTGCACCACAGGGCGGGAGGAGGGTGCGTAGCACAATACATTTTCTTTCTTCGGTAGGCTTTTTTTGTGTTTGATACTTTTGGAATTTTGGTTTTTCATGATGATTTTAAAATGACCTTTTTCATGTTTGACATGTACTAACTCGTTTTTTCCTAACAGCAGGTCAACTAGCGGGAGGTTGCAACATTACGTTCCCATTGAGTTCATTTTTGGAGAAAGGAGACATCAGTTGCACCACAGGGCGGGAGGAGGGTGCGTAGCACAATACATTTTCTTTCTTCGGTAGGCTTTTTTTGTGTTTGATACTTTTGGAATTTTGGTTTTTCATGATGATTTTAAAATGACCTTTTTCATGTTTGACATGTACTAACTCGTTTTTTCTTCACAGCAGGTCAACTAGTGGGAGGTTGCAACATTACGGTTCCATTGAGTTTATTTTTGGAGAGAGGGACAACAGTTGCACCACAGGGCGGGAGGAGGGTGCGTAGCACAATACTTTTTCTTTCTTCGGTAGGCTTTTTTTGTGTTTGATACTTTTGGAATTTTGGTTTTTCATGATGATTTTAAAATGACCTTTTTCATGTTTGAAATGTACTAACTCGTTTTTTCTTCACAGCAGGTCAACTAGTGGGAGGTTGCAACATTACGGTTCCATTGAGTTTATTTTTGGAGAGAGGGACAACAGTTGCACCACAGGGCGGGAGGAGGGTGCGTAGCACAATACATTTTCTTTCTTCGGTACGCTTTTTTTGTGTTTGATACTTTTGGAATTTTGGTTTTTCATGATGATTTTAAAATGACCTTTTTCATGTTTGACATGTACTAACTCGTTTTTTCCTAACAGCAGGTCAACTAGCGGGAGGTTGCAACATTACGTTCCCATTGAGTTCATTTTTGGAGAAAGGCGACATCAGTTGCACCACAGGGCGGGAGGAGGGTGCGTAGCACAATACATTTTCTTTCTTCGGTAGGCTTTTTTTGTGTTTGATACTTTTGGAATTTTGGTTTTTCATGATGATTTTAAAATGACCTTTTTCATGTTTGACATGTACTAACTCGTTTTTTCCTAACAGCAGGTCAACTATTGGGAGGTTGCAACATTACGGTCCCATTGAGTTCATTTTTGGAGAAAGGCGACATCAGTTGCACCACAGGGCGGGAGGAGGGTGCGTAGCACAATACATTTTCTTTCTTCGGTAAGCATTTTTTGTGTTTGATACTTTTGGAATTTTGGTTTTTCATGATGATTTTAAAATGACCTTTTTCATGTTTGAAATGTACTACCTCGTTTTTTCTTCACAGCAGGTCAACTAGTAGGAGGTTGCAACATTACGGTTCCATTGAGTTTATTTTTGGAGAGAGGGACAACAGTTGCACCACAGGGCGGGAGGAGGGTGCGTAGCACAATACATTTTCTTTCTTCAGTACGCTTTTTTTGTGTTTGATACTTTTGGAATTTTGGTTTTTCATGATGATTTTAAAATGACCTTTTTCATGTTTGACATGTACTAACTCGTTTTTTCCTAACAGCAGGTCAACTATTGGGAGGTTGCAACATTACGGTCCCATTGAGTTCATTTTTGGAGAAAGGCGACATCAGTTGCTCCACAGGGCGGGAGGAGGGTGCGTAGCACAATACATTTTCTTTCTTCGGTAGGCTTTTTTTGTGTTTGATACTTTTGGAATTTTGGTTTTTCATGATGATTTTAAAATGACCTTTTTCATGTTTGAAATGTACTAACACGTTTTTTCTTCACAGCAGGTCAACTAGTGGGAGGTTGCAACATTACGGTTCCATTGAGTTTATTTTTGGAGAGAGGGACAACAGTTGCACCACAGGGCGGGAGGAGGGTGCGTAGCACAATACATTTTCTTTCTTCGGTAGGCTTTTTTTGTGTTTGATACTTTTGGAATTTTGGTTTTTCATGATGATTTTAAAATGACCTTTTTCATGTTTGACATGTACTAACTCGTTTTTTCCTAACAGCAGGTCAACTAGCGGGAGGTTGCAACATTACGGTCCCATTGAGTTCATTTTTGGAGAAAGGCGACATCAGTTGCACCACAGGGCGGGAGGAGGGTGCGGAGCACAATACATTTTCTTTCTTCGGTAGGCTTTTTTTGTGTTTGATACTTTTGGAATTTTGGTTTTTCATGATGATTTTAAAATGACCTTTTTCATGTTTGAAATGTACTAACTCGTTTTTTCTTCACAGCAGGTCAACTAGTGGGAGGTTGCAACATTACGGTTCCATTGAGTTTATTTTTGGAGAGAGGGACAACAGTTGCACCACAGGGCGGGAGGAGGGTGCGTAGCACAATACATTTTCTTTCTTCGGTACGCTTTTTTTGTGTTTGATACTTTTGGAATTTTGGTTTTTCATGATGATTTTAAAATGACCTTTTTCATGTTTGACATGTACTAACTCGTTTTTTCCTAACAGCAGGTCAACTAGCCGGAGGTTGCAACATTACGTTCCCATTGAGTTCATTTTTGGAGAAAGGCGACATCAGTTGCACCACAGGGCGGGAGGAGGGTGCGTAGCACAATACATTTTCTTTCTTCGGTACGCTTTTTTTGTGTTTGATACTTTTGGAATTTTGGTTTTTCATGATGATTTTAAAATGACCTTTTTCATGTTTGAAATGTACTAACTCGTTTTTTCTTCACAGCAGGTCAACTAGTGGGAGGTTGCAACATTACGGTTCCATTGAGTTTATTTTTGGAGAGAGGGACAACAGTTGCACCACAGGGCGGGAGGAGGGTGCGTAGCACAATACATTTTCTTTCTTCGGTAGGCTTTTTTTGTGTTTGATACTTTTGGAATTTTGGTTTTTCATGATGATTTTAAAATGACCTTTTTCATGTTTGAAATGTACTAACTCGTTTTTTCTTCACAGCAGGTCAACAAGTGGGAGGTTGCAACATTACGGTTCCATTGAGTTTATTTTTGGAGAGAGGGACAACAGTTGCACCACAGGGCGGGAGGAGGGTGCGTAGCACAATACATTTTCTTTCTTCGGTAGGCTTTTTTTGTGTTTGATACTTTTGGAATTTTGGTTTTTCATGATGATTTTAAAATGACCTTTTTCATGTTTGACATGTACTAACTCGTTTTTTCCTAACAGCAGGTCAACTAGCGGGAGGTTGCAACATTACGGTCCCATTAAGTTCATTTTTGGAGAAAGGCGACATCAGTTGCACCACAGGGCGGGAGGAGGGTGCGTAGCACAATACATTTTCTTTCTTCGGTAGGCTTTTTTTGTGTTTGATACTTTTGGAATTTTGGTTTTTCATGATGATTTTAAAATGACCTTTTTCATGTTTGAAATGTACTAACTCGTTTTTTCTTCACAGCAGGTCAACTAGTGGGAGGTTGCAACATTATGGTTCCATTGAGTTTATTTTTGGAGAGAGGGACAACAGTTGCACCACAGGGCGGGAGGAGGGTGCGTAGCACAATACATTTTCTTTCTTCGGTACGCTTTTTTTGTGTTTGATACTTTTGGAATTTTGGTTTTTCATGATGATTTTAAAATGACCTTTTTCATGTTTGACATGTACTAACTTGTTTTTTCCTAACAGCAGGTCAACTAGCGGGAGGTTGCAACATTACGTTCCCATTGAGTTCATTTTTGGAGAAAGGCGACATCAGTTGCACCACAGGGCGGGAGGAGGGTGCGTAGCACAATACATTTTCTTTCTTCGGTAGGCTTTTTTTGTGTTTGATACTTTTGGAATTTTGGTTTTTCATGATGCTTTTAAAATGACCTTTTTCATGTTTGACATGTACTAACTCGTTTTTTCCTAACAGCAGGTCAACTATTGGGAGGTTGCAACATTACGGTCCCATTGAGTTCATTTTTGGAGAAAGGCGACATCAGTTGCACCACAGGGCGGGAGGAGGGTGCGTAGCACAATACATTTTCTTTCTTCGGTAAGCATTTTTTGTGTTTGATACTTTTGGAATTTTGGTTTTTCATGATGATTTTAAAATGACCTTTTTCATGTTTGAAATGTACTAACTCGTTTTTTCTTCACAGCAGGTCAACTAGTGGGAGGTTGCAACATTACGGTTCCATTGAGTTTATTTTTGGAGAGAGGGACAACAGTTGCACCACAGGGCGGGAGGAGGGTGCGTAGCACAATACATTTTCTTTCTTCGGTACGCTTTTTTTGTGTTTGATACTTTTGGAATTTTGGTTTTTCATGATGATTTTAAAATGACCTTTTTCATGTTTGACATGTACTAACTCGTTTTTTCCTAACAGCAGGTCAACTATTGGGAGGTTGCAACATTACGGTCCCATTGAGTTCATTTTTGGAGAAAGGCGACATCAGTTGCACCACAGGGCGGGAGGAGGGTGCGTAGCACAATACATTTTCTTTCTTCGGTAAGCATTTTTTGTGTTTGATACTTTTGGAATTTTGGTTTTTCATGATGATTTTAAAATGACCTTTTTCATGTTTGAAATGTACTAACTCGTTTTTTCTTCACAGCAGGTCAACTAGTGGGAGGTTGCAACATTACGGTTCCATTGAGTTTATTTTTGGAGAGAGGGACAACAGTTGCACCACAGGGCGGGAGGAGGGTGCGTAGCACAATACATTTTCTTTCTTCGGTAAGCATTTTTTGTGTTTGATACTTTTGGAATTTTGGTTTTTCATGATGATTTTAAAATGACCTTTTTCATGTTTGACATGTACTAACTCGTTTTTTCCTAACAGCAGGTCAACAAGCGGGAGGTTGCAACATTACGTTCCCATTGAGTTCATTTTTGGAGAGAGGGACAACAGTTGCACCACAGGGCGGGAGGAGGGTGCGTAGCACAATACATTTTCTTTCTTCGGTAAGCATTTTTTGTGTTTGATACTTTTGGAATTTTGGTTTTTCATGATGATTTTAAAATGACCTTTTTCATGTTTGAAATGTACTAACTCGTTTTTTCTTCACAGCAGGTCAACTAGTGGGAGGTTGCAACATTACGGTTCCATTGAGTTTATTTTTGGAGAGAGGGACAACAGTTGCACCACAGGGCGGGAGGAGGGTGCGTAGCACAATACATTTTCTTTCTTCGGTAAGCATTTTTTGTGTTTGATACTTTTGGAATTTTGGTTTTTCATGATGATTTTAAAATGACCTTTTTCATGTTTGACATGTTTTAACTCGTTTTTTCCTAACAGCAGGTCAACTAGCGGGAGGTTGCAACATTACGTTCCCATTGAGTTCATTTTTGGAGAGAGGGACATCAGTTGCACCACAGGGCGGGAGGAGGGTGCGTAGCACAATACATTTTCTTTCTTCGGTAAGCATTTTTTGTGTTTGATACTTTTGGAATTTTGGTTTTTCATGATGATTTTAAAATGACCTTTTTCATGTTTGAAATGTACTAACTCGTTTTTTCTTCACAGCAGGTCAACTAGTGGGAGGTTGCAACATTACGGTTCCATTGAGTTTATTTTTGGAGAGAGGGACAACAGTTGCACCACAGGGCGGGAGGAGGGTGCGTAGCACAATACATTTTCTTTCTTCGGTAAGCATTTTTTGTGTTTGATACTTTTGGAATTTTGGTTTTTCATGATGATTTTAAAATGACCTTTTTCATGTTTGAAATGTACTAACTCGTTTTTTCTTCACAGCAGGTCAACTAGTGGGAGGTTGCAACATTACGGTTCCATTGAGTTTATTTTTGGAGAGAGGGACAACAGTTGCACCACAGGGCGGGAGGAGGGTGCGTAGCACAATACATTTTCTTTCTTCGGTAAGCATTTTTTGTGTTTGATACTTTTGGAATTTTGGTTTTTCTTGATGATTTTAAAATGACCTTTTTCATGTTTGAAATGTACTAACTCGTTTTTTCTTCACAGCAGGTCAACTAGTGGGAGGTTGCAACATTACGGTTCCATTGAGTTTATTTTTGGAGAGAGGGACAACAGTTGCACCACAGGGCGGGAGGAGGGTGCGTAGCACAATACATTTTCTTTCTTCGGTAAGCATTTTTTGTGTTTGATACTTTTGGAATTTTGGTTTTTCTTGATGATTTTAAAATGACCTTTTTCATGTTTGAAATGTACTAACTCGTTTTTTCTTCACAGCAGGTCAACTAGTGGGAGGTTGCAACATTACGGTTCCATTGAGTTTATTTTTGGAGAGAGGGACAACAGTTGCACCACAGGGCGGGAGGAGGGTGCGTAGCACAATACATTTTCTTTCTTCGGTAAGCATTTTTTGTGTTTGATACTTTTGGAATTTTGGTTTTTCATGATGATTTTAAAATGACCTTTTTCATGTTTGACATGTACTAACTCGTTTTTTCCTAACAGCAGGTCAACTAGCGGGAGGTTGCAACATTACGTTCCCATTGAGTTCATTTTTGGAGAGAGGGACAACAGTTGCACCACAGGGCGTGAGGAGGATGCGTAGCACAATACATTTTCTTTCTTCGGTAAGGATTTTTTGTGTTTGATACTTTTGGAATTTTGGTTTTTCATGTTGATTTTAAAATGACCTTTTTCATGTTTGAAATGTACTAACTCGTTTTTTCTTCACAGCAGGTCAACTAGTGGGAGGTTGCAACATTACGGTTCCATTGAGTTTATTTTTGGAGAGAGGGACAACAGTTGCACCACAGGGCGGGAGGAGGGTGCGTAGCACAATACATTTTCTTTCTTCGGTAAGCATTTTTTGTGTTTGATACTTTTGGAATTTTGGTTTTTCATGATGATTTTAAAATGACCTTTTTCATGTTTGACATGTACTAACTCGTTTTTTCCTAACAGCAGGTCAACTAGCGGGAGGTTGCAACATTACGTTCCCATTGAGTTCATTTTTGGAGAGAGGGACATCAGTTGCACCACAGGGCGGGAGGAGGGTGCGTAGCACAATACATTTTCTTTCTTCGGTAAGCATTTTTTGTGTTTGATACTTTTGGAATTTTGGTTTTTCATGATGATTTTAAAATGACCTTTTTCATGTTTGACATGTACTAACTCGTTTTTTCCTAACAGCAGGTCAACTAGCGGGAGGTTGCAACATTACGTTCCCATTGAGTTCATTTTTGGAGAAAGGCGACATCAGTTGCACCACAGGGCGGGAGGAAGGTGCGTAGCACAATACATTTTCTTTCTTCGGTACGCTTTTTTTGTGTTTGATACTTTTGGAATTTTGGTTTTTCATGATGATTTTAAAATGACCTTTTTCATGTTTGACATGTACTAACTCGTTTTTTCCTAACAGCAGGTCAACTATTGGGAGGTTGCAACATTACGGTCCCATTGAGTTCATTTTTGGAGAAAGGCGACATCAGTTGCACCACAGGGCGGGAGGAGGGTGCGTAGCACAATACATTTTCTTTCTTCGGTACGCTTTTTTTGTGTTTGATACTTTTGGAATTTTGGTTTTTCATGATGATTTTAAAATGACCTTTTTCATGTTTGACATGTACTAACTCGTTTTTTCCTAACAGCAGGTCAACTAGCGGGAGGTTGCAACATTACGTTCCCATTGAGTTCATTTTTGGAGAAAGGCGACATCAGTTGCACCACAGGGCGGGAGGAGGGTGCGTAGCACAATACATTTTCTTTCTTCGGTAGGCTTTTTTTGTGTTTGATACTTTTGGAATTTTGGTTTTTCATGATGATTTTAAAATGACCTTTTTCATGTTTGACATGTACTAACTCGTTTTTTCCTAACAGCAGGTCAACTAGCGGGAGGTTGCAACATTACGTTCCCATTGAGTTCATTTTTGGAGAAAGGCGACATCAGTTGCACCACAGGGCGGGAGGAGGGTGCGTAGCACAATACATTTTCTTTCTTCGGTACGCTTTTTTTGTGTTTGATACTTTTGGAATTTTGGTTTTTCATGATGATTTTAAAATGACCTTCTTCATGTTTGACATGTACTAACTCGTTTTTTCCTAACAGCAGGTCAACTATTGGGAGGTTGCAACATTACGGTCCCATTGAGTTCATTTTTGGAGAAAGGCGACATCAGTTGCACCACAGGGCGGGAGGAGGGTGCGTAGCACAATACATTTTCTTTCTTCGGTACGCTTTTTTTGTGTTTGATACTTTTGGAATTTTGGTTTTTCATGATGATTTTAAAATGACCTTTTTCATGTTTGACATGTACTAACTCGTTTTTTCCTAACAGCAGGTCAACTAGCGGGAGGTTGCAACATTACGTTCCCATTGAGTTCATTTTTGGAGAAAGGCGACATCAGTTGCACCACAGGGCGGGAGGAAGGTGCGTAGCACAATACATTTTCTTTCTTCGGTACGCTTTTTTTGTGTTTGATACTTTTGGAATTTTGGTTTTTCATGATGATTTTAAAATGACCTTTTTCATGTTTGAAATGTACTAACTCGTTTTTTCTTCACAGCAGGTCAACTAGTGGGAGGTTGCAACATTACGGTTCCATTGAGTTTATTTTTGGAGAGAGGGACAACAGTTGCACCACAGGGCGGGAGGAGGGTGCGTAGCACAATACATTTTCTTTCTTCGGTACGCTTTTTTTGTGTTTGATACTTTTGGAATTTTGGTTTTTAATGATGATTTTAAAATGACCTTTTTCATGTTTGACATGTACTAACTCGTTTTTTCCTAACAGCAGGTCAACTAGCGGGAGGTTGCAACATTACGTTCCCATTGAGTTCATTTTTGGAGAAAAAAGACATCAGTTGCGCCACAGGGCGGGAGGAAGGTGCGTAGCACAATACATTTTCTTTCTTCGGTAGGCTTTTTTTGTGTTTGATACTTTTGGAATTTTGGTTTTTCATGATGATTTTAAAATGACCTTTTTCATGTTTGAAATGTGCTAACTCGTTTTTTCTTCACAGCAGGTCAACTAGTGGGAGGTTGCAACATTACGGTTCCATTGAGTTTATTTTTGGAGAGAGGGACAACAGTTGCACCACAGGGCGGGAGGAGGGTGCGTAGCACAATACATTTTCTTTCTTCGGTACGCTTTTTTTGTGTTTGATACTTTTGGAATTTTGGTTTTTCATGATGATTTTAAAATGACCTTTTTCATGTTTGAAATGTACTAACTCGTTTTTTCTTCACAGCAGGTCAACTAGTGGGAGGTTGCAACATTACGGTTCCATTGAGTTTATTTTTGGAGAGAGGGACAACAGTTGCACCACAGGGCGGGAGGAGGGTGCGTAGCACAATACATTTTCTTTCTTCGGTACGCTTTTTTTGTGTTTGATACTTTTGGAATTTTGGTTTTTCATGATGATTTTAAAATGACCTTTTTCATGTTTGAAATGTACTAACTCGTTTTTTCTTCACAGCAGGTCAACTAGTGGGAGGTTGCAACATTACGGTTCCATTGAGTTTATTTTTGGAGAGAGGGACAACAGTTGCACCACAGGGCGGGAGGAGGGTGCGTAGCACAATACATTTTCTTTCTTCGGTACGCTTTTTTTGTGTTTGATACTTTTGGAATTTTGGTTTTTCATGATGATTTTAAAATGACCTTTTTCATGTTTGAAATGTACTAACTCGTTTTTTCTTCACAGCAGGTCAACTAGTGGGAGGTTGCAACATTACGGTTCCATTGAGTTTATTTTTGGAGAGAGGGACAACAGTTGCACCACAGGGCGGGAGGAGGGTGCGTAGCACAATACATTTTCTTTCTTCGGTACGCTTTTTTTGTGTTTGATACTTTTGGAATTTTGGTTTTTCATGATGATTTTAAAATGACCTTTTTCATGTTTGAAATGTACTAACTCGTTTTTTCTTCACAGCAGGTCAACTAGTGGGAGGTTGCAACATTACGGTTCCATTGAGTTTATTTTTGGAGAGAGGGACAACAGTTGCACCACAGGGCGGGAGGAGGGTGCGTAGCACAATACATTTTCTTTCTTCGGTACGCTTTTTTTGTGTTTGATACTTTTGGAATTTTGGTTTTTCATGATGATTTTAAAATGACCTTTTTCATGTTTGAAATGTACTAACTCGTTTTTTCTTCACAGCAGGTCAACTAGTGGGAGGTTGCAACATTACGGTTCCATTGAGTTTATTTTTGGAGAGAGGGACAACAGTTGCACCACAGGGCGGGAGGAAGGTGCGTAGCACAATACATTTTCTTTCTTCGGTAGGCTTTTTTTGTGTTTGATACTTTTGGAATTTTGGTTTTTCATGATGATTTTAAAATGACCTTTTTCATGTTTGAAATGTACTAACTCGTTTTTTCTTCACAGCAGGTCAACTAGTGGGAGGTTGCAACATTACGGTTCCATTGAGTTTATTTTTGGAGAGAGGGACAACAGTTGCACCACAGGGCGGGAGGAGGGTGCGTAGCACAATACATTTTCTTTCTTCGGTACGCTTTTTTTGTGTTTGATACTTTTGGAATTTTGGTTTTTCATGATGATTTTAAAATGACCTTTTTCATGTTTGAAATGTACTAACTCGTTTTTTCTTCACAGCAGGTCAACTAGTGGGAGGTTGCAACATTACGGTTCCATTGAGTTTATTTTTGGAGAGAGGGACAACAGTTGCACCACAGGGCGGGAGGAGGGTGCGTAGCACAATACATTTTCTTTCTTCGGTACGCTTTTTTTGTGTTTGATACTTTTGGAATTTTGGTTTTTCATGATGATTTTAAAATGACCTTTTTCATGTTTGACATGTTTTAACTCGTTTTTTCCTAACAGCAGGTCAACTAGCGGGAGGTTGCAACATTACGTTCCCATTGAGTTCATTTTTGGAGAGAGGGACATCAGTTGCACCACAGGGCGGGAGGAGGGTGCGTAGCACAATACATTTTCTTTCTTCGGTAAGCATTTTTTGTGTTTGATACTTTTGGAATTTTGGTTTTTCATGATGATTTTAAAATGACCTTTTTCATGTTTGAAATGTACTAACTCGTTTTTTCTTCACAGCAGGTCAACTAGTGGGAGGTTGCAACATTACGGTTCCATTGAGTTTATTTTTGGAGAGAGGGACAACAGTTGCACCACAGGGCGGGAGGAGGGTGCGTAGCACAATACATTTTCTTTCTTCGGTAAGCATTTTTTGTGTTTGATACTTTTGGAATTTTGGTTTTTCATGATGATTTTAAAATGACCTTTTTCATGTTTGACATGTACTAACTCGTTTTTTCCTAACAGCAGGTCAACTAGCGGGAGGTTGCAACATTACGTTCCCATTGAGTTCATTTTTGGAGAGAGGGACAACAGTTGCACCACAGGGCGGGAGGGGGGTGCGTAGCACAATACATTTTCTTTCTTCGGTAAGCATTTTTTGTGTTTGATACTTTTGGAATTTTGGTTTTTCATGATGATTTTAAAATGACCTTTTTCATGTTTGAAATGTACTAACTCGTTTTTTCTTCACAGCAGGCCAACTAGTGGGAGGTTGCAACATTACGGTTCCATTGAGTTTATTTTTGGAGAGAGGGACAACAGTTGCACCACAGGGCGGGAGGAGGGTGCGTAGCACAATACATTTTCTTTCTTCGGTAAACATTTTTTGTGTTTGATACTTTTGGAATTTTGGTTTTTCTTGATGATTTTAAAATGACCTTTTTCATGTTTGAAATGTACTAACTCGTTTTTTCTTCACAGCAGGTCAACTAGTGGGAGGTTGCAACATTACGGTTCCATTGAGTTTATTTTTGGAGAGAGGGACAACAGTTGCACCACAGGGCGGGAGGAGGGTGCGTAGCACAATACATTTTCTTTCTTCGGTAAGCATTTTTTGTGTTTGATACTTTTGGAATTTTGGTTTTTCATGATGATTTTAAAATGACCTTTTTCATGTTTGACATGTACTAACTCGTTTTTTCCTAACAGCAGGTCAACTAGCGGGAGGTTGCAACATTACGTTCCCATTGAGTTCATTTTTGGAGAGAGGGACAACAGTTGCACCACAGGGCGTGAGGAGGATGCGTAGCACAATACATTTTCTTTCTTCGGTAAGCATTTTTTGTGTTTGATACTTTTGGAATTTTGGTTTTTCATGATGATTTTAAAATGACCTTTTTCATGTTTGAAATGTACTAACTCGTTTTTTCTTCACAGCAGGTCAACTAGTGGGAGGTTGCAACATTACGGTTCCATTGAGTTTATTTTTGGAGAGAGGGACAACAGTTGCACCACAGGGCGGGAGGAGGGTGCGTAGCACAATACATTTTCTTTCTTCAGTAAGCATTTTTTGTGTTTGATACTTTTGGAATTTTGGTTTTTCATGATGATTTTAAAATGACCTTTTTCATGTTTGACATGTACTAACTCGTTTTTTCCTAACAGCAGGTCAACTATTGGGAGGTTGCAATATTACGGTCCCATTGAGTTCATTTTTGGAGAAAGGCGACATCAGTTGCACCACAGGGCGGGAGGAGGGTGCGTAGCACAATACATTTTCTTTCTTCGGTACGCTTTTTTTGTGTTTGATACTTTTGGAATTTTGGTTTTTCATGATGATTTTAAAATGACCTTTTTCATGTTTGACATGTACTAACTCGTTTTTTCCTAACAGCAGGTCAACTAGCGGGAGGTTGCAACATTACGTTCCCATTGAGTTCATTTTTGGAGAAAGGCGACATCAGTTGCACCACAGGGCGGGAGGAGGGTGCGTAGCACAATACATTTTCTTTCTTCGGTAGGCTTTTTTTGTGTTTGATACTTTTGGAATTTTGGTTTTTCATGATGATTTTAAAATGACCTTTTTCATGTTTGACATGTACTAACTCGTTTTTTCCTAACAGCAGGTCAACTAGCGGGAGGTTGCAACATTACGTTCCCATTGAGTTCATTTTTGGAGAAAGGCGACATCAGTTGCACCACAGGGCGGGAGGAGGGTGCGTAGCACAATACATTTTCTTTCTTCGGAACGCTTTTTTTGTGTTTGATACTTTTGGAATTTTGGTTTTTCATGATGATTTTAAAATGACCTTTTTCATGTTTGACATGTACTAACTCGTTTTTTCTTCACAGCAGGTCAACTAGTGGGAGGTTGCAACATTACGGTTCCATTGAGTTTATTTTTGGAGAGAGGGACAACAGTTGCACCACAGGGCGGGAGGAGGGTGCGTAGCACAATACATTTTCTTTCTTCGGTACGCTTTTTTTGTGTTTGATACTTTTGGAATTTTGGTTTTTCATGATGATTTTAAAATGACCTTTTTCATGTTTGAAATGTACTAACTCGTTTTTTCTTCACAGCAGGTCAACTAGTGGGAGGTTGCAACATTACGGTTCCATTGAGTTTATTTTTGGAGAGAGGGACAACAGTTGCACCACAGGGCGGGAGGAGGGTGCGTAGCACAATACATTTTCTTTCTTCGGTACGCTTTTTTTGTGTTTGATACTTTTGGAATTTTGGTTTTTCATGATGATTTTAAAATGACCTTTTTCATGTTTGAAATGTACTAACTCGTTTTTTCTTCACAGCAGGTCAACTAGTGGGAGGTTGCAACATTACGGTTCCATTGAGTTTATTTTTGGAGAGAGGGACAACAGTTGCACCACAGGGCGGGAGGAGGGTGCGTAGCACAATACATTTTCTTTCTTCGGTACGCTTTTTTTGTGTTTGATACTTTTGGAATTTTGGTTTTTCATGATGATTTTAAAATGACCTTTTTCATGTTTGAAATGTACTAACTCGTTTTTTCTTCACAGCAGGTCAACTAGTGGGAGGTTGCAACATTACGGTTCCATTGAGTTTATTTTTGGAGAGAGGGACAACAGTTGCACCACAGGGCGGGAGGAAGGTGCGTAGCACAATACATTTTCTTTCTTCGGTAGGCTTTTTTTGTGTTTGATACTTTTGGAATTTTGGTTTTTCATGATGATTTTAAAATGACCTTTTTCATGTTTGAAATGTACTAACTCGTTTTTTCTTCACAGCAGGTCAACTAGTGGGAGGTTGCAACATTACGGTTCCATTGAGTTTATTTTTGGAGAGAGGGACAACAGTTGCACCACAAGGCGGGAGGAGGGTGCGTAGCACAATACATTTTCTTTCTTCGGTAGGCTTTTTTTGTGTTTGATACTTTTGGAATTTTGGTTTTTCATGATGATTTTAAAATGACCTTTTTCATGTTTGAAATGTACTAACTCGTTTTTTCTTCACAGCAGGTCAACTAGTGGGAGGTTGCAACATTACGGTTCCATTGAGTTTATTTTTGCAGAGAGGGACAACAGTTGCACCACAGGGCGGGAGGAGGGTGCGTAGCACAATACATTTTCTTTCTTCGGTACGCTTTTTTTGTGTTTGATACTTTTGGAATTTTGGTTTTTCATGATGATTTTAAAATGACCTTTTTCATGTTTGACATGTACTAACTCGTTTTTTCCTAACAGCAGGTCAACTAGCGGGAGGTTGCAACATTACGTTCCCATTGAGTTCATTTTTGGAGAAAGGCGACATCAGTTGCACCACAGGGCGGGAGGATGGTGCGTAGCACAATACATTTTCTTTCTTCGGTAGGCTTTTTTTGTGTTTGATACTTTTGGAATTTTGGTTTTTCATGATGATTTTAAAATGACCTTTTTCATGTTTGAAATGTACTAACTCGTTTTTTCTTCACAGCAGGTCAACTAGTGGGAGGTTGCAACATTACGGTTCCATTGAGTTTATTTTTGGAGAGAGGGACAACAGTTGCACCACAGGGCGGGAGGAGGGTGCGTAATACAATACATTTTCTTTCTTCGGTACGCTTTTTTTGTGTTTGATACTTTTGGAATTTTGGTTTTTCATGATGATTTTAAAATGACCTTTTTCATGTTTGACATGTACTAACTCGTTTTTTCCTAACAGCAGGTCAACTATTGGGAGGTTGCAACATTACGGTCCCATTGAGTTCATTTTTGGAGAAAGGCGACATCAGTTGCACCACAGGGCGGGAGGAGGGTGCGTAGCACAATACATTTTCTTTCTTCGGTACGCTTTTTTTGTGTTTGATACTTTTGGAATTTTGGTTTTTCATGATGATTTTAAAATGACCTTTTTCATGTTTGACATGTACTAACTCGTTTTTTCCTAACAGCAGGTCAACTAGCGGGAGGTTGCAACATTACGTTCCCATTGAGTTCATTTTTGGAGAAAGGCGACATCAGTTGCACCACAGGGCGGGAGGAGGGTGCGTAGCACAATACATTTTCTTTCTTTGGTACGCTTTTTTTGTGTTTGATACTTTTGGAATTTTGGTTTTTCATGATGATTTTAAAATGACCTTTTTCATGTTTGAAATGTACTAACTCGTTTTTTCTTCACAGCAGGTCAACTAGTGGGAGGTTGCAACATTACGGTTCCATTGAGTTTATTTTTGGAGAGAGGGACAACAGTTGCACCACAGGGCGGGAGGAGGGTGCGTAGCACAATACATTTTCTTTCTTCGGTAAGCATTTTTTGTGTTTGATACTTTTGGAATTTTGGTTTTTCATGATGATTTTAAAATGACCTTTTTCATGTTTGAAATGTACTAACTCGTTTTTTCCTAACAGCAGGTCAACTAGCAGGAGGTTGCAACATTACGTTCCCATTGAGTTCATTTTTGGAGAAAGGCGACATCAGTTGCACCACAGGGCGGGAGGAGGGTGCGTAGCACAATACATTTTCTTTCTTTGGTACGCTTTTTTTGTGTTTGATACTTTTGGAATTTTGGTTTTTCATGATGATTTTAAAATGACCTTTTTCATGTTTGAAATGTACTAACTCGTTTTTTCTTCACAGCAGGTCAACTAGTGGGAGGTTGCAACATTACGGTTCCATTGAGTTTATTTTTGGAGAGAGGGACAACAGTTGCACCACAGGGCGGGAGGAGGGTGCGTAGCACAATACATTTTCTTTCTTCGGTACGCTTTTTTTGTGTTTGATACTTTTGGAATTTTGGTTTTTCATGATGATTTTAAAATGACCTTTTTCATGTTTGAAATGTACTAACTCGTTTTTTCCTAACAGCAGGTCAACTAGTGTGTGGTTGCAACATTACGGTCCCATTGAGTTCATTTTTGGAGAAAGGCGACATCAGTTGCACCACAGGGCGGGAGGAGGGTGCGTAGCACAATACATTTTCTTTCTTCGGTACGCTTTTTTTGTGTTTGATACTTTTGGAATTTTGGTTTTTCATGATGATTTTAAAATGACCTTTTTCATGTTTGAAATGTACTAACTCGTTTTTTCTTCACAGCAGGTCAACTAGTGGGAGGTTGCAACATTACGGTTCCATTGAGTTTATTTTTGGAGAGAGGGACAACAGTTGCACCACAGGACGGGAGGAGGGTGCGTAGCACAATACATTTTCTTTCTTCGGTACGCTTTTTTTGTGTTTGATACTTTTGGAATTTTGGTTTTTCATGATGATTTTAAAATGACCTTTTTCATGTTTGACATGTACTAACTCGTTTTTTCCTAACAGCAGGTCAACTAGCGGGAGGTTGCAACATTACGTTCCCATTGAGTTCATTTTTGGAGAAAGGCGACATCAGTTGCACCACAGGGCGGGAGGAGGGTGCGTAGCACAATACATTTTCTTTCTTTGGTACGCTTTTTTTGTGTTTGATACTTTTGGAATTTTGGTTTTTCATGATGATTTTAAAATGACCTTTTTCATGTTTGAAATGTACTAACTCGTTTTTTCTTCACAGCAGGTCAACTAGTGGGAGGTTGCAACATTACGGTTCCATTGAGTTTATTTTTGGAGAGAGGGACAACAGTTGCACCACAGGGCGGGAGGAGGGTGCGTAGCACAATACATTTTCTTTCTTCGGTACGCTTTTTTTGTGTTTGATACTTTTGGAATTTTGGTTTTTCATGATGATTTTAAAATGACCTTTTGCATGTTTGACATGTACTAACTCGTTTTTTCCTAACAGCAGGTCAACTAGCGGGAGGTTGCAACATTACGTTCCCATTGAGTTCATTTTTGGAGAAAGGCGACATCAGTTGCACCACAGGGCGGGAGGAGGGTGCGTAGCACAATACATTTTCTTTCTTTGGTACGCTTTTTTTGTGTTTGATACTTTTGGAATTTTGGTTTTTCATGATGATTTTAAAATGACCTTTTTCATGTTTGAAATGTACTAACTCGTTTTTTCTTCACAGCAGGTCAACTAGTGGGAGGTTGCAACATTACGGTTCCATTGAGTTTATTTTTGGAGAGAGGGACAACAGTTGCACCACAGGGCGGGAGGAGGGTGCGTAGCACAATACATTTTCTTTCTTCGGTACGCTTTTTTTGTGTTTGATACTTTTGGAATTTTGGTTTTTCATGATGATTTTAAAATGACCTTTTTCATGTTTGACATGTACTAACTCGTTTTTTCCTAACAGCAGGTCAACTAGCGGGAGGTTGCAACATTACGTTCCCATTGAGTTCATTTTTGGAGAAAGGCGACATCAGTTGCACCACAGGGCGGGAGGAGGGTGCGTAGCACAATACATTTTCTTTCTTCGGTAGGCTTTTTTTGTGTTTGATACTTTTGGAATTTTGGTTTTTCATGATGATTTTAAAATGACCTTTTTCATGTTTGAAATGTACTAACTCGTTTTTTCTTCACAGCAGGTCAACTAGTGGGAGGTTGCAACATTACGGTTCCATTGAGTTTATTTTTGGAGAGAGGGACAACAGTTGCACCACAGGGCGGGAGGAGGGTGCGTAGCACAATACATTTTCTTTCTTCGGTACGCTTTTTTTGTGTTTGATACTTTTGGAATTTTGGATTTTCATGATGATTTTAAAATGACCTTTTTCATGTTTGACATGTACTAACTCGTTTTTTCCTAACAGCAGGTCAACTAGCGGGAGGTTGAACATTACGTTCCCATTGAGTTCATTTTTGTAGAAAGGCGACATCAGTTGCACCACAGGGCGGGAGGAAGGTGCGTAGCACAATACATTTTCTTTCTTCGGTACGCTTTTTTTGTGTTTGATACTTTTGGAATTTTGGTTTTTCATGATGATTTTAAAATGACCTTTTTCATGTTTGAAATGTACTAACTCGTTTTTTCTTCACAGCAGGTCAACTAGTGGGAGGTTGCAACATTACGGTTCCATTGAGTTTATTTTTGGAGAGAGGGACAACAGTTGCACCACAGGGCGGGAGGAGGGTGCGTAGCACAATACATTTTCTTTCTTCGGTACGCTTTTTTTGTGTTTGATACTTTTGGAATTTTGGTTTTTCATGATGATTTTAAAATGACCTTTTTCATGTTTGACATGTACTAACTCGTTTTTTCCTAACAGCAGGTCAACTAGCGGGAGGTTGCAACATTACGTTCCCATTGAGTTCATTTTTGGAGAAAGGCGACATCAGTTGCACCACAGGGCGGGAGGAAGGTGCGTAGCACAATACATTTTCTTTCTTCGGTAGGCTTTTTTTGTGTTTGATACTTTTGGAATTTTGGTTTTTCATGATGATTTTAAAATGACCTTTTTCATGTTTGACATGTACTAACTCGTTTTTTCCTAACAGCAGGTCAACTAGCGGGAGGTTGCAACATTACGTTCCCATTGAGTTCATTTTTGGAGAAAGGCGACATCAGTTGCACCACAGGGCGGGAGGAAGGTGCGTAGCACAATACATTTTCTTTCTTCGGTATGCTTTTTTTGTGTTTGATACTTTTGGAATTTTGGTTTTTCATGATGATTTTAAAATGACCTTTTTCATGTTTGAAATGTACTAACTCGTTTTTTCTTCACAGCAGGTCAACTAGTGGGAGGTTGCAACATTACGGTTCCATTGAGTTTATTTTTGGAGAGAGGGACAACAGTTGCACCACAGGGCGGGAAGAGGGTGCGTAGCACAATACATTTTCTTTCTTCGGTACGCTTTTTTTGTGTTTGATACTTTTGGAATTTTGGTTTTTCATGATGATTTTAAAATGACCTTTTTCATGTTTGACATGTACTAACTCGTTTTTTCCTAACAGCAGGTCAACTAGCGGGAGGTTGCAACATTACGTTCCCATTGAGTTCATTTTTGGAGAAAGGCGACATCAGTTGCACCACAGGGCGGGAGGAAGGTGCGTAGCACAATACATTTTCTTTCTTCGGTACGCTTTTTTTGTGTTTGATACTTTTGGAATTTTGGTTTTTCATGATGATTTTAAAATGACCTTTTTCATGTTTGACATGTACTAACTCGTTTTTTCCTAACAGCAGGTCAACTAGCGGGAGGTTGCAACATTACGTTCCCATTGAGTTCATTTTTGGAGAAAGGCGACATCAGTTGCACCACAGGGCGGGAGGAAGGTGCGTAGCACAATACATTTTCTTTCTTCGGTAGGCTTTTTTTGTGTTTGATACTTTTGGAATTTTGGTTTTTCATGATGATTTTTAAATGACCTTTTTCATGTTTGACATGTACTAACTCGTTTTTTCCTAACAGCAGGTCAACTAGCGGGAGGTTGCAACATTACGTTCGCATTGAGTTCATTTTTGGAGAAAGGCGACATCAGTTGCACCACAGGGCGGGAGGAAGGTGCGTAGCACAATACATTTTCTTTCTTCGGTACGCTTTTTTTGTGTTTGATACTTTTGGAATTTTGGTTTTTCATGATGATTTTAAAATGACCTTTTTCATGTTTGAAATGTACTAACTCGTTTTTTCCTAACAGCAGGTCAACTAGCGGGAGGTTGCAACATTACGGTTCCATTGAGTTTATTTTTGGAGAGAGGGACAACAGTTGCACCACAGGGCGGGAGGAGGGTGCGTAGCACAATACATTTTCTTTCTTCGGTACGCTTTTTTTGTGTTTGATACTTTTGGAATTTTGGTTTTTCATGATGATTTTAAAATGACCTTTTTCATGTTTGACATGTACTAACTCGTTTTTTCCTAACAGCAGGTCAACTAGCGGGAGGTTGCAACATTACGTTCCCATTGAGTTCATTTTTGGAGAAAGGCGACATCAGTTGCACCACAGAACGGGAGGAAGGTGCGTAGCACAATACATTTTCTTTCTTCGGTAGGCTTTTTTTGTGTTTGATACTTTTGGAATTTTGGTTTTTCATGATGATTTTAAAATGACCTTTTTCATGTTTGACATGTACTAACTCGTTTTTTCCTAACAGCAGGTCAACTAGCGGGAGGTTGCAACATTACGTTCCCATTGAGTTCATTTTTGGAGAAAGGCGACATCAGTTGCACCACAGGGCGGGAGGAAGGTGCGTAGCACAATACATTTTCTTTCTTCGGTACGCTTTTTTTGTGTTTGATACTTTTGGAATTTTGGTTTTTCATGATGATTTTAAAATGACCTTTTTCATGTTTGAAATGTACTAACTCGTTTTTTCTTCACAGCAGGTCAACTAGTGGGAGGTTGCAACATTACGGTTCCATTGAGTTTATTTTTGGAGAGAGGGACAACAGTTGCACCACAGGGCGGGAGGAGGGTGCGTAGCACAATACATTTTCTTTCTTCGGTACGCTTTTTTTGTGTTTGATACTTTTGGAATTTTGGTTTTTCATGATGATTTTAAAATGACCTTTTTCATGTTTGACATGTACTAACTCGTTTTTTCCTAACAGCAGGTCAACTAGCGGGAGGTTGCAACATTACGTTCCCATTGAGTTCATTTTTGGAGAAAGGCGACATCAGTTGCACCACAGGGCGGGAGGAAGGTGCGTAGCACAATACATTTTCTTTCTTCGGTAGGCTTTTTTTGTGTTTGATACTTTTGGAATTTTGGTTTTTCATGATGATTTTAAAATGACCTTTTTCATGTTTGACATGTACTAACTCGTTTTTTCCTAACAGCAGGTCAACTAGCGGGAGGTTGCAACATTACGTTCCCATTGAGTTCATTTTTGGAGAAAGGCGACATCAGTTGCACCACAGGGCGGGAGGAAGGTGCGTAGCACAATACATTTTCTTTCTTCGGTAGGCTTTTTTTGTGTTTGATACTTTTGGAATTTTGGTTTTTCATGATGATTTTAAAATGACCTTTTTCATGTTTGACATGTACTAACTCGTTTTTTCCTAACAGCAGGTCAACTAGCGGGAGGTTGCAACATTACGTTCCCATTGAGTTCATTTTTGGAGAAAGGCGACATCAGTTGCACCACAGGGCGGGAGGAAGGTGCGTAGCACAATACATTTTCTTTCTTCGGTAGGCTTTTTTTGTGTTTGATACTTTTGGAATTTTGGTTTTTCATGATGATTTTAAAATGACCTTTTTCATGTTTGACATGTACTAACTCGTTTTTTCCTAACAGCAGGTCAACTAGCGGGAGGTTGCAACATTACGTTCCCATTGAGTTCATTTTTGGAGAAAGGCGACATCAGTTGCACCACAGGGCGGGAGGAAGGTGCGTAGCACAATACATTTTCTTTCTTCGGTACGCTTTTTTTGTGTTTGATACTTTTGGAATTTTGGTTTCTCATGATGATTTTAAAATGACCTTTTTCATGTTTGACATGTACTAACTCGTTTTTTCCTAACAGCAGGTCAACTAGCGGGAGGTTGCAACATTACGTTCCCATTGAGTTCATTTTTGGAGAAAGGCGACATCAGTTGCACCACAGGGCGGGAGGAAGGTGCGTAGCACAATACATTTTCTTTCTTCGGTAGGCTTTTTTTGTGTTTGATACTTTTGGAATTTTGGTTTTTCATGATGATTTTAAAATGACCTTTTTCATGTTTGACATGTACTAACTCGTTTTTTCCTAACAGCAGGTCAACTAGCGGGAGGTTGCAACATTACGTTCCCATTGAGTTCATTTTTGGAGAAAGGCGACATCAGTTGCACCACAGGGCGGGAGGAAGGTGCGTAGCACAATACATTTTCTTTCTTCGGTACGCTTTTTTTGTGTTTGATACTTTTGGAATTTTGGTTTTTCATGATGATTTTAAAATGACCTTTTTCATGTTTGACATGTACTAACTCGTTTTTTCCTAACAGCAGGTCAACTAGCGGGAGGTTGCAACATTACGTTCCCATTGAGTTCATTTTTGGAGAAAGGCGACATCAGTTGCACCACAGGGCGGGAGGAGGGTGCGTAGCACAATACATTTTCTTTCTTCGGTACGCTTTTTTTGTGTTTGATACTTTTGGAATTTTGGTTTTTCATGATGATTTTAAAATGACCTTTTTCATGTTTGACATGTACTAACTCGTTTTTTCCTAACAGCAGGTCAACTAGCGGGAGGTTGCAACATTACGTTCCCATTGAGTTCATTTTTGGAGAAAGGCGACATCAGTTGCACCACAGGGCGGGAGGAAGGTGCGTAGCACAATACATTTTCTTTCTTCGGTAGGCTTTTTTTGTGTTTGATACTTTTGGAATTTTGGTTTTTCATGATGATTTTAAAATGACCTTTTTCATGTTTGACATGTACTAACTCGTTTTTTCCTAACAGCAGGTCAACTAGCGGGAGGTTGCAACATTACGTTCCCATTGAGTTCATTTTTGGAGAAAGGCGACATCAGTTGCACCACAGGGCGGGAGGAAGGTGCGTAGCACAATACATTTTCTTTCTTCGGTAGGCTTTTTTTGTGTTTGATACTTTTGGAATTTTGGTTTTTCATGATGATTTTAAAATGACCTTTTTCATGTTTGACATGTACTAACTCGTTTTTTCCTAACAGCAGGTCAACTAGCGGGAGGTTGCAACATTACGTTCCCATTGAGTTCATTTTTGGAGAAAGGCGACATCAGTTGCACCACAGGGCGGGAGGAAGGTGCGTAGCACAATACATTTTCTTTCTTCGGTAGGCTTTTTTTGTGTTTGATACTTTTGGAATTTTGGTTTTTCATGATGATTTTAAAATGACCTTTTTCATGTTTGACATGTACTAACTCGTTTTTTCCTAACAGCAGGTCAACTAGCGGGAGGTTGCAACATTACGTTCCCATTGAGTTCATTTTTGGAGAAAGGCGACATCAGTTGCACCACAGGGCGGGAGGAAGGTGCGTAGCACAATACATTTTCTTTCTTCGGTACGCTTTTTTTGTGTTTGATACTTTTGGAATTTTGGTTTCTCATGATGATTTTAAAATGACCTTTTTCATGTTTGAAATGTACTAACTCGTTTTTTCTTCACAGCAGGTCAACTAGTGGGAGGTTGCAACATTACAGTTCCATTGAGTTTATTTTTGGAGAGAGGGACAACAGTTGCACCACAGGGCGGGAGGAGGGTGCGTAGCACAATACATTTTCTTTCTTCGGTACGCTTTTTTTGTGTTTGATACTTTTGGAATTTTGGTTTTTCATGATGATTTTAAAATGACCTTTTTCATGTTTGACATGTACTAACTCGTTTTTTCCTAACAGCAGGTCAACTAGCGGGATGTTGCAACATTACGTTCCCATTGAGTTCATTTTTGGAGAAAGGCGACATCAGTTGCACCACAGGGCGGGAGGAAGGTGCGTAGCACAATACATTTTCTTTCTTCGGTAGGCTTTTTTTGTGTTTGATACTTTTGGAATTTTGGTTTTTCATGATGATTTTAAAATGACCTTTTTCATGTTTGACATGTACTAACTCGTTTTTTCCTAACAGCAGGTCAACTAGCGGGAGGTTGCAACATTACGTTCCCATTGAGTTCATTTTTGGAGAAAGGCGACATCAGTTGCACCACAGGACGGGAGGAAGGTGCGTAGCACAATACATTTTCTTTCTTCGGTACGCTTTTTTTGTGTTTGATACTTTTGGAATTTTGGTTTTTCATGATGATTTTAAAATGACCTTTTTCATGTTTGACATGTACTAACTCGTTTTTTCCTAACAGCAGGTCAACTAGCGGGAGGTTGCAACATTACGTTCCCATTGAGTTCATTTTTGGAGAAAGGCGACATCAGTTGCACCACAGGGCGGGAGGAAGGTGCGTAGCACAATACATTTTCTTTCTTCGGTAGGCTTTTTTTGTGTTTGATACTTTTGGAATTTTGGTTTTTCGTGATGATTTTAAAATGACCTTTTTCATGTTTGACATGTACTAACTCGTTTTTTCCTAACAGCAGGTCAACTAGCGGGAGGTTGCAACATTACGTTCCCATTGAGTTCATTTTTGGAGAAAGGCGACATCAGTTGCACCACAGGGCGGGAGGAAGGTGCGTAGCACAATACATTTTCTTTCTTCGGTACGCTTTTTTTGTGTTTGATACTTTTGGAATTTTGGTTTTTCATGATGATTTTAAAATGACCTTTTTCATGTTTGAAATGTACTAACTCGTTTTTTCTTCACAGCAGGTCAACTAGTGGGAGGTTGCAACATTACGGTTCCATTGAGTTTATTTTTGGAGAGAGGGACAACAGTTGCACCACAGGGCGGGAGGAGGGTGCGTAGCACAATACATTTTCTTTCTTCGGTACGCTTTTTTTGTGTTTGATACTTTTGGAATTTTGGTTTTTCATGATGATTTTAAAATGACCTTTTTCATGTTTGACATGTACTAACTCGTTTTTTTCTAACAGCAGGTCAACTAGCGGGAGGTTGCAACATTACGTTCCCATTGAGTTCATTTTTGGAGAAAGGCGACATCAGTTGCACCACAGGGCGGGAGGAAGGTGCGTAGCACAATACATTTTCTTTCTTCGGTACGCTTTTTTTGTGTTTGATACTTTTGGAATTTTGGTTTTTCATGATGATTTTAAAATGACCTTTTTCATGTTTGAAATGTACTAACTCGTTTTTTCTTCACAGCAGGTCAACTAGTGGGAGGTTGCAACATTACGGTTCCATTGAGTTTATTTTTGGAGAGAGGGACAACAGTTGCACCACAGGGCGGGAGGAGGGTGCGTAGCACAATACATTTTCTTTCTTCGGTACGCTTTTTTTGTGTTTGATACTTTTGGAATTTTGATTTTTCATGATGATTTTAAAATGACCTTTTTCATGTTTGACATGTACTAACTCGTTTTTTCCTAACAGCAGGTCAACTAGCGGGAGGTTGCAACATTACGTTCCCATTGAGTTCATTTTTGGAGAAAGGCGACATCAGTTGCACCACAGGGCGGGAGGAAGGTGCGTCGCACAATACATTTTCTTTCTTCGGTAGGCTTTTTTTGTGTTTGATACTTTTGGAATTTTGGTTTTTCATGATGATTTTAAAATGACCTTTTTCATGTTTGACATGTACTAACTCGTTTTTTCCTAACAGCAGGTCAACTAGCGGGAGGTTGCAACATTACGTTCCCATTGAGTTCATTTTGGGAGAAAGGCGACAACAGTTGCACCACAGGGCGGGAGGAAGGTGCGTAGCACAATACATTTTCTTTCTTCGGTACGCTTTTTTTGTGTTTGATACTTTTGGAATTTTGGTTTTTCATGATGATTTTAAAATGACCTTTTTCATGTTTGAAATGTACTAACTCGTTTTTTCTTCACAGCAGGTCAACTAGTGGGAGGTTGCAACATTACGGTTCCATTGAGTTTATTTTTGGAGAGAGGGACAACAGTTGCACCACAGGGCGGGAGGAGGGTGCGTAGCACAATACATTTTCTTTCTTCGGTAGGCTTTTTTTGTGTTTGATACTTTTGGAATTTTGGTTTTTCATGATGATTTTAAAATGACCTTTTTCATGTTTGACATGTACTAACTCGTTTTTTCCTAACAGCAGGTCAACTAGCGGGAGGTTGCAACATTACGTTCCCATTGAGTTCATTTTGGGAGAAAGGCGACATCAGTTGCACCACAGGGCGGGAGGAAGGTGCGTAGCACAATACATTTTCTTTCTTCGGTAGGCTTTTTTTGTGTTTGATACTTTTGGAATTTTGGTTTTTCATGATGATTTTAAAATGACCTTTTTCATGTTTGAAATGTACTAACTCATTTTTTCTTCACAGCAGGTCAACTAGTGGGAGGTTGCAACATTACGGTTCCATTGAGTTTATTTTTGGAGAGAGGGACAACAGTTGCACCACAGGGCGGGAGGAGGGTGCGTAGCACAATACATTTTCTTTCTTCGGTAGGCTTTTTTTGTGTTTGATACTTTTGGAATTTTGGTTTTTCATGATGATTTTAAAATGACCTTTTTCATGTTTGACATGTACTAACTCGTTTTTTTCTAACAGCAGGTCAACTAGCGGGAGGTTGCAACATTACGTTCCCATTGAGTTCATTTTTGGAGAAAGGCGACATCAGTTGCACCACAGGGCGGGAGGAAGGTGCGTAGCACAATACATTTTCTTTCTTCGGTAGGCTTTTTTTGTGTTTGATACTTTTGGAATTTTGGTTTTTCGTGATGATTTTAAAATGACCTTTTTCATGTTTGAAATGTACTAACTCGTTTTTTCTTCACAGCAGGTCAACTAGTGGGAGGTTGCAACATTACGGTTCCATTGAGTTTATTTTTGGAGAGAGGGACAACAGTTGCACCACAGGGCGGGAGGAGGGTGCGTAGCACAATACATTTTCTTTCTTCGGTAGGCTTTTTTTGTGTTTGATACTTTTGGAATTTTGGTTTTTCATGATGATTTTAAAATGACCTTTTTCATGTTTGACATGTACTAACTCGTTTTTTTCTAACAGCAGGTCAACTAGCGGGAGGTTGCAACATTACGTTCCCATTGAGTTCATTTTTGGAGAAAGGCGACATCAGTTGCACCACAGGGCGGGAGGAAGGTGCGTAGCACAATACATTTTCTTTCTTCGGTAGGCTTTTTTTGTGTTTGATACTTTTGGAATTTTGGTTTTTCATGATGATTTTAAAATGACCTTTTTCATGTTTGAAATGTACTAACTCGTTTTTTCTTCACAGCAGGTCAACTAGTGGGAGGTTGCAACATTACGGTTCCATTGAGTTTATTTTTGGAGAGAGGGACAACAGTTGCACCACAGGGCGGGAGGAGGGTGCGTAGCACAATACATTTTCTTTCTTCGGTAGGCTTTTTTTGTGTTTGATACTTTTGGAATTTTGGTTTTTCATGATGATTTTAAAATGACCTTTTTCATGTTTGACATGTACTAACTCGTTTTTTCCTAACAGCAGGTCAACTAGCGGGAGGTTGCAACATTACGTTCCCATTGAGTTCATTTTTGGAGAAAGGCGACATCAGTTGCACCACAGGGCGGGAGGAAGGTGCGTAGCACAATACATTTTCTTTCTTCGGTAGGCTTTTTTTGTGTTTGATACTTTTGGAATTTTGGTTTTTCATGATGATTTTAAAATGACCTTTTTCATGTTTGAAATGTACTAACTCGTTTTTTCTTCACAGCAGGTCAACTAGTGGGAGGTTGCAACATTACGGTTCCATTGAGTTTATTTTTGGAGAGAGGGACAACAGTTGCACCACAGGGCGGGAGGAGGGTGCGTAGCACAATACATTTTCTTTCTTCGGTAGGCTTTTTTTGTGTTTGATACTTTTGGAATTTTGGTTTTTCATGATGATTTTAAAATGACCTTTTTCATGTTTGACATGTACTAACTCGTTTTTTCCTAACAGCAGGTCAACTAGCGGGAGGTTGCAACATTACGTTCCCATTGAGTTCATTTTGGGAGAAAGGCGACAACAGTTGCACCACAGGGCGGGAGGAAGGTGCGTAGCACAATACATTTTCTTTCTTCGGTAGGCTTTTTTTGTGTTTGATACTTTTGGAATTTTGGTTTTTCATGATGATTTTAAAATGACCTTTTTCATGTTTGAAATGTACTAACTCGTTTTTTCTTCACAGCAGGTCAACTAGTGGGAGGTTGCAACATTACGGTTCCATTGAGTTTATTTTTGGAGAGAGGGACAACAGTTGCACCACAGGGCGGGAGGAAGGTGCGTAGCACAATACATTTTCTTTCTTCGGTACGCTTTTTTTGTGTTTGATACTTTTGGAATTTTGGTTTTTCATGATGATTTTAAAATGACCTTTTTCATGTTTGACATGTACTAACTCGTTTTTTTCTAACAGCAGGTCAACTAGCGGGAGGTTGCAACATTACGTTCCCATTGAGTTCATTTTTGGAGAAAGGCGACATCAGTTGCACCACAGGGCGGGAGGAAGGTGCGTAGCACAATACATTTTCTTTCTTCGGTAGGCTTTTTTTGTGTTTGATACTTTTGGAATTTTGGTTTTTCATGATGATTTTAAAATGACCTTTTTCATGTTTGAAATGTACTAACTCGTTTTTTCTTCACAGCAGGTCAACTAGTGGGAGGTTGCAACATTACGGTTCCATTGAGTTTATTTTTGGAGAGAGGGACAACAGTTGCACCACAGGGCGGGAGGAGGGTGCGTAGCACAATACATTTTCTTTCTTCGGTAGGCTTTTTTTGTGTTTTATACTTTTGGAATTTTGGTTTTTCATGATGATTTTAAAATGACCTTTTTCATGTTTGACATGTACTAACTCGTTTTTTCCTAACAGCAGGTCAACTAGCGGGAGGTTGCAACATTACGTTCCCATTGAGTTCATTTTTGGAGAAAGGCGACATCAGTTGCACCACAGGGCGGGAGGAAGGTGCGTAGCACAATACATTTTCTTTCTTCGGTAGGCTTTTTTTGTGTTTGATACTTTTGGAATTTTGGTTTTTCATGATGATTTTAAAATGACCTTTTTCATGTTTGACATGTACTAACTCGTTTTTTCCTAACAGCAGGTCAACTAGCGGGAGGTTGCAACATTACGTTCCCATTGAGTTCATTTTTGGAGAAAGGCGACATCAGTTGCACCACAGGGCGGGAGGAAGGTGCGTAGCACAATACATTTTCTTTCTTCGGTAGGCTTTTTTTGTGTTTGATACTTTTGGAATTTTGGTTTCTCATGATGATTTTAAAATGACCTTTTTCATGTTTGACATGTACTAACTCGTTTTTTCCTAACAGCAGGTCAACTAGCGGGAGGTTGCAACATTACGTTCCCATTGAGTTCATTTTGGGAGAAAGGCGACAACAGTTGCACCACAGGGCGGGAGGAGGGTGCGTAGCACAATACATTTTCTTTCTTCGGTACGCTTTTTTTGTGTTTGATACTTTTGGAATTTTGGTTTTTCATGATGATTTTAAAATGACCTTTTTCATGTTTGACATGTACTAACTCGTTTTTTCCTAACAGCAGGTCAACTATTGGGTGGTTGCAACATTACGGTCCCATTGAGTTCATTTTTGGAGAAAGGCGACATCAGTTGCACCACAGGGCGGGAGGAGGGTGCGTAGCACAATACATTTTCTTTCTTCGGTACGCTTTTTTTGTGTTTGATACTTTTGGAATTTTGGTTTTTCATGATGATTTTAAAATGACCTTTTTCATGTTTGACATGTACTAACTCGTTTTTTCCTAACAGCAGGTCAACTAGCGGGAGGTTGCAACATTACGTTCCCATTGAGTTCATTTTTGGAGAAAGGCGACATCAGTTGCACCACAGGGCGGGAGGAAGGTGCGTAGCACAATACATTTTCTTTCTTCGGTAGGCTTTTTTTGTGTTTGATACTTTTGGAATTTTGGTTTTTCATGATGATTTTAAAATGACCTTTTTCATGTTTGAAATGTACTAACTCGTTTTTTCTTCACAGCAGGTCAACTAGTGGGAGGTTGGAACATTACGGTTCCATTGAGTTTATTTTTGGAGAGAGGGACAACAGTTGCACCACAGGGCGGGAGGAGGGTGCGTAGCACAATACATTTTCTTTCTTCGGTAGGCTTTTTTTGTGTTTGATACTTTTGGAATTTTGGTTTTTCATGATGATTTTAAAATGACCTTTTTCATGTTTGACATGTACTAACTCGTTTTTTCCTAACAGCAGGTCAACTAGCGGGAGGTTGCAACATTACGTTCCCATTGAGTTCATTTTTGGAGAGAGGGACAACAGTTGCACCACAGGGCGTGAGGAGGATGCGTAGCACAATACATTTTCTTTCTTCGGTAAGCATTTTTTGTGTTTGATACTTTTGGAATTTTGGTTTTTCATGATTATTTTAAAATGACCTTTTACATGTTTGACATGTACTAACTCGTTTTTTCCTAACAGCAGGTCAACTAGCGGGAGGTTGCAACATTACGTTCCCATTGAGTTCATTTTGGGAGAAAGGCGACAACAGTTGCACCACAGGGCGGGAGGAGGGTGCGTAGCACAATACATTTTCTTTCTTCGGTACGCTTTTTTTGTGTTTGATACTTTTGGAATTTTGGTTTTTCATGATGATTTTAAAATGACCTTTTTCATGTTTGACATGTACTAACTCGTTTTTTCTTCACAGCAGGTCAACTAGTGGGAGGTTGCAACATTACGGTTCCATTGAGTTTATTTTTGGAGAGAGGGACAACAGTTGCACCACAGGGCGGGAGGAGGGTGCGTAGCACAATACATTTTCTTTCTTCGGTAGGCTTTTTTTGTGTTTGATACTTTTGGAATTTTGGTTTTTCATGATGATTTTAAAATGACCTTTTTCATGTTTGACATGTAATAACTCGTTTTTTCTTCACAGCAGGTCAACTAGCGGGAGGTTGCAACATTACGTTCCCATTGAGTTCATTTTGGGAGAAAGGCGACAACAGTTGCACCACAGGGCGGGAGGAAGGTGCGTAGCACAATACATTTTCTTTCTTCGGTACGCTTTTTTTGTGTTTGATACTTTTGGAATTTTGGTTTTTCATGATGATTTTAAAATGGCCTTTTTCATGTTTGAAATGTACTAACTCGTTTTTTCTTCACAGCAGGTCAACTAGTGGGAGGTTGCAACATTACGGTTCCATTGAGTTTATTTTTGGAGAGAGGGACAACAGTTGCACCACAGGGCGGGAGGAGGGTGCGTAGCACAATACATTTTCTTTCTTCGGTACGCTTTTTTTGTGTTTGATACTTTTGGAATTTTGGTTTTTCATGATGATTTTAAAATGACCTTTTTCATGTTTGACATGTACTAACTCGTTTTTTCCTAACAGCAGGTCAACTAGCGGGAGGTTGCAACATTACGTTCCCATTGAGTTCATTTTGGGAGAAAGGCGACAACAGTTGCACCACAGGGCGGGAGGAAGGTGCGTAGCACAATACATCTTCTTTCTTCGGTACGCTTTTTTTGTGTTTGATACTTTTGGAATTTTGGTTTTTCATGATGATTTTAAAATGACCTTTTTTCATGTTTGAAATGTACTAACTCGTTTTTTCTTCACAGCAGGTCAACTAGTGGGAGGTTGCAACATTACGGTTCCATTGAGTTTATTTTTGGAGAGAGGGACAACAGTTGCACCACAGGGCGGGAGGAGGGTGCGTAGCACAATACATTTTCTTTCTACGGTAGGCTTTTTTTGTGTTTGATACTTTTGGAATTTTGGTTTTTCATGATGATTTTAAAATGACCTTTTTCATGTTTGACATGTACTAACTCGTTTTTTCCTAACAGCAGGTCAACTAGCGGGAGGTTGCAACATTACGCTCCCATTGAGTTCATTTTTGGAGAAAGGCGACATCAGTTGCACCACAGGGCGGGAGGAAGGTGCGTAGCACAATACATTTTCTTTCTTCGGTAGGCTTTTTTTGTGTTTGATACTTTTTTAATTTTGGTTTTTCATGATGATTTTAAAATGACCTTTTTCATGTTTGACATGTACTAACTCGTTTTTTCCTAACAGCAGGTCAACTAGCGGGAGGTTGCAACATTACGTCCCATTGAGTTCATTTTGGGAGAAAGGCGACAACAGTTGCACCACAGGGCGGGAGGAGGGTGCGTAGCACAATACATATTCTTTCTTCGGTACGCTTTTTTTGTGTTTGATACTTTTGGAATTTTGGTTTTTCATGATGATTTTAAAATGACCTTTTTCATGTTTGACATGTACTAACTCGTTTTTTCCTAACAGCAGGTCAACTATTGGGAGGTTGCAACATTACGGTCCCATTGAGTTCATTTTTGGAGAAAGGCGACATCAGTTGCACCACAGGGCGGGAGGAGGGTGCGTAGCACAATACATTTTCTTTCTTCGGTACGCTTTTTTTGTGTTTGATACTTTTGGAATTTTGGTTTTTCATGATGATTTTAAAATGACCTTTTTCATGTTTGACATGTACTAACTCGTTTTTTCCTAACAGCAGGTCAACTAGCGGGAGGTTGCAACATTACGTTCCCATTGAGTTCATTTTTGGAGAAAGGCGACATCAGTTGCACCACAGGGCGGGAGGAAGGTGCGTAGCACAATACATTTTCTTTCTTCGGTAGGCTTTTTTTGTGTTTGATACTTTTGGAATTTTGGTTTTTCATGATGATTTTAAAATGACCTTTTTCATGTTTGAAATGTACTAACTCGTTTTTTCCTAACAGCAGGTCAACTAGCGGGAGGTTGCAACATTACGTTCCCATTGAGTTCATTTTTGGAGAAAGGCGACATCAGTTGCACCACAGGGCGGGAGGAAGGTGCGTAGCACAATACATTTTCTTTCTTCGGTAGGCTTTTTTTGTGTTTGATACTTTTGGAATTTTGGTTTTTCATGATGATTTTAAAATGACCTTTTTCATGTTTGACATGTACTAACTCGTTTTTTCCTAACAGCAGGTCAACTAGCGGGAGGTTGCAACATTACGTTCCCATTGAGTTCATTTTTGGAGAAAGGCGACATCAGTTGCACCACAGGGCGGGAGGAAGGTGCGTAGCACAATACATTTTCTTTCTTCGGTAGGCTTTTTTTGTGTTTGATACTTTTGGAATTTTGGTTTTTCATGATGATTTTAAAATGACCTTTTTCATGTTTGACATGTACTAACTCGTTTTTTCTTCACAGCAGGTCAACTAGTGGGAGGTTGCAACATTATGGTTCCATTGAGTTTATTTTTGGAGAGAGGGACAACAGTTGCACCACAGGGCGGGAGGAGGGTGCGTAGCACAATACATTTTCTTTCTTCGGTAGGCTTTTTTTGTGTTTGATACTTTTGGAATTTTGGTTTTTCATGATGAATTTAAAATGACCTTTTTCATGTTTGACATGTACTAACTCGTTTTTTCCTAACAGCAGGTCAACTAGCGGGAGGTTGCAACATTACGTTCCCATTGAGTTCATTTTTGGAGAAAGGCGACATCAGTTGCACCACAGGGCGGGAGGAAGGTGCGTAGCACAATACATTTTCTTTCTTCGGTAGGCTTTTTTTGTGTTTGATACTTTTGGAATTTTGGTTTTTCATGATGATTTTAAAATGACCTTTTTCATGTTTGAAATGTACTAACTCGTTTTTTCTTCACAGCAGGTCAACTAGTGGGAGGTTGCAACATTACGGTTCCATTGAGTTTATTTTTGGAGAGAGGGACAACAGTTGCACCACAGGGCGGGAGGAGGGTGCGTAGCACAATACATTTTCTTTCTTCGGTACGCTTTTTTTGTGTTTGATACTTTTGGAATTTTGGTTTTTCATGATGATTTTAAAATGACCTTTTTCATGTTTGACATGTACTAACTCGTTTTTTCCTAACAGCAGGTCAACTAGCGGGAGGTTGCATCATTACGTTCCTATTGAGTTCATTTTTGGAGAAAGGCGACATCAGTTGCACCACAGGGCGGGAGGAAGGTGCGTAGCACAATACATTTTCTTTCTTCGGTAGGCTTTTTTTGTGTTTGATACTTTTGGAATTTTGGTTTTTCATGATGATTTTAAAATGACCTTTTTCATGTTTGAAATGTACTAACTCGTTTTTTCTTCACAGCAGGTCAACTAGTGGGAGGTTGCAACATTACGGTTCCATTGAGTTTATTTTTGGAGAGAGGGACAACAGTTGCACCACAGGGCGGGAGGAGGGTGCGTAGCACAATACATTTTCTTTCTTCGGTACGCTTTTTTTGTGTTTGATACTTTTGGAATTTTGGTTTTTCATGATGATTTTAAAATGACCTTTTTCATGTTTGACATGTACTAACTCGTTTTTTCCTAACAGCAGGTCAACTAGCGGGAGGTTGCAACATTACGTTCCCATTGAGTTCATTTTTGGAGAAAGGCGACATCAGTTGCACCACAGGGCGGGAGGAAGGTGCGTAGCACAATACATTTCCTTTCTTCGGTAGGCTTTTTTTGTGTTTGATACTTTTGGAATTTTGGTTTTTCATGATGATTTTAAAATGACCTTTTTCATGTTTGACATGTACTAACTCGTTTTTTCCTAACAGCAGGTCAACTAGCGGGAGGTTGCAATATTACGTTCCCATTGAGTTCATTTTTGGAGAAAGGTGACATCAGTTGCACCACAGGGCGGGAGGAAGGTGCGTAGCACAATACATTTTCTTTCTTCGGTAGGCTTTTTTTGTGTTTGATACTTTTGGAATTTTGGTTTTTCATGATGATTTTAAAATGACCTTTTTCATGTTTGACATGTACTAACTCGTTTTTTATTCACAGCAGGTCAACTAGTGGGAGGTTGCAACATTACGTTCCCATTGAGTTCATTTTTGGAGAAAGGCGACATCAGTTGCACCACAGGGCGGGAGGAAGGTGCGTAGCACAATACATTTTCTTTCTTCGGTAGGCTTTTTTTGTGTTTGATACTTTTGGAATTTTGGTTTTTCATGATGATTTTAAAATGACCTTTTTCATGTTTGAAATGTACTAACTCGTTTTTTCTTCACAGCAGGTCAACTAGTGGGAGGTTGCAACATTACGGTTCCATTGAGTTTATTTTTGGAGAGAGGGACAACAGTTGCACCACAGGGCGGGAGGAGGGTGCGTAGCACAATACATTTTCTTTCTTCGGTACGCTTTTTTTGTGTTTGATACTTTTGGAATATTGGTTTTTCATGATGATTTTAAAATGACCTTTTTCATGTTTGACATGTACTAACTCGTTTTTTCCTAACAGCAGGTCAACTAGCGGGAGGTTGCAACATTACGTTCCCATTGAGTTCATTTTTGGAGAAAGGCGACATCAGTTGCACCACAGGGCGGGAGGAAGGTGCGTAGCACAATACATTTTCTTTCTTTGGTAGGCTTTTTTTGTGTTTGATACTTTTGGAATTTTGGTTTTTCATGATGATTTTAAAATGACCTTTTTCATGTTTGACATGTACTAACTCGTTTTTTCCTAACAGCAGGTCAACTAGCGGGAGGTTGCAACATTACGTTCCCATTGAGTTCATTTTTGGAGAAAGGCGACATCAGTTGCACCACAGGGCGGGAGGAAGGTGCGTAGCACAATACATTTTCTTTCTTCGGTAGGCTTTTTTTGTGTATGATGCTTTTGGAATTTTGGTTTTCATGATGATTTTAAAATGACCTTTTTCATGTTTGACATGTACTAACTCGTTTTTTCCTAACAGCAGGTCAACTAGCGGGAGGTTGCAACATTACGTTCCCATTGAGTTCATTTTTGGAGAAAGGCGACATCAGTTGCACCACAGGGCGGGAGGAAGGTGCGTAGCACAATACATTTTCTTTCTTCGGTAGGCTTTTTTTGTGTTTGATACTTTTGGAATTTTGGTTTTTCATGATGATTTTAAAATGACCTTTTTCATGTTTGACATGTACTAACTCGTTTTTTCCTAACAGCAGGTCAACTAGCGGGAGGTTGCAACATTACGTTCCCATTGAGTTCATTTTTGGAGAAAGGCGACATCAGTTGCACCACAGGGCGGGAGGAAGGTGCGTAGCACAATACATTTTCTTTCTTCGGTAGGCTTTTTTTGTGTTTGATACTTTTGGAATTTTGGTTTTTCATGATGATTTTAAAATGACCTTTTTCATGTTTGAAATGTACTAACTCGTTTTTTCCTAACAGCAGGTCAACTAGCGGGAGGTTGCAACATTACGTTCCCATTGAGTTCATTTTTGGAGAAAGGCGACATCAGTTGCACCACAGGGCGGGAGGAAGGTGCGTAGCACAATACATTTTCTTTCTTCGGTAGGCTTTTTTTGTGTTTGATACTTTTGGAATTTTGGTTTTTCATGATGATTTTAAAATGACCTTTTTCATGTTTGACATGTACTAACTCGTTTTTTCCTAACAGCAGGTCAACTAGCGGGAGGTTGCAACATTACGTTCCCATTGAGTTCATTTTTGGAGAAAGGCGACATCAGTTGCACCACAGGGCGGGAGGAAAGTGCGTAGCACAATACATTTTCTTTCTTCGGTAGGCTTTTTTTGTGTTTGATACTTTTGGAATTTTGGTTTTTCATGATGATTTTAAAATGACCTTTTTCATGTTTGACATGTACTAACTCGTTTTTTCCTAACAGCAGGTCAACTAGCGGGAGGTTGCAACATTACGTTCCCATTGAGTTCATTTTTGGAGAAAGGCGACATCAGTTGCACCACAGGGCGGGAGGAAGGTGCGTAGCACAATACATTTTCTTTCTTCGGTAGGCTTTTTTTGTGTTTGATACTTTTGGAATTTTGGTTTTTCATGATGATTTTAAAATGACCTTTTTCATGTTTGACATGTACTAACTCGTTTTTTCCTAACAGCAGGTCAACTAGCGGGAGGTTGCAACATTACGTTCCCATTGAGTTCATTTTTGGAGAAAGGCGACATCAGTTGCACCACAGGGCGGGAGGAAGGTGCGTAGCACAATACATTTTCTTTCTTCGGTAGGCTTTTTTTGTGTTTGATACTTTTGGAATTTTGGTTTTTCATGATGATTTTAAAATGACCTTTTTCATGTTTGAAATGTACTAACTCGTTTTTTCTTCACAGCAGGTCAACTAGTGGGAGGTTGCAACATTACGGTTCCATTGAGTTTATTTTTGGAGAGAGGGACAACAGTTGCACCACAGGGCGGGAGGAGGGTGCGTAGCACAATACATTTTCTTTCTTCGGTACGCTTTTTTTGTGTTTGATACTTTTGGAATTTTGGTTTTTCATGATGATTTTAAATTGACCTTTTTCATGTTTGACATGTACTAACTCGTTTTTTCCTAACAGCAGGTCAACTAGCGGGAGGTTGCAACATTACGTTCCCATTGAGTTCATTTTTGGAGAAAGGCGACATCAGTTGCACCACAGGGCGGGAGGAAGGTGCGTAGCACAATACATTTTCTTTCTTCGGTAGGCTTTTTTTGTGTTTGATGCTTTTGGAATTTTGGTTTTTCATGATGATTTTAAAATGACCTTTTTCATGTTTGACATGTACTAACTCGTTTTTTCCTAACAGCAGGTCAACTAGCGGGAGGTTGCAACATTACGTTCCCATTGAGTTCATTTTTGGAGAAAGGCGACATCAGTTGCACCACAGGGCGGGAGGAAGGTGCGTAGCACAATACATTTTCTTTCTTCGGTAGGCTTTTTTTGTGTTTGATGCTTTTGGAATTTTGGTTTTTCATGATGATTTTAAAATGACCTTTTTCATGTTTGACATGTACTAACTCGTTTTTTCCTAACAGCAGGTCAACTAGCGGGAGGTTGCAACATTACGTTCCCATTGAGTTCATTTTTGGAGAAAGGCAACATCAGTTGCACCACAGGGCGGGAGGAAGGTGCGTAGCACAATACATTTTCTTTCTTCGGTAGGCTTTTTTTGTGTTTGATACTTTTGGAATTTTGGTTTTTCATGATGATTTTAAAATGACCTTTTTCATGTTTGACATGTACTAACTCGTTTTTTCCTAACAGCAGGTCAACTAGCGGGAGGTTGCAACATTACGTTCCCATTGAGTTCATTTTTGGAGAAAGGCGACATCAGTTGCACCACAGGGCGGGAGGAGGGTGCGTAGCACAATACATTTTCTTTCTTCGGTACGCTTTTTTTGTGTTTGATACTTTTGGAATTTTGGTTTTTCATGATGATTTTAAAATGACCTTTTTCATGTTTGACATGTACTAACTCGTTTTTTCCTAACAGCAGGTCAACTATTGGGAGGTTGCAACATTACGTTCCCATTGAGTTCATTTTTGGAGAAAGGCGACATCAGTTGCACCACAGGGCGGGAGGAAGGTGCGTAGCACAATACATTTTCTTTCTTCGGTAGGCTTTTTTTGTGTTTGATACTTTTGGAATTTTGGTTTTTCATGATGATTTTAAAATGACCTTTTTCATGTTTGACATGTACTAACTCGTTTTTTCCTAACAGCAGGTCAACTAGCGGGAGGTTGCAACATTACGTTCCCATTGAGTCCATTTTTGGAGAAAGGCGACATCAGTTGCACCACAGGGCGGGAGGAAGGTGCGTAGCACAATACATTTTCTTTCTTCGGTAGGCTTTTTTTGTGTTTGATACTTTTGGAATTTTGGTTTTTCATGATGATTTTAAAATGACCTTTTTCATGTTTGACATGTACTAACTCGTTTTTTCCTAACAGCAGGTCAACTAGCGGGAGGTTGCAACATTACGTTCCCATTGAGTTCATTTTTGGAGAAAGGCGACATCAGTTGCACCACAGGGCGGGAGGAAGGTGCGTAGCACAATACATTTTCTTTCTTCGGTAGGCTTTTTTTGTGTTTGATACTTTTGGAATTTTGGTTTTTCATGATGATTTTAAAATGACCTTTTTCATGTTTGACATGTACTAACTCGTTTTTTCCTAACAGCAGGTCAACTAGCGGGAGGTTGCAACATTACGTTCCCATTGAGTTCATTTTTGGAGAAAGGCGACATCAGTTGCACCACAGGGCGGGAGGAAGGTGCGTAGCACAATACATTTTCTTTCTTCGGTAGGCTTTTTTTGTGTTTGATACTTTTGGAATTTTGGTTTTTCATGATGATTTTAAAATGACCTTTTTCATGTTTGAAATGTACTAACTCGTTTTTTCCTAACAGCAGGTCAACTAGCGGGAGGTTGCAACATTACGTTCCCATTGAGTTCATTTTTGGAGAAAGGCGACATCAGTTGCACCACAGGGCGGGAGGAAGGTGCGTAGCACAATACATTTTCTTTCTTCGGTAGGCTTTTTTTGTGTTTGATACTTTTGGAATTTTGGTTTTTCATGATGATTTTAAAATGACCTTTTTCATGTTTGACATGTACTAACTCGTTTTTTCCTAACAGCAGGTCAACTAGCGGGAGGTTGCAACATTACGTTCCCATTGAGTTCATTTTTGGAGAAAGGCGACATCAGTTGCACCACAGGGCGGGAGGAAAGTGCGTAGCACAATACATTTTCTTTCTTCGGTAGGCTTTTTTTGTGTTTGATACTTTTGGAATTTTGGTTTTTCATGATGATTTTAAAATGACCTTTTTCATGTTTGACATGTACTAACTCGTTTTTTCCTAACAGCAGGTCAACTAGCGGGAGGTTGCAACATTACGTTCCCATTGAGTTCATTTTTGGAGAAAGGCGACATCAGTTGCACCACAGGGCGGGAGGAAGGTGCGTAGCACAATACATTTTCTTTCTTCGGTAGGCTTTTTTTGTGTTTGATACTTTTGGAATTTTGGTTTTTCATGATGATTTTAAAATGACCTTTTTCATGTTTGACATGTACTAACTCGTTTTTTCCTAACAGCAGGTCAACTAGCGGGAGGTTGCAACATTACGTTCCCATTGAGTTCATTTTTGGAGAAAGGCGACATCAGTTGCACCACAGGGCGGGAGGAAGGTGCGTAGCACAATACATTTTCTTTCTTCGGTAGGCTTTTATTGTGTTTGATACTTTTGGAATTTTGGTTTTTCATGATGATTTTAAAATGACCTTTTTCATGTTTGAAATGTACTAACTCGTTTTTTCTTCACAGCAGGTCAACTAGTGGGAGGTTGCAACATTACGGTTCCATTGAGTTTATTTTTGGAGAGAGGGACAACAGTTGCACCACAGGGCGGGAGGAGGGTGCGTAGCACAATACATTTTCTTTCTTCGGTACGCTTTTTTTGTGTTTGATACTTTTGGAATTTTGGTTTTTCATGATGATTTTAAAATGACCTTTTTCATGTTTGACATGTACTAACTCGTTTTTTCCTAACAGCAGGTCAACTAGCGGGAGGTTGCAACATTACGTTCCCATTGAGTTCATTTTTGGAGAAAGGCGACATCAGTTGCACCACAGAGCGGGAGGAAGGTGCGTAGCACAATACATTTTCTTTCTTCGGTACGCTTTTTTTGTGTTTGATACTTTTGGAATTTTGGTTTTTCATGATGATTTTAAAATGACCTTTTTCATGTTTGACATGTACTAACTCGTTTTTTCCTAACAGCAGGTCAACTAGCGGGAGGTTGCAACATTACGTTCCCATTGAGTTCATTTTTGGAGAAAGGTGACATCAGTTGCACCACAGGGCGGGAGGAAGGTGCGTAGCACAATACATTTTCTTTCTTCGGTAGGCTTTTTTTGTGTTTGATACTTTTGGAATTTTGGTTTTTCATGATGATTTTAAAATGACCTTTTTCATGTTTGACATGTACTAACTCGTTTTTTCCTAACAGCAGGTCAACTAGCGGGAGGTTGCAACATTACGTTCCCATTGAGTTCATTTTTGGAGAAAGGCGACATCAGTTGCACCACAGGGCGGGAGGAGGGTGCGTAGCACAATACATTTTCTTTCTTCGGTACGCTTTTTTTGTGTTTGATACTTTTGGAATTTTGGTTTTTCATGATGATTTTAAAATGACCTTTTTCATGTTTGACATGTACTAACTCGTTTTTTCCTAACAGCAGGTCAACTATTGGGAGGTTGCAACATTACGTTCCCATTGAGTTCATTTTTGGAGAAAGGCGACATCAGTTGCACCACAGGGCGGGAGGAAGGTGCGTAGCACAATACATTTTCTTTCTTCGGTAGGCTTTTTTTGTGTTTGATACTTTTGGAATTTTGGTTTTTCATGATGATTTTAAAATGACCTTTTTCATGTTTGACATGTACTAACTCGTTTTTTCCTAACAGCAGGTCAACTAGCGGGAGGTTGCAACATTACGTTCCCATTGAGTTCATTTTTGGAGAAAGGCGACATCAGTTGCACCACAGGGCGGGAGGAGGGTGCGTAGCACAATACATTTTCTTTCTTCGGTACGCTTTTTTTGTGTTTGATACTTTTGGAATTTTGGTTTTTCATGATGATTTTAAAATGACCTTTTTCATGTTTGACATGTACTAACTCGTTTTTTCCTAACAGCAGGTCAACTAGCGGGAGGTTGCAACATTACGTTCCCATTGAGTTCATTTTTGGAGAAAGGCGACATCAGTTGCACCACAGGGCGGGAGGAAGGTGCGTAGCACAATACATTTTCTTTCTTCGGTACGCTTTTTTTGTGTTTGATACTTTTGGAATTTTGTTTTTTCATGATGATTTTAAAATGACCTTTTTCATGTTTGACATGTACTAACTCGTTTTTTCCTAACAGCAGGTCAACTAGCGGGAGGTTGCAACATTACGTTCCCATTGAGTTCATTTTTGGAGAAAGGCGACATCAGTTGCACCACAGGGCGGGAGGAAGGTGCGTAGCACAATACATTTTCTTTCTTCGGTACGCTTTTTTTGTGTTTGATACTTTTGGAATTTTGGTTTTTCATGATGATTTTAAAATGACCTTTTTCATGTTTGACATGTACTAACTCGTTTTTTCCTAACAGCAGGTCAACTAGCGGGAGGTTGCAACATTACGTTCCCATTGAGTTCATTTTTGGAGAAAGGCGACATCAGTTGCACCACAGGGCGGGAGGAAGGTGCGTAGCACAATACATTTTCTTTCTTCGGTACGCTTTTTTTGTGTTTGATACTTTTGGAATTTTGGTTTTTCATGATGATTTTAAAATGACCTTTTTCATGTTTGACATGTACTAACTCGTTTTTTCCTAACAGCAGGTCAACTAGCGGGAGGTTGCAACATTACGTTCCCATTGAGTTCATTTTTGGAGAAAGGCGACATCAGTTGCACCACAGGGCGGGAGGAGGGTGCGTAGCACAATACATTTTCTTTCTTCGGTACGCTTTTTTTGTGTTTGATACTTTTGGAATTTTGGTTTTTCATGATGATTTTAAAATGACCTTTTTCATGTTTGACATGTACTAACTCGTTTTTTCCTAACAGCAGGTCAACTAGCGGGAGGTTGCAACATTACGTTCCCATTGAGTTCATTTTTGGAGAAAGGCGACATCAGTTGCACCACAGGGCGGGAGGAGGGTGCGTAGCACAATACATTTTCTTTCTTCGGTACGCTTTTTTTGTGTTTGATACTTTTGGAATTTTGGTTTTTCATGATGATTTTAAAATGACCTTTTTCATGTTTGACATGTACTAACTCGTTTTTTCCTAACAGCAGGTCAACTAGCGGGAGGTTGCAACATTACGTTCCCATTGAGTTCATTTTTGGAGAAAGGCGACATCAGTTGCACCACAGGGCGGGAGGAGGGTGCGTAGCACAATACATTTTCTTTCTTCGGTACGCTTTTTTTGTGTTTGATACTTTTGGAATTTTGGTTTTTCATGATGATTTTAAAATGACCTTTTTCATGTTTGACATGTACTAACTCGTTTTTTCCTAACAGCAGGTCAACTAGCGGCAGGTTGCAACATTACGTTCCCATTGAGTTCATTTTTGGAGAAAGGCGACATCAGTTGCACCACAGGGCGGGAGGAGGGTGCGTAGCACAATACATTTTCTTTCTTCGGTACGCTTTTTTTGTGTTTGATACTTTTGGAATTTTGGTTTTTCATGATGATTTTAAAATGACCTTTTTCATGTTTGACATGTACTAACTCGTTTTTTCCTAACAGCAGGTCAACTAGCGGGAGGTTGCAACATTACGTTCCCATTGAGTTCATTTTTGGAGAAAGGCGACATCAGTTGCACCACAGGGCGGGAGGAAGGTGCGTAGCACAATACACTTTCTTTCTTCGGTACGCTTTTTTTGTGTTTGATACTTTTGGAATTTTGGTTTTTCATGATGATTTTAAAATGACCTTTTTCATGTTTGACATGTACTAACTCGTTTTTTCCTAACAGCAGGTCAACTAGCGGGAGGTTGCAACATTACGTTCCCATTGAGTTCATTTTTGGAGAAAGGCGACATCAGTTGCACCACAGGGCGGGAGGAGGGTGCGTAGCACAATACATTTTCTTTCTTCGGTACGCTTTTTTTGTGTTTGATACTTTTGGAATTTTGGTTTTTCATGATGATTTTAAAATGACCTTTTTCATGTTTGACATGTACTAACTCGTTTTTTCCTAACAGCAGGTCAACTAGCGGGAGGTTGCAACATTACGTTCCCATTGAGTTCATTTTTGGAGAAAGGCGACATCAGTTGCACCACAGGGCGGGAGGAAGGTGCGTAGCACAATACATTTTCTTTCTTCGGTACGCTTTTTTTGTGTTTGATACTTTTGGAATTTTGGTTTTTCATGATGATTTTAAAATGACCTTTTTCATGTTTGACAAGTACTAACTCGTTTTTTCCTAACAGCAGGTCAACTAGCGGGAGGTTGCAACATTACGTTCCCATTGAGTTCATTTTTGGAGAAAGGCGACATCAGTTGCACCACAGGGCGGGAGGAGGGTGCGTAGCACAATACATTTTCTTTCTTCGGTAGGCTTTTTTTGTGTTTGATACTTTTGGAATTTTGGTTTTTCATGATGATTTTAAAATGACCTTTTTCATGTTTGACATGTACTAACTCGTTTTTTCCTAACAGCAGGTCAACTAGCGGGAGGTTGCAACATTACGTTCCCATTGAGTTCATTTTTGGAGAAAGGCGACATCAGTTGCACCACAGGGCGGGAGGAGGGTGCGTAGCACAATACATTTTCTTTCTTCGGTAGGCTTTTTTTGTGTTTGATACTTTTGGAATTTTGGTTTTTCATGATGATTTTAAAATGACCTTTTTCATGTTTGACATGTACTAACTCGTTTTTTCCTAACAGCAGGTCAACTAGCGGGAGGTTGCAACATTACGTTCCCATTGAGTTCATTTTTGGAGAAAGGCGACATCAGTTGCACCACAGGGCGGGAGGAGGGTGCGTAGCACAATACATTTTCTTTCTTCGGTAGGCTTTTTTTGTGTTTGATACTTTTGGAATTTTGGTTTTTCATGATGATTTTAAAATGACCTTTTTCATGTTTGACATGTACTAACTCGTTTTTTCCTAACAGCAGGTCAACTAGCGGGAGGTTGCAACATTACGTTCCCATTGAGTTCATTTTTGGAGAAAGGCGACATCAGTTGCACCACAGGGCGGGAGGAGGGTGCATAGCACAATACATTTTCTTTCCTCGGTACGCTTTTTTTGTGTTTGATACTTTTGGAATTTTGGTTTTTCATGATGATTTTAAAATGACCTTTTTCATGTTTGACATGTACTAACTCGTTTTTTCCTAACAGCAGGTCAACTATTGGGAGGTTGCAACATTACGTTCCCATTGAGTTCATTTTTGGAGAAAGGCGACATCAGTTGCACCACAGGGCGGGAGGAAGGTGCGTAGCACAATACATTTTCTTTCTTCGGTACGCTTTTTTTGTGTTTGATACTTTTGGAATTTTGGTTTTTCATGATGATTTTAAAATGACCTTTTTCATGTTTGACATGTACTAACTCGTTTTTTCCTAACAGCAGGTCAACTAGCGGGAGGTTGCAACATTACGTTCCCATTGAGTTCATTTTTGGAGAAAGGCGACATCAGTTGCACCACAGGGCGGGAGGAAGGTGCGTAGCACAATACATTTTCTTTCTTCGGTACGCTTTTTTTGTGTTTGATACTTTTGGAATTTTGGTTTTTCATGATGATTTCAAATGACCTTTTTCATGTTTGACATGTACTAACTCGTTTTTTCCTAACAGCAGGTCAACTATTGGGAGGTTGCAACATTACGTTCCCATTGAGTTCATTTTTGGAGAAAGGCGACATCAGTTGCACCACAGGGCGGGAGGAGGGTGCGTAGCACAATACATTTTCTTTCTTCGGTACGCTTTTTTTGTGTTTGATACTTTTGGAATTTTGGTTTTTCATGATGATTTTAAAATGACCTTTTTCATGTTTGAGATGTACTAACTCGTTTTTTCCTAACAGCAGGTCAACTAGCGGGAGGTTGCAACATTACGTTCCCATTGAGTTCATTTTTGGAGAAAGGCGACATCAGTTGCACCACAGGGCGGGAGGAGGGTGCGTAGCACAATACATTTTCTTTCTTCGGTAGGCTTTTTTTGTGTTTGATACTTTTGGAATTTTGGTTTTTCATGATGATTTTAAAATGACCTTTTTCATGTTTGACATGTACTAACTCGTTTTTTCCTAACAGCAGGTCAACTAGCGGGAGGTTGCAACATTACGTTCCCATTGAGTTTATTTTTGGAGAAAGGCGACATCAGTTGCACCACAGGGCGGGAGGAAGGTGCGTAGCACAATACATTTTCTTTCTTCGGTAGGCTTTTTTTGTGTTTGATACTTTTGGAATTTTGGTTTTTCATGATGATTTTAAAATGACCTTTTTCATGTTTGACATGTACTAACTCGTTTTTTCCTAACAGCAGGTCAACTATTGGGAGGTTGCAACATTACGTTCCCATTGAGTTCATTTTTGGAGAAAGGCGACATCAGTTGCACCACAGGGCGGGAGGAAGGTGCGTAGCACAATACATTTTCTTTCTTCGGTACGCTTTTTTTGTGTTTGATACTTTTGGAATTTTGGTTTTTCATGATGATTTTAAAATGACCTTTTTCATGTTTGACATGTACTAACTCGTTTTTTCCTAACAGCAGGTCAACTAGCGGGAGGTTGCAACATTACGGTCCCATTGAGTTCATTTTTGGAGAAAGGCGACATCAGTTTCACCACAGGGCGGGAGGAAGGTGCGTAGCACAATACATTTTCTTTCTTCGGTAGGCTTTTTTTGTGTTTGATACTTTTGGAATTTTGGTTTTTCATGATGATTTTAAAATGACCTTTTTCATGTTTGACATGTACTAACTCGTTTTTTCCTAACAGCAGGTCAACTATTGGGAGGTTGCAACATTACGTTCCCATTGAGTTCATTTTTGGAGAAAGGCGACATCAGTTGCACCACAGGGCGGGAGGAAGGTGCGTAGCACAATACATTTTCTTTCTTCGGTACGCTTTTTTTGTGTTTGATACTTTTGGAATTTTGGTTTTTCATGATGATTTTAAAATGACCTTTTTCATGTTTGACATGTACTAACTCGTTTTTTCCTAACAGCAGGTCAACTAGCGGGAGGTTGCAACATTACGTTGCCATTGAGTTCATTTTTGGAGAAAGGCGACATCAGTTGCACCACAGGGCGGGAGGAAGGTGCGTAGCACAATACATTTTCTTTCTTCGGTACGCTTTTTTTGTGTTTGATACTTTTGGAATTTTGGTTTTTCATGATGATTTTAAAATGACCTTTTTCATGTTTGACATGTACTAACTCGTTTTTTCCTAACAGCAGGTCAACTAGCGGGAGGTTGCAACATTACGTTCCCATTGAGTTCATTTTTGGAGAAAGGCGACATCAGTTGCACCACAGGGCGGGAGGAGGGTGCGTAGCACAATACATTTTCTTTCTTCGGTACGCTTTTTTTGTGTTTGATACTTTTGGAATTTTGGTTTTTCATGATGATTTTAAAATGACCTTTTTCATGTTTGACATGTACTAACTCGTTTTTTCCTAACAGCAGGTCAACTAGCGGGAGGTTGCAACATTACGTTCCCATTGAGTTCATTTTTGGAGAAAGGCGACATCAGTTGCACCACAGGGCGGGAGGAAGGTGCGTAGCACAATACATTTTCTTTCTTCGGTAGGCTTTTTTTGTGTTTGATACTTTTGGAATTTTGGTTTTTCATGATGATTTTAAAATGACCTTTTTCATGTTTGACATGTACTAACTCGTTTTTTCCTAACAGCAGGTCAACTATTGGGAGGTTGCAACATTACGTTCCCATTGAGTTCATTTTTGGAGAAAGGCGACATCAGTTGCACCACAGGGCGGGAGGAAGGTGCGTAGCACAATACATTTTCTTTCTTCGGTACGCTTTTTTTGTGTTTGATACTTTTGGAATTTTGGTTTTTCATGATGATTTTAAAATGACCTTTTTCATGTTTGACATGTACTAACTCGTTTTTTCCTAACAGCAGGTCAACTAGCGGGAGGTTGCAACATTACGTTCCCATTGAGTTCATTTTTGGAGAAAGGCGACATCAGTTGCACCACAGGGCGGGAGGAAGGTGCGTAGCACAATACATTTTCTTTCTTCGGTAGGCTTTTTTTGTGTTTGATACTTTTGGAATTTTGGTTTTTCATGATGATTTTAAAATGACCTTTTTCATGTTTGACATGTACTAACTCGTTTTTTCCTAACAGCAGGTCAACTAGCGGGAGGTTGCAACATTACGTTCCCATTGAGTTCATTTTTGGAGAAAGGCGACATCAGTTGCACCACAGGGCGGGAGGAAGGTGCGTAGCACAATACATTTTCTTTCTTCGGTAGGCTTTTTTTGTGTTTGATACTTTTGGAATTTTGGTTTTTCATGATGATTTTAAAATGACCTTTTTCATGTTTGACATGTACTAACTCGTTTTTTCCTAACAGCAGGTCAACTAGCGGGAGGTTGCAACATTACGTTGCCATTGAGTTCATTTTTGGAGAAAGGCGACATCAGTTGCACCACAGGGCGGGAGGAGGGTGCGTAGCACAATACATTTTCTTTCTTCGGTACGCTTTTTTTGTGTTTGATACTTTTGGAATTTTGGTTTTCATGATGATTTTAAAATGACCTTTTTCATGTTTGACATGTACTAACTCGTTTTTTCCTAACAGCAGGTCAACTAGCGGGAGGTTGCAACATTACGTTCCCATTGAGTTCATTTTTGGAGAAAGGCGACATCAGTTGCACCACAGGGCGGGAGGAGGGTGCGTAGCACAATACATTTTCTTTCTTCGGTAGGCTTTTTTTGTGTTTGATACTTTTGGAATTTTGGTTTTTCATGATGATTTTAAAATGACCTTTTTCATGTTTGACATGTACTAACTCGTTTTTTCCTAACAGCAGGTCAACTAGCGGGAGGTTGCAACATTACGTTCCCATTGAGTTCATTTTTGGAGAAAGGCGACATCAGTTGCACCACAGGGCGGGAGGAAGGTGCGTAGCACAATACATTTTCTTTCTTCGGTAGGCTTTTTTTGTGTTTGATACTTTTGGAATTTTGGTTTTTCATGATGATTTTAAAATGACCTTTTTCATGTTTGACATGTACTAACTCGTTTTTTCCTAACAGCAGGTCAACTAGTGGGAGGTTGCAACATTACGTTCCCATTGAGTTCATTTTTGGAGAAAGGCGACATCAGTTGCACCACAGGGCGGGAGGAAGGTGCGTAGCACAATACATTTTCTTTCTTCGGTAGGCTTTTTTTGTGTTTGATACTTTTGGAATTTTGGTTTTTCATGATGATTTTAAAATGACCTTTTTCATGTTTGACATGTACTAACTCGTTTTTTCCTAACAGCAGGTCAACTAGCGGGAGGTTGCAACATTACGTTCCCATTGAGTTCATTTTTGGAGAAAGGCGACATCAGTTGCACCACAGGGCGGGAGGAGGGTGCGTAGCACAATACATTTTCTTTCTTCGGTACGCTTTTTTTGTGTTTGTTACTTTTGGAATTTTGGTTTTTCATGATGATTTTAAAATGACCTTTTTCATGTTTGACATGTACTAACTCGTTTTTTCCTAACAGCAGGTCAACTAGCGGGAGGTTGCAACATTACGTTGCCATTGAGTTCATTTTTGGAGAAAGGCGACATCAGTTGCACCACAGGGCGGGAGGAGGGTGCGTAGCACAATACATTTTCTTTCTTCGGTAGGCTTTTTTTGTGTTTGATACTTTTGGAATTTTGGTTTTTCATGATGATTTTAAAATGACCTTTTTCATGTTTGACATGTACTAACTCGTTTTTTCCTAACAGCAGGTCAACTAGCGGGAGGTTGCAACATTACGTTCCCATTGAGTTCATTTTTGGAGAAAGGCGACATCAGTTGCACCACAGGGCGGGAGGAAGGTGCGTAGCACAATACATTTTCTTTCTTCGGTAGGCTTTTTTTGTGTTTGATACTTTTGGAATTTTGGTTTTTCATGATGATTTTAAAATGACCTTTTTCATGTTTGACATGTACTAACTCGCTTTTTCCTAACAGCAGGTCAACTAGCGGGAGGTTGCAACATTACGTCCCCATTGAGTTCATTTTTGGAGAAAGGCGACATCAGTTGCACCACAGGGCGGGAGGAAGGTGCGTAGCACAATACATTTTCTTTCTTCGGTAGGCTTTTTTTGTGTTTGATACTTTTGGAATTTTGGTTTTTCATGATGATTTTAAAATGACCTTTTTCATGTTTGACATGTACTAACTCGTTTTTTCCTAACAGCAGGTCAACTAGCGGGAGGTTGCAACATTACGTTGCCATTGAGTTCATTTTTGGAGAAAGGCGACATCAGTTGCACCACAGGGCGGGAGGAGGGTGCGTAGCACAATACATTTTCTTTCTTCGGTACGCATTTTTTGTGTTTGATACTTTTGGAATTTTGGTTTTTCATGATGATTTTAAAATGACCTTTTTCATGTTTGACATGTACTAACTCGTTTTTTCCTAACAGCAGGTCAACTAGCGGGAGGTTGCAACATTACGTTCCCATTGAGTTCATTTTTGGAGAAAGGCGACATCAGTTGCACCACAGGGCGGGAGGAAGGTGCGTAGCACAATACATTTTCTTTCTTCGGTAGGCTTTTTTTGTGTTTGATACTTTTGGAATTTTGGTTTTTCATGATGATTTTAAAATCACCTTTTTCATGTTTGACATGTACTAACTCGTTTTTTCCTAACAGCAGGTCAACTAGCGGGAGGTTGCAACATTACGTTCCCATTGAGTTCATTTTTGGAGAAAGGCGACATCAGTTGCACCACAGGGCGGGAGGAGGGTGCGTAGCACAATACATTTTCTTTCTTCGGTACGCTTTTTTTGTGTTTGATACTTTTGGAATTTTGGTTTTTCATGATGATTTTAAAATGACCTTTTTCATGTTTGACATGTACTAACTCGTTTTTTCCTAACAGCAGGTCAACAATTGGGAGGTTGCAACATTACGGTCCCATTGAGTTCATTTTTGGAGAAAGGCGACATCAGTTGCACCACAGGGCGGGAGGAGGGTGCGTAGCACAATACATTTTCTTTCTTCGGTAAGCATTTTTTGTGTTTGATACTTTTGGAATTTTGGTTTTTCATGATGATTTTAAAATGACCTTTTTCATGTTTGAAATGTACTAACTCGTTTTTTCTTCACAGCAGGTCAACTAGTGGGAGGTTGCAACATTACGGTTCCATTGAGTTTATTTTTGGAGAGAGGGACAACAGTTGCACCACAGGGCGGGAGGAGGGTGCGTAGCACAATACATTTTCTTTCTTCGGTAAGCATTTTTTGTGTTTGATACTTTTGGAATTTTGGTTTTTCATGATGATTTTAAAATGACCTTTTTCATGTTTGACATGTACTAACTCGTATTTCCTAACAGCAGGTCAACTAGCGGGAGGTTGCAACATTACGTTCCCATTGAGTTCATTTTTGGAGAAAGGCGACATCAGTTGCACCACAGGGCGGGAGGAGGGTGCGTAGCACAATACATTTTCTTTCTTCGGTAAGCATTTTTTGTGTTTGATACTTTTGGAATTTTGGTTTTTCATGATGATTTTAAAATAACCTTTTTCATGTTTGACATGTACTAACTCGTTTTTTCCTAACAGCAGGTCAACTAGCGGGAGGTTGCAACATTACGTTCCCATTGAGTTCATTTTTGGAGAAAGGCGACATCAGTTGCACCACAGGGCGGGAGGAGGGTGCGTAGCACAATACATTTTCTTTCTTCGGTACCCTTTTTTTGTGTTTGATACTTTTGGAATTTTGGTTTTTCATGATGATTTTAAAATGACCTTTTTCATGTTTGACATGTACTAACTCGTTTTTTCCTAACAGCAGGTCAACTAGTGGGAGGTTGCAACATTACGTTCCCATTGAGTTCATTTTTGGAGAAAGGCGACATCAGTTGCACCACAGGGCGGGAAGAGGGTGCGTAGCACAATACATTTTCTTTCTTCGGTAGGCTTTTTTTGTGTTTGATACTTTTGGAATTTTGGTTTTTCATGATGATTTTAAAATGACCTTTTTCATGTTTGACATGTACTAACTCGTTTTTTCCTAACAGCAGGTCAACTAGCGGGAGGTTGCAACATTACGTTCCCATTGAGTTCATTTTTGGAGAAAGGCGACATCAGTTGCACCACAGGGCGGGAGGAAGGTGCGTAGCACAATACATTTTCTTTCTTCGGTACGCTTTTTTTGTGTTTGATACTTTTGGAATTTTGGTTTTTCATGATGATTTTAAAATGACCTTTTTCATGTTTGACATGTACTAACTCGTTTTTTCCTAACAGCAGGTCAACTAGCGGGAGGTTGCAACATTACGTTCCCATTGAGTTCATTTTTGGAGAAAGGCGACATCAGTTGCACCACAGGGCGGGAGGAGGGTGCGTAGCACAATACATTTTCTTTCTTCGGTACGCTTTTTTTGTGTTTGATACTTTTGGAATTTTGGTTTTTCATGATGATTTTAAAATGACCTTTTTCATGTTTGACATGTACTAACTCGTTTTTTCCTAACAGCAGGTCAACTAGCGGGAGGTTGCAACATTACGTTGCCATTGAGTTCATTTTTGGAGAAAGGCGACATCAGTTGCACCACAGGGCGGGAGGAGGGTGCGTAGCACAATACATTTTCTTTCTTCGGTAGGCTTTTTTTGTGTTTGATACTTTTGGAATTTTGGTTTTTCATGATGATTTTAAAATGACCTTTTTCATGTTTGACATGTACTAACTCGTTTTTTCCTAACAGCAGGTCAACTAGCGGGAGGTTGCAACATTACGTTCCCATTGAGTTCATTTTTGGAGAAAGGCGACATCAGTTGCACCACAGGGCGGGAGGAAGGTGCGTAGCACAATACATTTTCTTTCTTCGGTAGGCTTTTTTTGTGTTTGATACTTTTGGAATTTTGGTTTTTCATGATGATTTTAAAATGACCTTTTTCATGTTTGACATGTACTAACTCGCTTTTTCCTAACAGCAGGTCAACTAGCGGGAGGTTGCAACATTACGTTCCCATTGAGTTCATTTTTGGAGAAAGGCGACATCAGTTGCACCACAGGGCGGGAGGAAGGTGCGTAGCACAATACATTTTCTTTCTTCGGTAGGCTTTTTTTGTGTTTGATACTTTTGGAATTTTGGTTTTTCATGATGATTTTAAAATGACCTTTTTCATGTTTGACATGTACTAACTCGTTTTTTCCTAACAGCAGGTCAACTAGCGGGAGGTTGCAACATTACGTTGCCATTGAGTTCATTTTTGGAGAAAGGCGACATCAGTTGCACCACAGGGCGGGAGGAGGGTGCGTAGCACAATACATTTTCTTTCTTCGGTACGCTTTTTTTGTGTTTGATACTTTTGGAATTTTGGTTTTTCATGATGATTTTAAAATGACCTTTTTCATGTTTGACATGTACTAACTCGTTTTTTCCTAACAGCAGGTCAACTAGCGGGAGGTTGCAACATTACGTTCCCATTGAGTTCATTTTAGGAGAAAGGCGACATCAGTTGCACCACAGGGCGGGAGGAAGGTGCGTAGCACAATACATTTTCTTTCTTCGGTAGGCTTTTTTTGTGTTTGATACTTTTGGAATTTTGGTTTTTCATGATGATTTTAAAATGACCTTTTTCATGTTTGACATGTACTAACTCGTTTTTTCCTAACAGCAGGTCAACTAGCGGGAGGTTGCAACATTACGTTCCCATTGAGTTCATTTTTGGAGAAAGGCGACATCAGTTGCACCACAGGGCGGGAGGAGGGTGCGTAGCACAATACATTTTCTTTCTTCGGTACGCTTTTTTTGTGTTTGATACTTTTGGAATTTTGGTTTTTCATGATGATTTTAAAATGACCTTTTTCATGTTTGACATGTACTAACTCGTTTTTTCCTAACAGCAGGTCAACAATTGGGAGGTTGCAACATTACGGTCCCATTGAGTTCATTTTTGGAGAAAGGCGACATCAGTTGCACCACAGGGCGGGAGGAGGGTGCGTAGCACAATACATTTTCTTTCTTCGGTAAGCATTTTTTGTGTTTGATACTTTTGGAATTTTGGTTTTTCATGATGATTTTAAAATGACCTTTTTCATGTTTGAAATGTACTAACTCGTTTTTTCTTCACAGCAGGTCAACTAGTGGGAGGTTGCAACATTACGGTTCCATTGAGTTTATTTTTGGAGAGAGGGACAACAGTTGCACCACAGGGCGGGAGGAGGGTGCGTAGCACAATACATTTTCTTTCTTCGGTAAGCATTTTTTGTGTTTGATACTTTTGGAATTTTGGTTTTTCATGATGATTTTAAAATGACCTTTTTCATGTTTGACATGTACTAACTCGTATTTCCTAACAGCAGGTCAACTAGCGGGAGGTTGCAACATTACGTTCCCATTGAGTTCATTTTTGGAGAAAGGCGACATCAGTTGCACCACAGGGCGGGAGGAGGGTGCGTAGCACAATACATTTTCTTTCTTCGGTAAGCATTTTTTGTGTTTGATACTTTTGGAATTTTGGTTTTTCATGATGATTTTAAAATGACCTTTTTCATGTTTGACATGTACTAACTCGTTTTATCCTAACAGCAGGTCAACTAGCGGGAGGTTGCAACATTACGTTCCCATTGAGTTCATTTTTGGAGAAAGGCGACATCAGTTGCACCACAGGGCGGGGGGAGGGTGCGTAGCACAATACATTTTCTTTCTTCGGTAGGCTTTTTTTGTGTTTGATACTTTTGGAATTTTGGTTTTTCATGATGATTTTAAAATGACCTTTTTCATGTTTGACATGTACTAACTCGTTTTTTCTTCACAGCAGGTCAACTAGTGTGTGGTTGCAACATTACGGTCCCATTGAGTTCATTTTTGGAGAAAGGCGACATCAGTTGCACCACAGGGCGGGAGGAGGGTGCGTAGCACAATACATTTTCTTTCTTCGGTAGGCTTTTTTTGTGTTTGATACTTTTGGAATTTTGGTTTTTCATGATGATTTTAAAATGACCTTTTTCATGTTTGACATGTACTAACTCGTTTTTTCCTAACAGCAGGTCAACTATTAGGAGGTTGCAACATTACGGTCCCATTGAGTTCATTTTTGGAGAAAGGCGACATCAGTTGCACCACAGGGCGGGAGGAGGGTGCGTAGCACAATACATTTTCTTTCTTCGGTAGGCTTTTTTTGTGTTTGATACTTTTGGAATTTTGGTTTTTCATGATGATTTTAAAATGACCTTTTTCATGTTTGACATGTACTAACTCGTTTTTTCCTAACAGCAGGTCAACTAGCGGGAGGTTGCAACATTACGTTCCCATTGAGTTCATTTTTGGAGAAAGGCGACATCAGTTGCACCACAGGGCGGGAGGAGGGTGCGTAGCACAATACATTTTCTTTCTTCGGTAGGCTTTTTTTGTGTTTGATACTTTTGGAATTTTGGTTTTTCATGATGATTTTAAAATAACCTTTTTCATGTTTGACATGTACTAACTCGTTTTTTCCTAACAGCAGGTCAACTATTGGGAGGTTGCAACATTACGGTCCCATTGAGTTCATTTTTGGAGAAAGGCGACATCAGTTGCACCACAGGGCGGGAGGAGGGTGCGTAGCACAATACATTTTCTTTCTTCGGTAGGCTTTTTTTGTGTTTGATACTTTTGGAATTTTGGTTTTTCATGATGATTTTAAAATGACCTTTTTCATGTTTGACATGTACTAACTCGTTTTTTCTTCACAGCAGGTCAACTTGTGGGAGGTTGCAACATTACGGTCCCATTGAGTTCATTTTTGGAGAAAGGCGACATCAGTTGCACCACAGGGCGGGAGGAGGGTGCGTAGCACAATACATTTTCTTTCTTCGGTAGGCTTTTTTTGTGTTTGATACTTTTGGAATTTTGGTTTTTCATGATGATTTTAAAATGACCTTTTTCATGTTTGACATGTACTAACTCGTTTTTTCCTAACAGCAGGTCAACTATTAGGAGGTTGCAACATTACGTTCCCATTGAGTTCATTTTTGGAGAAAGGCGACATCAGTTGCACCACAGGGCGGGAGGAGGGTGCGTAGCACAATACATTTTCTTTCTTCGGTAGGCTTTTTTTGTGTTTGATACTTTTGGAATTTTGGTTTTTCATGATGATTTTAAAATGACCTTTTTCATGTTTGACATGTACTAACTCGTTTTTTCTTCACAGCAGGTCAACTAGTGGGAGGTTGCAACATTACGGTCCCATTGAGTTCATTTTTGGAGAAAGGCGACATCAGTTGCACCACAGGGCGGGAGGAGGGTGCGTAGCACAATACATTTTCTTTCTTCGGTAGGCTTTTTTTGTGTTTGATACTTTTGGAATTTTGGTTTTTCATGATGATTTTAAAATGACCTTTTTCATGTTTGACATGTACTAACTCGTTTTTTCTTCACAGCAGGTCAACTAGTGGGAGGTTGCAACATTACGGTCCCATTGAGTTCATTTTTGGAGAAAGGCGACATCAGTTGCACCACAGGGCGGGAGGAGGGTGCGTAGCACAATACATTTTCTTTCTTCGGTAGGCTTTTTTTGTGTTTGATACTTTTGGAATTTTGGTTTTTCATGATGATTTTAAAATGACCTTTTTCATGTTTGACATGTACTAACTCGTTTTTTCCTAACAGCAGGTCAACTATTAGGAGGTTGCAACATTACGTTCCCATTGAGTTCATTTTTGGAGAAAGGCGACATCAGTTGCACCACAGGGCGGGAGGAGGGTGCGTAGCACAATACATTTTCTTTCTTCGGTAGGCTTTTTTTGTGTTTGATACTTTTGGAATTTTGGTTTTTCATGATGATTTTAAAATGACCTTTTTCATGTTTGACATGTACTAACTCGTTTTTTCCTAACAGCAGGTCAACTATTAGGAGGTTGCAACATTACGTTCCCATTGAGTTCATTTTTGGAGAAAGGCGACATCAGTTGCACCACAGGGCGGGAGGAGGGTGCGTAGCACAATACATTTTCTTTCTTCGGTAGGCTTTTTTTGTGTTTGATACTTTTGGAATTTTGGTTTTTCATGATGATTTTAAAATGACCTTTTTCATGTTTGACATGTACTAACTCGTTTTTTCCTAACAGCAGGTCAACTATTAGGAGGTTGCAACATTACGTTCCCATTGAGTTCATTTTTGGAGAAAGGCGACATCAGTTGCACCACAGGGCGGGAGGAGGGTGCGTAGCACAATACATTTTCTTTCTTCGGTAGGCTTTTTTTGTGTTTGATACTTTTGGAATTTTGGTTTTTCATGATGATTTTAAAATGACCTTTTTCATGTTTGACATGTACTAACTCGTTTTTTCCTAACAGCAGGTCAACTATTAGGAGGTTGCAACATTACGTTCCCATTGAGTTCATTTTTGGAGAAAGGCGACATCAGTTGCACCACAGGGCGGGAGGAGGGTGCGTAGCACAATACATTTTCTTTCTTCGGTAGGCTTTTTTTGTGTTTGATACTTTTGGAATTTTGGTTTTTCATGATGATTTTAAAATGACCTTTTTCATGTTTGACATGTACTAACTCGTTTTTTCTTCACAGCAGGTCAACTAGTGGGAGGTTGCAACATTACGTTCCCATTGAGTTCATTTTTGGAGAAAGGCGACATCAGTTGCACCACAGGGCGGGAGGAGGGTGCGTAGCACAATACATTTTCTTTCTTCGGTAGGCTTTTTTTGTGTTTGATACTTTTGGAATTTTGGTTTTTCATGATGATTTTAAAATGACCTTTTTCATGTTTGACATGTACTAACTCGTTTTTTCTTCACAGCAGGTCAACTAGTGGGAGGTTGCAACATTACGGACCCATTGAGTTCATTTTTGGAGAAAGGCGACATCAGTTGCACCACAGGGCGGGAGGAGGGTGCGTAGCACAATACATTTTCTTTCTTCGGTAGGCTTTTTTTGTGTTTGATACTTTTGGAATTTTGGTTTTTCATGATGATTTTAAAATGACCTTTTTCATGTTTGACATGTACTAACTCGTTTTTTCCTAACAGCAGGTCAACTATTAGGAGGTTGCAACATTACGTTCCCATTGAGTTCATTTTTGGAGAAAGGCGACATCAGTTGCACCACAGGGCGGGAGGAGGGTGCGTAGCACAATACATTTTCTTTCTTCGGTAGGCTTTTTTTGTGTTTGATACTTTTGGAATTTTGGTTTTTCATGATGATTTTAAAATGACCTTTTTCATGTTTGACATGTACTAACTCGTTTTTTCCTAACAGCAGGTCAACTATTAGGAGGTTGCAACATTACGGTCCCATTGAGTTCATTTTTGGAGAAAGGCGACATCAGTTGCACCACAGGGCGGGAGGAGGGTGCGTAGCACAATACATTTTCTTTCTTCGGTAGGCTTTTTTTGTGTTTGATACTTTTGGAATTTTGGTTTTTCATGATGATTTTAAAATGACCTTTTTCATGTTTGACATGTACTAACTCGTTTTTTCTTCACAGCAGGTCAACTAGTGGGAGGTTGCAACATTACGGTCCCATTGAGTTCATTTTTGGAGAAAGGCGACATCAGTTGCACCACAGGGCGGGAGGAGGGTGCGTAGCACAATACATTTTCTTTCTTCGGTAGGCTTTTTTTGTGTTTGATACTTTTGGAATTTTGGTTTTTCATGATGATTTTAAAATGACCTTTTTCATGTTTGACATGTACTAACTCGTTTTTTCTTCACAGCAGGTCAACTAGTGGGAGGTTGCAACATTACGTTCCCATTGAGTTCATTTTTGGAGAAAGGCGACATCAGTTGCACCACAGGGCGGGAGGAGGGTGCGTAGCACAATACATTTTCTTTCTTCGGTAGGCTTTTTTTGTGTTTGATACTTTTGGAATTTTGGTTTTTCATGATGATTTTAAAATGACCTTTTTCATGTTTGACATGTACTAACTCGTTTTTTCCTAACAGCAGGTCAACTATTAGGAGGTTGCAACATTACGTTCCCATTGAGTTCATTTTTGGAGAAAGGCGACATCAGTTGCACCACAGGGCGGGAGGAGGGTGCGTAGCACAATACATTTTCTTTCTTCGGTAGGCTTTTTTTGTGTTTGATACTTTTGGAATTTTGGTTTTTCATGATGATTTTAAAATGACCTTTTTCATGTTTGACATGTACTAACTCGTTTTTTCTTCACAGCAGGTCAACTAGTGGGAGGTTGCAACATTACGTTCCCATTGAGTTCATTTTTGGAGAAAGGCGACATCAGTTGCACCACAGGGCGGGAGGAGGGTGCGTAGCACAATACATTTTCTTTCTTCGGTAGGCTTTTTTTGTGTTTGATACTTTTGGAATTTTGGTTTTTCATGATGATTTTAAAATGACCTTTTTCATGTTTGACATGTACTAACTCGTTTTTTCTTCACAGCAGGTCAACTAGTGGGAGGTTGCAACATTACGGACCCATTGAGTTCATTTTTGGAGAAAGGCGACATCAGTTGCACCACAGGGCGGGAGGAGGGTGCGTAGCACAATACATTTTCTTTCTTCGGTACGCTTTTTTTGTGTTTGATACTTTTGGAATTTTGGTTTTTCATGATGATTTTAAAATGACCTTTTTCATGTTTGACATGTACTAACTCGTTTTTTCCTAACAGCAGGTCAACTATTAGGAGGTTGCAACATTACGTTCCCATTGAGTTCATTTTTGGAGAAAGGCGACATCAGTTGCACCACAGGGCGGGAGGAGGGTGCGTAGCACAATACATTTTCTTTCTTCGGTAGGCTTTTTTTGTGTTTGATACTTTTGGAATTTTGGTTTTTCATGATGATTTTAAAATGACCTTTTTCATGTTTGACATGTACTAACTCGTTTTTTCCTAACAGCAGGTCAACTATTAGGAGGTTGCAACATTACGGTCCCATTGAGTTCATTTTTGGAGAAAGGCGACATCAGTTGCACCACAGGGCGGGAGGAGGGTGCGTAGCACAATACATTTTCTTTCTTCGGTAGGCTTTTTTTGTGTTTGATACTTTTGGAATTTTGGTTTTTCATGATGATTTTAAAATGACCTTTTTCATGTTTGACATGTACTAACTCGTTTTTTCTTCACAGCAGGTCAACTAGTGGGAGGTTGCAACATTACGGTCCCATTGAGTTCATTTTTGGAGAAAGGCGACATCAGTTGCACCACAGGGCGGGAGGAGGGTGCGTAGCACAATACATTTTCTTTCTTCGGTAGGCTTTTTTTGTGTTTGATACTTTTGGAATTTTGGTTTTTCATGATGATTTTAAAATGACCTTTTTCATGTTTGACATGTACTAACTCGTTTTTTCTTCACAGCAGGTCAACTAGTGGGAGGTTGCAACATTACGATCCCATTGAGATCATTTTTGGAGAAAGGCGACATCAGTTGCACCACAGGGCGGGAGGAGGGTGCGTAGCACAATACATTTTCTTTCTTCGGTAGGCTTTTTTTGTGTTTGATACTTTTGGAATTTTGGTTTTTCATGATGATTTTAAAATGACCTTTTTCATGTTTGACATGTACTAACTCGTTTTTTCCTAACAGCAGGTCAACTATTAGGAGGTTGCAACATTACGTTCCCATTGAGTTCATTTTTGGAGAAAGGCGACATCAGTTGCACCACAGGGCGGGAGGAGGGTGCGTAGCACAATACATTTTCTTTCTTCGGTAGGCTTTTTTTGTGTTTGATACTTTTGGAATTTTGGTTTTTCATGATGATTTTAAAATGACCTTTTTCATGTTTGACATGTACTAACTCGTTTTTTCCTAACAGCAGGTCAACTATTAGGAGGTTGCAACATTACGTTCCCATTGAGTTCATTTTTGGAGAAAGGCGACATCAGTTGCACCACAGGGCGGGAGGAGGGTGCGTAGCACAATACATTTTCTTTCTTCGGTAGGCTTTTTTTGTGTTTGATACTTTTGGAATTTTGGTTTTTCATGATGATTTTAAAATGACCTTTTTCATGTTTGACATGTACTAACTCGTTTTTTCTTCACAGCAGGTCAACTAGTGGGAGGTTGCAACATTACGTTCCCATTGAGTTCATTTTTGGAGAAAGGCGACATCAGTTGCACCACAGGGCGGGAGGAGGGTGCGTAGCACAATACATTTTCTTTCTTCGGTAGGCTTTTTTTGTGTTTGATACTTTTGGAATTTTGGTTTTTCATGATGATTTTAAAATGACCTTTTTCATGTTTGACATGTACTAACTCGTTTTTTCTTCACAGCAGGTCAACTAGTGGGAGGTTGCAACATTACGTTCCCATTGAGTTCATTTTTGGAGAAAGGCGACATCAGTTGCACCACAGGGCGGGAGGAGGGTGCGTAGCACAATACATTTTCTTTCTTCGGTAGGCTTTTTTTGTGTTTGATACTTTTGGAATTTTGGTTTTTCATGATGATTTTAAAATGACCTTTTTCATGTTTGACATGTACTAACTCGTTTTTTCTTCACAGCAGGTCAACTAGTGGGAGGTTGCAACATTACGGTCCCATTGAGTTCATTTTTGGAGAAAGGCGACATCAGTTGCACCACAGGGCGGGAGGAGGGTGCGTAGCACAATACATTTTCTTTCTTCTGTAGGCTTTTTTTGTGTTTGATACTTTTGGAATTTTGGTTTTTCATGATGATTTTAAAATGACCTTTTTCATGTTTGACATGTACTAACTCGTTTTTTCTTCACAGCAGGTCAACTAGTGGGAGGTTGCAACATTACGTTCCCATTGAGTTCATTTTTGGAGAAAGGCGACATCAGTTGCACCACAGGGCGGGAGGAGGGTGCGTAGCACAATACATTTTCTTTCTTCGGTAGGCTTTTTTTGTGTTTGATACTTTTGGAATTTTGGTTTTTCATGATGATTTTAAAATGACCTTTTTCATGTTTGACATGTACTAACTCGTTTTTTCCTAACAGCAGGTCAACTATTAGGAGGTTGCAACATTACGTTCCCATTGAGTTCATTTTTGGAGAAAGGCGACATCAGTTGCACCACAGGGCGGGAGGAGGGTGCGTAGCACAATACATTTTCTTTCTTCGGTAGGCTTTTTTTGTGTTTGATACTTTTGGAATTTTGGTTTTTCATGATGATTTTAAAATGACCTTTTTCATGTTTGACATGTACTAACTCGTTTTTTCTTCACAGCAGGTCAACTAGTGGGAGGTTGCAACATTACGTTCCCATTGAGTTCATTTTTGGAGAAAGGCGACATCAGTTGCACCACAGGGCGGGAGGAGGGTGCGTAGCACAATACATTTTCTTTCTTCGGTAGGCTTTTTTTGTGTTTGATACTTTTGGAATTTTGGTTTTTCATGATGATTTTAAAATGACCTTTTTCATGTTTGACATGTACTAACTCGTTTTTTCTTCACAGCAGGTCAACTAGTGGGAGGTTGCAACATTACGGACCCATTGAGTTCATTTTTGGAGAAAGGCGACATCAGTTGCACCACAGGGCGGGAGGAGGGTGCGTAGCACAATACATTTTCTTTCTTCGGTAGGCTTTTTTTGTGTTTGATACTTTTGGAATTTTGGTTTTTCATGATGATTTTAAAATGACCTTTTTCATGTTTGACATGTACTAACTCGTTTTTTCCTAACAGCAGGTCAACTATTAGGAGGTTGCAACATTACGTTCCCATTGAGTTCATTTTTGGAGAAAGGCGACATCAGTTGCACCACAGGGCGGGAGGAGGGTGCGTAGCACAATACATTTTCTTTCTTCGGTAGGCTTTTTTTGTGTTTGATACTTTTGGAATTTTGGTTTTTCATGATGATTTTAAAATGACCTTTTTCATGTTTGACATGTACTAACTCGTTTTTTCCTAACAGCAGGTCAACTATTAGGAGGTTGCAACATTACGGTCCCATTGAGTTCATTTTTGGAGAAAGGCGACATCAGTTGCACCACAGGGCGGGAGGAGGGTGCGTAGCACAATACATTTTCTTTCTTCGGTAGGCTTTTTTTGTGTTTGATACTTTTGGAATTTTGGTTTTTCATGATGATTTTAAAATGACCTTTTTCATGTTTGACATGTACTAACTCGTTTTTTCTTCACAGCAGGTCAACTAGTGGGAGGTTGCAACATTACGGTCCCATTGAGTTCATTTTTGGAGAAAGGCGACATCAGTTGCACCACAGGGCGGGAGGAGGGTGCGTAGCACAATACATTTTCTTTCTTCGGTAGGCTTTTTTTGTGTTTGATACTTTTGGAATTTTGGTTTTTCATGATGATTTTAAAATGACCTTTTTCATGTTTGACATGTACTAACTCGTTTTTTCTTCACAGCAGGTCAACTAGTGGGAGGTTGCAACATTACGATCCCATTGAGATCATTTTTGGAGAAAGGCGACATCAGTTGCACCACAGGGCGGGAGGAGGGTGCGTAGCACAATACATTTTCTTTCTTCGGTAGGCTTTTTTTGTGTTTGATACTTTTGGAATTTTGGTTTTTCATGATGATTTTAAAATGACCTTTTTCATGTTTGACATGTACTAACTCGTTTTTTCCTAACAGCAGGTCAACTATTAGGAGGTTGCAACATTACGTTCCCATTGAGTTCATTTTTGGAGAAAGGCGACATCAGTTGCACCACAGGGCGGGAGGAGGGTGCGTAGCACAATACATTTTCTTTCTTCGGTAGGCTTTTTTTGTGTTTGATACTTTTGGAATTTTGGTTTTTCATGATGATTTTAAAATGACCTTTTTCATGTTTGACATGTACTAACTCGTTTTTTCCTAACAGCAGGTCAACTATTAGGAGGTTGCAACATTACGTTCCCATTGAGTTCATTTTTGGAGAAAGGCGACATCAGTTGCACCACAGGGCGGGAGGAGGGTGCGTAGCACAATACATTTTCTTTCTTCGGTAGGCTTTTTTTGTGTTTGATACTTTTGGAATTTTGGTTTTTCATGATGATTTTAAAATGACCTTTTTCATGTTTGACATGTACTAACTCGTTTTTTCTTCACAGCAGGTCAACTAGTGGGAGGTTGCAACATTACGTTCCCATTGAGTTCATTTTTGGAGAAAGGCGACATCAGTTGCACCACAGGGCGGGAGGAGGGTGCGTAGCACAATACATTTTCTTTCTTCGGTAGGCTTTTTTTGTGTTTGATACTTTTGGAATTTTGGTTTTTCATGATGATTTTAAAATGACCTTTTTCATGTTTGACATGTACTAACTCGTTTTTTCTTCACAGCAGGTCAACTAGTGGGAGGTTGCAACATTACGTTCCCATTGAGTTCATTTTTGGAGAAAGGCGACATCAGTTGCACCACAGGGCGGGAGGAGGGTGCGTAGCACAATACATTTTCTTTCTTCGGTAGGCTTTTTTTGTGTTTGATACTTTTGGAATTTTGGTTTTTCATGATGATTTTAAAATGACCTTTTTCATGTTTGACATGTACTAACTCGTTTTTTCTTCACAGCAGGTCAACTAGTGGGAGGTTGCAACATTACGTTCCCATTGAGTTCATTTTTGGAGAAAGGCGACATCAGTTGCACCACAGGGCGGGAGGAGGGTGCGTAGCACAATACATTTTCTTTCTTCGGTAGGCTTCTTTTGTGTTTGATACTTTTGGAATTTTGGTTTTTCATGATGATTTTAAAATGACCTTTTTCATGTTTGACATGTACTAACTCGTTTTTTCTTCACAGCAGGTCAACTAGTGGGAGGTTGCAACATTACGTTCCCATTGAGTTCATTTTTGGAGAAAGGCGACATCAGTTGCACCACAGGGCGGGAGGAGGGTGCGTAGCACAATACATTTTCTTTCTTCGGTAGGCTTTTTTTGTGTTTGATACTTTTGGAATTTTGGTTTTTCATGATGAGTTTAAAATGACCTTTTTCATGTTTGACATGTACTAACTCGTTTTTTCCTAACAGCAGGTCAACTATTAGGAGGTTGCAACATTACGTTCCCATTGAGTTCATTTTTGGAGAAAGGCGACATCAGTTGCACCACAGGGCGGGAGGAGGGTGCGTAGCACAATACATTTTCTTTCTTCGGTAGGCTTTTTTTGTGTTTGATACTTTTGGAATTTTGGTTTTTCATGATGATTTTAAAATGACCTTTTTCATGTTTGACATGTACTAACTCGTTTTTTCCTAACAGCAGGTCAACTATTAGGAGGTTGCAACATTACGTTCCCATTGAGTTCATTTTTGGAGAAAGGCGACATCAGTTGCACCACAGGGCGGGAGGAGGGTGCGTAGCACAATACATTTTCTTTCTTCGGTAGGCTTTTTTTGTGTTTGATACTTTTGGAATTTTGGTTTTTCATGATGATTTTAAAATGACCTTTTTCATGTTTGACATGTACTAACTCGTTTTTTCTTCACAGCAGGTCAACTAGTGGGAGGTTGCAACATTACGTTCCCATTGAGTTCATTTTTGGAGAAAGGCGACATCAGTTGCACCACAGGGCGGGAGGAGGGTGCGTAGCACAATACATTTTCTTTCTTCGGTAGGCTTTTTTTGTGTTTGATACTTTTGGAATTTTGGTTTTTCATGATGATTTTAAAATGACCTTTTTCATGTTTAACATGTACTAACTCGTTTTTTCTTCACAGCAGGTCAACTAGTGGGAGGTTGCAACATTACGTTCCCATTGAGTTCATTTTTGGAGAAAGGCGACATCAGTTGCACCACAGGGCGGGAGGAGGGTGCGTAGCACAATACATTTTCTTTCTTCGGTAGGCTTTTTTTGTGTTTGATACTTTTGGAATTTTGGTTTTTCATGATGATTTTAAAATGACCATTTTCATGTTTGACATGTACTAACTCGTTTTTTCCTAACAGCAGGTCAACTATTAGGAGGTTGCAACATTACGTTCCCATTGAGTTCATTTTTGGAGAAAGGCGACATCAGTTGCACCACAGGGCGGGAGGAGGGTGCGTAGCACAATACATTTTCTTTCTTCGGTAGGCTTTTTTTGTGTTTGATACTTTTGGAATTTTGGTTTTTCATGATGATTTTAAAATGACCTTTTTCATGTTTGACATGTACTAACTCGTTTTTTCCTAACAGCAGGTCAACTATTAGGAGGTTGCAACATTACGTTCCCATTGAGTTCATTTTTGGAGAAAGGCGACATCAGTTGCACCACAGGGCGGGAGGAGGGTGCGTAGCACAATACATTTTCTTTCTTCGGTAGGCTTTTTTTGTGTTTGATACTTTTGGAATTTTGGTTTTTCATGATGATTTTAAAATGACCTTTTTCATGTTTGACATGTACTAACTCGTTTTTTCTTCACAGCAGGTCAACTAGTGGGAGGTTGCAACATTACGTTCCCATTGAGTTCATTTTTGGAGAAAGGCGACATCAGTTGCACCACAGGGCGGGAGGAGGGTGCGTAGCACAATACATTTTCTTTCTTCGGTAGGCTTTTTTTGTGTTTGATACTTTTGGAATTTTGGTTTTTCATGATGATTTTAAAATGACCTTTTTCATGTTTGACATGTACTAACTCGTTTTTTCCTAACAGCAGGTCAACTATTAGGAGGTTGCAACATTACGTTCCCATTGAGTTCATTTTTGGAGAAAGGCGACATCAGTTGCACCACAGGGCGGGAGGAGGGTGCGTAGCACAATACATTTTCTTTCTTCGGTAGGCTTTTTTTGTGTTTGATACTTTTGGAATTTTGGTTTTTCATGATGATTTTAAAATGACCTTTTTCATGTTTGACATGTACTAACTCGTTTTTTCTTCACAGCAGGTCAACTAGTGGGAGGTTGCAACATTACGTTCCCATTGAGTTCATTTTTGGAGAAAGGCGACATCAGTTGCACCACAGGGCGGGAGGAGGGTGCGTAGCACAATACATTTCCTTTCTTCGGTAGGCTTTTTTTGTGTTTGATACTTTTGGAATTTTGGTTTTTCATGATGATTTTAAAATGACCTTTTTCATGTTTGACATGTACTAACTCGTTTTTTCTTCACAGCAGGTCAACTAGTGGGAGGTTGCAACATTACGGACCCATTGAGTTCATTTTTGGAGAAAGGCGACATCAGTTGCACCACAGGGCGGGAGGAGGGTGCGTAGCACAATACATTTTCTTTCTTCGGTAGGCTTTTTTTGTGTTTGATACTTTTGGAATTTTGGTTTTTCATGATGATTTTAAAATGACCTTTTTCATGTTTGACATGTACTAACTCGTTTTTTCCTAACAGCAGGTCAACTATTAGGAGGTTGCAACATTACGTTCCCATTGAGTTCATTTTTGGAGAAAGGCGACATCAGTTGCACCACAGGGCGGGAGGAGGGTGCGTAGCACAATACATTTTCTTTCTTCGGTAGGCTTTTTTTGTGTTTGATACTTTTGGAATTTTGGTTTTTCATGATGATTTTAAAATGACCTTTTTCATGTTTGACATGTACTAACTCGTTTTTTCCTAACAGCAGGTCAACTATTAGGAGGTTGCAACATTACGGTCCCATTGAGTTCATTTTTGGAGAAAGGCGACATCAGTTGCACCACAGGGCGGGAGGAGGGTGCGTAGCACAATACATTTTCTTTCTTCGGTAGGCTTTTTTTGTGTTTGATACTTTTGGAATTTTGGTTTTTCATGATGATTTTAAAATGACCTTTTTCATGTTTGACATGTACTAACTCGTTTTTTCTTCACAGCAGGTCAACTAGTGGGAGGTTGCAACATTACGGTCCCATTGAGTTCATTTTTGGAGAAAGGCGACATCAGTTGCACCGCAGGGCGGGAGGAGGGTGCGTAGCACAATACATTTTCTTTCTTCGGTAGGCTTTTTTTGTGTTTGATACTTTTGGAATTTTGGTTTTTCATGATGATTTTAAAATGACCTTTTTCATGTTTGACATGTACTAACTCGTTTTTTCCTAACAGCAGGTCAACTATTAGGAGGTTGCAACATTACGGTCCCATTGAGTTCATTTTTGGAGAAAGGCGACATCAGTTGCACCACAGGGCGGGAGGAGGGTGCGTAGCACAATACATTTTCTTTCTTCGGTAGGCTTTTTTTGTGTTTGATACTTTTGGAATTTTGGTTTTTCATGATGATTTTAAAATGACCTTTTTCATGTTTGACATGTACTAACTCGTTTTTTCTTCACAGCAGGTCAACTAGTGGGAGGTTGCAACATTACGGTCCCATTGAGTTCATTTTTGGAGAAAGGCGACATCAGTTGCACCACAGGGCGGGAGGAGGGTGCGTAGCACAATACATTTTCTTTCTTCGGTAGGCTTTTTTTGTGTTTGATACTTTTGGAATTTTGGTTTTTCATGATGATTTTAAAATGACCTTTTTCATGTTTGACATGTACTAACTCGTTTTTTCTTCACAGCAGGTCAACTAGTGGGAGGTTGCAACATTACGGTCCCATTGAGTTCATTTTTGGAGAAAGGCGACATCAGTTGCACCACAGGGCGGGAGGAGGGTGCGTAGCACAATACATTTTCTTTCTTCGGTAGGCTTTTTTTGTGTTTGATACTTTTGGAATTTTGGTTTTTCATGATGATTTTAAAATGACCTTTTTCATGTTTGACATGGACTAACTCGTTTTTTCCTAACAGCAGGTCAACTATTGGGAGGTTGCAACATTACGGTCCCATTGAGTTCATTTTTGGAGAAAGGGACATCAGTTGCACCACCGGGCGGGAGGAGAGTGCGTAGCACAATATATTTTCTTTCTTTGGTAAGCATTTTTTGTGTTTGATACTTTTGGAATTTTGGTTTTTCATGATGATTTTAAAATGACCTTTTTCATGTTTGACATGTACTAACTCGTTTTTTCCTAACAGCAGGTCAACTATTGGGAGGTTGCAACATTACGTTCCCATTGAGTTCATTTTTGGAGAAAGGGACATCAGTTGCACCACCGCGCGGGAGGAGAGTGCGTAGCACAATACATTTTCTTTCTTCGGTAGGCTTTTTTTGTGTTTGATACTTTTGGAATTTTGGTTTTTCATGATGATTTTAAAATGACCTTTTTCATGTTTGACATGTACTAACTCGTTTTTTCCTAACAGCAGGTCAACTATTAGGAGGTTGCAACATTACGGTCCCATTGAGTTCATTTTTGGAGAAAGGCGACATCAGTTGCACCACAGGGCGGGAGGAGGGTGCGTAGCACAATACATTTTCTTTCTTCGGTAGGCTTTTTTTGTGTTTGATACTTTTGGAATTTTGGTTTTTCATGATGATTTTAAAATGACCTTTTTCATGTTTGACATGTACTAACTCGTTTTTTCTTCACAGCAGGTCAACTAGTGGGAGGTTGCAACATTACGGTCCCATTGAGTTCATTTTTGGAGAAAGGCGACATCAGTTGCACCACAGGGCGGGAGGAGGGTGCGTAGCACAATACATTTTCTTTCTTCGGAAGGCTTTTTTTGTGTTTGATACTTTTGGAATTTTGGTTTTTCATGATGATTTTAAAATGACCTTTTTCATGTTTGACATGTACTAACTCGTTTTTTCTTCACAGCAGGTCAACTAGTGGGAGGTTGCAACATTACGGTCCCATTGAGTTCATTTTTGGAGAAAGGCGACATCAGTTGCACCACAGGGCGGGAGGAGGGTGCGTAGCACAATACATTTTCTTTCTTCGGTAGGCTTTTTTTGTGTTTGATACTTTTGAAATTTTGGTTTTTCATGATGATTTTAAAATGACCTTTTTCATGTTTGACATGTACTAACTCGTTTTTTCCTAACAGCAGGTCAACTATTAGGAGGTTGCAACATTACGGTCCCATTGAGTTCATTTTTGGAGAAAGGCGACATCAGTTGCACCACAGGGCGGGAGGAGGGTGCGTAGCACAATACATTTTCTTTCTTCGGTAGGCTTTTTTTGTGTTTGATACTTTTGGAATTTTGGTTTTTCATGATGATTTTAAAATGACCTTTTTCATGTTTGACATGTACTAACTCGTTTTTTCTTCACAGCAGGTCAACTAGTGGGAGGTTGCAACATTACGGTCCCATTGAGTTCATTTTTGGAGAAAGGCGACATCAGTTGCACCACAGGGCGGGAGGAAGGTGCGTAGCACAATACATTTTCTTTCTTCGGTAGGCTTTTTTTGTGTTTGATACTTTTGGAATTTTGGTTTTTCATGATGATTTTAAAATGACCTTTTTCATGTTTGACATGTACTAACTCGTTTTTTCCTAACAGCAGGTCAACTATTAGGAGGTTGCAACATTACGGTCCCATTGAGTTCATTTTTGGAGAAAGGCGACATCAGTTGCACCACAGGGCTGGAGGAGGGTGCGTAGCACAATACATTTTCTTTCTTCGGTAGGCTTTTTTTGTGTTTGATACTTTTGGAATTTTGGTTTTTCATGATGATTTTAAAATGACCTTTTTCATGTTTGACATGTACTAACTCGTTTTTTCCTAACAGCAGGTCAACTAGCGGGAGGTTGCAACATTACGTTCCCATTGAGTTCATTTTTGGAGAAAGGCGACATCAGTTGCACCACAGGGCGGGAGGAGGGTGCGTAGCACAATACATTTTCTTTCTTCGGTAGGCTTTTTTTGTGTTTGATACTTTTGGAATTTTGGTTTTTCATGATGATTTTAAAATGACCTTTTTCATGTTTGACATGTACTAACTCGTTTTTTCTTCACAGCAGGTCAACTAGCGTGAGGTTGCAACATTACGTTCCCATTGAGTTCATTTTTGGAAAAAGGCGACATCAGTTGCACCACAGGGCGGGAGGAGGGTGCGTAGCACAATACATTTTCTTTCTTCGGTAGGCTTTTTTTGTGTTTGATACTTTTGGAATTTTGGTTTTTCATGATGATTTTAAAATGACCTTTTTCATGTTTGACATGTACTAACTCGTTTTTTCCTAACAGCAGGTCAACTATTGGGAGGTTGCAACATTACGTTCCCATTGAGTTCATTTTTGGAGAAAGGCGACATCAGTTGCACCACAGGGCGGGAGGAGGGTGCGTAGCACAATACATTTTCTTTCTTCGGTAGGCTTTTTTTGTGTTTGATACTTTTGGAATTTTGGTTTTTCATGATGATTTTAAAATGACCTTTTTCATGTTTGACATGTACTAACTCGTTTTTTCCTAACAGCAGGTCAACTATTGGGAGGTTGCAACATTACGTTCCCATTGAGTTCATTTTTGGAGAAAGGCGACATCAGTTGCACCACAGGGCGGGAGGAGGGTGCGTAGCACAATACATTTTCTTTCTTCGGTAGGCTTTTTTTGTGTTTGATACTTTTGGAATTTTGGTTTTTCATGATGATTTTAAAATGACCTTTTTCATGTTTGACATGTACTAACTCGTTTTTTCTTCACAGCAGGTCAACTAGTGGGAGGTTGCAACATTACGGTCCCATTGAGTTCATTTTTGGAGAAAGGCGACATCAGTTGCACCACAGGGCGGGAGGAGGGTGCGTAGCACAATACATTTTCTTTCTTCGGTAGGCTTTTTTTGTGTTTGATACTTTTGGAATTTTGGTTTTTCATGATGATTTTAAAATGACCTTTTTCATGTTTGACATGTACTAACTCGTTTTTTCCTAACAGCAGGTCAACTATTAGGAGGTTGCAACATTACGTTCCCATTGAGTTCATTTCTGGAGAAAGGCGACATCAGTTGCACCACAGGGCGGGAGGAGGGTGCGTAGCACAATACATTTTCTTTCTTCGGTAGGCTTTTTTTGTGTTTGATACTTTTGGAATTTTGGTTTTTCATGATGATTTTAAAATGACCTTTTTCATGTTTGACATGTACTAACTCGTTTTTTCCTAACAGCAGGTCAACTAGCGGGAGGTTGCAACATTACGTTCCCATTGAGTTCATTTTTGGAGAAAGGCGACATCAGTTGCACCACAGGGCGGGAGGAGGGTGCGTAGCACAATACATTTTCTTTCTTCGGTAGGCTTTTTTTGTGTTTGATACTTTTGGAATTTTGGTTTTTCATGATGATTTTAAAATGACCTTTTTCATGTTTGACATGTACTCACTCGTTTTTTCCTAACAGCAGGTCAACTATTGGGAGGTTGCAACATTACGTTCCCATTGAGTTCATTTTTGGAGAAAGGCGACATCAGTTGCACCACAGGGCGGGAGGAGGGTGCGTAGCACAATACATTTTCTTTCTTCGGTAGGCTTTTTTTGTGTTTGATACTTTTGGAATTTTGGTTTTTCATGATGATTTTAAAATGACCTTTTTCATGTTTGACATGTACTAACTCGTTTTTTCTTCACAGCAGGTCAACTAGTGGGAGGTTGCAACATTACGGTCCCATTGAGTTCATTTTTGGAGAAAGGCGACATCAGTTGCACCACAGGGCGGGAGGAGGGTGCGTAGCACAATACATTTTCTTTCTTCGGTAGGCTTTTTTTGTGTTTGATACTTTTGGAATTTTGGTTTTTCATGATGATTTTAAAATGACCTTTTTCATGTTTGACATGTACTAACTCGTTTTTTCCTAACAGCAGGTCAACTATTAGGAGGTTGCAACATTACGTTCCCATTGAGTTCATTTTTGGAGAAAGGCGACATCAGTTGCACCACAGGGCGGGAGGAGGGTGCGTAGCACAATACATTTTCTTTCTTCGGTAGGCTTTTTTTGTGTTTGATACTTTTGGAATTTTGGTTTTTCATGATGATTTTAAAATGACCTTTTTCATGTTTGACATGTACTAACTCGTTTTTTCCTAACAGCAGGTCAACTAGCGGGAGGTTGCAACATTACGGTCCCATTGAGTTCATTTTTGGAGAAAGGCGACATCAGTTGCACCACAGGGCGGGAGGAGGGTGCGTAGCACAATACATTTTCTTTCTTCGGTAGGCTTTTTTTGTGTTTGATACTTTTGGAATTTTGGTTTTTCATGATGATTTTAAAATGACCTTTTTCATGTTTGACATGTACTCACTCGTTTTTTCCTAACAGCAGGTCAACTATTGGGAGGTTGCAATATAACGTTCCCATTGAGTTCATTTTTGGAGAAAGGCGACATCAGTTGCACCACAGGGCGGGAGGAGGGTGCGTAGCACAATACATTTTCTTTCTTCGGTAGGCTTTTTTTGTGTTTGATACTTTTGGAATTTTGGTTTTTCATGATGATTTTAAAATGACCTTTTTCATGTTTGACATGTACTAACTCGTTTTTTCTTCACAGCAGGTCAACTAGTGGGAGGTTGCAACATTACGGTCCCATTGAGTTCATTTTTGGAGAAAGGCGACATCAGTTGCACCACAGGGCGGGAGGAGGGTGCGTAGCACAATACATTTTCTTTCTTCGGTAGGCTTTTTTTGTGTTTGATACTTTTGGAATTTTGGTTTTTCATGATGATTTTAAAATGACCTTTTTCATGTTTGACATGTACTAACTCGTTTTTTCCTAACAGCAGGTCAACTATTAGGAGGTTGCAACATTACGTTCCCATTGAGTTCATTTTTGGAGAAAGGCGACATCAGTTGCACCACAGGGCGGGAGGAGGGTGCGTAGCACAATACATTTTCTTTCTTCGGTAGGCTTTTTTTGTGTTTGATACTTTTGGAATTTTGGTTTTTCATGATGATTTTAAAATGACCTTTTTCATGTTTGACATGTACTAACTCGTTTTTTCCTAACAGCAGGTCAACTAGCGGGAGGTTGCAACATTACGTTCCCATTGAGTTCATTTTTGGAGAAAGGCGACATCAGTTGCACCACAGGGCGGGAGGAGGGTGCGTAGCACAATACATTTTCTTTCTTCGGTAGGCTTTTTTTGTGTTTGATACTTTTGGAATTTTGGTTTTTCATGATGATTTTAAAATGACCTTTTTCATGTTTGACATGTACTCACTCGTTTTTTCCTAACAGCAGGTCAACTATTGGGAGGTTGCAACATTACGTTCCCATTGAGTTCATTTTTGGAGAAAGGCGACATCAGTTGCACCACAGGGCGGGAGGAGGGTGCGTAGCACAATACATTTTCTTTCTTCGGTAGGCTTTTTTTGTGTTTGATACTTTTGGAATTTTGGTTTTTCATGATGATTTTAAAATGACCTTGTTCATGTTTGACATGTACTAACTCGTTTTTTCCTAACAGCAGGTCAACTAGCGGGAGGTTGCAACATTACGTTCCCATTGAGTTCATTTTTGGAGAAAGGCGACATCAGTTGCACCACAGGGCGGGAGGAGGGTGCGTAGCACAATACATTTTCTTTCTTCGGTAGGCTTTTTTTGTGTTTGATACTTTTGGAATTTTGGTTTTTCATGATGATTTTAAAATGACCTTTTTCATGTTTGACATGTACTAACTCGTTTTTTCCTAACAGCAGGTCAACTAGCGGGAGGTTGCAACATTACGTTCCCATTGAGTTCATTTTTGGAGAAAGGCGACATCAGTTGCACCACAGGGCGGGAGGAGGGTGCGTAGCACAATACATTTTCTTTCTTCGGTAGGCTTTTTTTGTGTTTGATACTTTTGGAATTTTGGTTTTTCATGATGATTTTAAAATGACCTTTTTCATGTTTGACATGTACTAACTCGTTTTTTCCTAACAGCAGGTCAACTAGCGGGAGGTTGCAACATTACGTTCCCATTGAGTTCATTTTTGGAGAAAGGCGACATCAGTTGCACCACAGGGCGGGAGGAGGGTGCGTAGCACAATACATTTTCTTTCTTCGGTAGGCTTTTTTTGTGTTTGATACTTTTGGAATTTTGGTTTTTCATGATGATTTTAAAATGACCTTTTTCATGTTTGACATGTACTAACTCGTTTTTTCCTAACAGCAGGTCAACTAGCGGGAGGTTGCAACATTACGTTCCCATTGAGTTCATTTTTGGAGAAAGGCGACATCAGTTGCACCACAGGGCGGGAGGAGGGTGCGTAGCACAATACATTTTCTTTCTTCGGTAGGCTTTTTTTGTGTTTGATACTTTTGGAATTTTGGTTTTTCATGATGATTTTAAAATGACCTTTTTCATGTTTGACATGTACTAACTCGTTTTTTCCTAACAGCAGGTCAACTAGCGGGAGGTTGCAACATTACGTTCCCATTGAGTTCATTTTTGGAGAAAGGCGACATCAGTTGCACCACAGGGCGGGAGGAGGGTGCGTAGCACAATACATTTTCTTTCTTCGGTAGGCTTTTTTTGTGTTTGATACTTTTGGAATTTTGGTTTTTCATGATGATTTTAAAATGACCTTTTTCATGTTTGACATGTACTAACTCGTTTTTTCCTAACAGCAGGTCAACTATTGGGAGGTTGCAACATTACGTTCCCATTGAGTTCATTTTTGGAGAAAGGCGACATCAGTTGCACCACAGGGCGGGAGGAGGGTGCGTAGCACAATACATTTTCTTTCTTCGGTAGGCTTTTTTTGTGTTTGATACTTTTGGAATTTTGGTTTTTCATGATGATTTTAAAATGACCTTTTTCATGTTTGACATGTACTAACTCGTTTTTTCTTCACAGCAGGTCAACTAGTGGGAGGTTGCAACATTACGGTCCCATTGAGTTCATTTTTGGAGAAAGGCGACATCAGTTGCACCACAGGGCGGGAGGAGGGTGCGTAGCACAATACATTTTCTTTCTTCGGTAGGCTTTTTTTGTGTTTGATACTTTTGGAATTTTGGTTTTTCATGATGATTTTAAAATGACCTTTTTCATGTTTGACATGTACTAACTCGTTTTTTCCTAACAGCAGGTCAACTATTAGGAGGTTGCAACATTACGTTCCCATTGAGTTCATTTTTGGAGAAAGGCGACATCAGTTGCACCACAGGGCGGGAGGAGGGTGCGTAGCACAATACATTTTCTTTCTTCGGTAGGCTTTTTTTGTGTTTGATACTTTTGGAATTTTGGTTTTTCATGATGATTTTAAAATGACCTTTTTCATGTTTGACATGTACTAACTCGTTTTTTCCTAACAGCAGGTCAACTATTAGGAGGTTGCAACATTACGTTCCCATTGAGTTCATTTTTGGAGAAAGGCGACATCAGTTGCACCACAGGGCGGGAGGAGGGTGCGTAGCACAATACATTTTCTTTCTTCGGTAGGCTTTTTTTGTGTTTGATACTTTTGGAATTTTGGTTTTTCATGATGATTTTAAAATGACCTTTTTCATGTTTGACATGTACTAACTCGTTTTTTCCTAACAGCAGGTCAACTATTAGGAGGTTGCAACATTACGGTCCCATTGAGTTCATTTTTGGAGAAAGGCGACATCAGTTGCACCACAGGGCGGGAGGAGGGTGCGTAGCACAATACATTTTCTTTCTTCGGTAGGCTTTTTTTGTGTTTGATACTTTTGGAATTTTGGTTTTTCATGATGATTTTAAAATGACCTTTTTCATGTTTGACATGTACTAACTCGTTTTTTCCTAACAGCAGGTCAACTATTAGGAGGTTGCAACATTACGGTCCCATTGAGTTCATTTTTGGAGAAAGGCGACATCAGTTGCACCACAGGGCGGGAGGAGGGTGCGTAGCACAATACATTTTCTTTCTTCGGTAGGCTTTTTTTGTGTTTGATACTTTTGGAATTTTGGTTTTTCATGATGATTTTAAAATGACCTTTTTCATGTTTGACATGTACTAACTCGTTTTTTCCTAACAGCAGGTCAACTATTAGGAGGTTGCAACATTACGTTCCCATTGAGTTCATTTTTGGAGAAAGGCGACATCAGTTGCACCACAGGGCGGGAGGAGGGTGCGTAGCACAATACATTTTCTTTCTTCGGTAGGCTTTTTTTGTGTTTGATACTTTTGGAATTTTGGTTTTTCATGATGATTTTAAAATGACCTTTTTCATGTTTGACATGTACTAACTCGTTTTTTCTTCACAGCAGGTCAACTAGTGGGAGGTTGCAACATTACGGTCCCATTGAGTTCATTTTTGGAGAAAGGCGACATCAGTTGCACCACAGGGCGGGAGGAGGGTGCGTAGCACAATACATTTTCTTTCTTCGGTAGGCTTTTTTTGTGTTTGATACTTTTGGAATTTTGGTTTTTCATGATGATTTTAAAATGACCTTTTTCATGTTTGACATGTACTAACTCGTTTTTTCCTAACAGCAGGTCAACTATTAGGAGGTTGCAACATTACGGTCCCATTGAGTTCATTTTTGGAGAAAGGCGACATCAGTTGCACCACAGGGCGGGAGGAGGGTGCGTAGCACAATACATTTTCTTTCTTCAGTAGGCTTTTTTTGTGTTTGATACTTTTGGAATTTTGGTTTTTCATGATGATTTTAAAATGACCTTTTTCATGTTTGACATGTACTAACTCGTTTTTTCTTCACAGCAGGTCAACTAGTGGGAGGTTGCAACATTACGGTCCCATTGAGTTCATTTTTGGAGAAAGGCGACATCAGTTGCACCACAGGGCGGGAGGAGGGTGCGTAGCACAATACATTTTCTTTCTTCGGTAGGCTTTTTTTGTGTTTGATACTTTTGGAATTTTGGTTTTTCATGATGATTTTAAAATGACCTTTTTCATGTTTGACATGTACTAACTCGTTTTTTCCTAACAGCAGGTCAACTATTAGGAGGTTGCAACATTACGGTCACATTGAGTTCATTTTTGGAGAAAGGCGACATCAGTTGCACCACAGGGCGGGAGGAGGGTGCGTAGCACAATACATTTTCTTTCTTCGGTAGGCTTTTTTTGTGTTTGATACTTTTGGAATTTTGGTTTTTCATGATGATTTTAAAATGACCTTTTTCATGTTTGACATGTACTAACTCGTTTTTTCTTCACAGCAGGTCAACTAGTGGGAGGTTGCAACATTACGGTCCCATTGAGTTGATTTTTGGAGAAAGGCGACATCAGTTGCACCACAGGGCGGGAGGAGGGTGCGTAGCACAATACATTTTCTTTCTTCGGTAGGCTTTTTTTGTGTTTGATACTTTTGGAATTTTGGTTTTTCATGATGATTTTAAAATGACCTTTTTCATGTTTGACATGTACTAACTCGTTTTTTCTTCACAGCAGGTCAACTATTAGGAGGTTGCAACATTACGTTCCCATTGAGTTCATTTTTGGAGAAAGGCGACATCAGTTGCACCACAGGGCGGGAGGAGGGTGCGTAGCACAATACATTTTCTTTCTTCGGTAGGCTTTTTTTGTGTTTGATACTTTTGGAATTTTGGTTTTTCATGATGATTTTAAAATGACCTTTTTCATGTTTGACATGTACTAACTCGTTTTTTCTTCACAGCAGGTCAACTATTAGGAGGTTGCAACATTACGTTCCCATTGAGTTCATTTTTGGAGAAAGGCGACATCAGTTGCACCACAGGGCGGGAGGAGGGTGCGTAGCACAATACATTTTCTTTCTTCGGTAGGCTTTTTTTGTGTTTGATACTTTTGGAATTTTGGTTTTTCATGATGATTTTAAAATGACCTTTTTCATGTTTGACATGTACTAACTCGTTTTTTCTTCACAGCAGGTCAACTATTAGGAGGTTGCAACATTACGTTCCCATTGAGTTCATTTTTGGAGAAAGGCGACATCAGTTGCACCACAGGGCGGGAGGAGGGTGCGTAGCACAATACATTTTCTTTCTTCGGTAGGCTTTTTTTGTGTTTGATACTTTTGGAATTTTGGTTTTTCATGATGATTTTAAAATGACCTTTTTCATGTTTGACATGTACTAACTCGTTTTTTCTTCACAGCAGGTCAACTATTAGGAGGTTGCAACATTACGTTCCCATTGAGTTCATTTTTGGAGAAAGGCGACATCAGTTGCACCACAGGGCGGGAGGAGGGTGCGTAGCACAATACATTTTCTTTCTTCGGTAGGCTTTTTTTGTGTTTGATACTTTTGGAATTTTGGTTTTTCATGATGATTTTAAAATGACCTTTTTCATGTTTGACATGTACTAACTCGTTTTTTCTTCACAGCAGGTCAACTATTAGGAGGTTGCAACATTACGTTCCCATTGAGTTCATTTTTGGAGAAAGGCGACATCAGTTGCACCACAGGGCGGGAGGAGGGTGCGTAGCACAATACATTTTCTTTCTTCGGTAGGCTTTTTTTGTGTTTGATACTTTTGGAATTTTGGTTTTTCATGATGATTTTAAAATGACCTTTTTCATGTTTGACATGTACTAACTCGTTTTTTCTTCACAGCAGGTCAACTATTAGGAGGTTGCAACATTACGTTCCCATTGAGTTCATTTTTGGAGAAAGGCGACATCAGTTGCACCACAGGGCGGGAGGAGGGTGCGTAGCACAATACATTTTCTTTCTTCGGTAGGCTTTTTTTGTGTTTGATACTTTTGGAATTTTGGTTTTTCATCATGATTTTAAAATGACCTTTTTCATGTTTGACATGTACTAACTCGTTTTTTCCTAACAGCAGGTCAACTATTAGGAGGTTGCAACATTACGGTCCCATTGAGTTCATTTTTGGAGAAAGGCGACATCAGTTGCACCACAGGGCGGGAGGAGGGTGCGTAGCACAATACATTTTCTTTCTTCGGTACGCTTTTTTTGTGTTTGATACTTTTGGAATTTTGGTTTTTCATGATGATTTTAAAATGACCTTTTTCATGTTTGACATGTACTAACTCGTTTTTTCTTCACAGCAGGTCAACTAGTGGGAGGTTGCAACATTACGGTCCCATTGAGTTCATTTTTGGAGAAAGGCGACATCAGTTGCACCACAGGGCGGGAGGAGGGTGCGTAGCACAATACATTTTCTTTCTTCGGTAGGCTTTTTTTGTGTTTGATACTTTTGGAATTTTGGTTTTTCATGATGATTTTAAAATGACCTTTTTCATGTTTGACATGTACTAACTCGTTTTTTCCTAACAGCAGGTCAACTAGCGGGAGGTTGCAACATTACGTTCCCATTGAGTTCATTTTTGGAGAAAGGCGACATCAGTTGCACCACAGGGCGGGAGGAGGGTGCGTAGCACAATACATTTTCTTTCTTCGGTAGGCTTTTTTTGTGTTTGATACTTTTGGAATTTTGGTTTTTCATGATGATTTTAAAATGACCTTTTTCATGTTTGACATGTACTAACTCGTTTTTTCCTAACAGCAGGTCAACTATTGGGAGGTTGCAACATTACGTTCCCATTGAGTTCATTTTTGGAGAAAGGGACATCAGTTGCACCACCGGGCGGGAGGAGAGTGCGTAGCACAATATATTTTCTTTCTTTGGTAAGCATTTTTTGTGTTTGATACTTTTGGAATTTTGGTTTTTCATGATGATTTTAAAATGACCTTTTTCATGTTTGAAATGTACTAACTCGTTTTCTCTTCACAGCAGGTCAACTAGTGTGTGGTTGCAACATTACGGTCCCATTGAGTTCATTTTTGGAGAAAGGCGACATCAGTTGCACCACAGGGCGGGAGGAAGGTGCGTAGCACAATACATTTTCTTTCTTCGGTACGCTTTTTTTGTGTTTGATACTTTTGGAATTTTGGTTTTTCATGATGATTTTAAAATGACCTTTTTCATGTTTGACGTGTACTAACTCGTTTTTTCCTAACAGCAGGTCAACTAGCGGGAGGTTGCAACATTACGTTCCCATTGAGTTCATTTTTGGAGAAAGGCGACATCAGTTGCACCACAGGGCGGGAGGAGGGTGCGTAGCACAATACATTTTCTTTCTTCGGTAGGCTTTTTTTGTGTTTGATACTTTTGGAATTTTGGTTTTTCATGATGATTTTAAAATGACCTTTTTCATGTTTGACATGTACTAACTCGTTTTTTCCTAACAGCAGGTCAACTATTGGGAGGTTGCAACATTACGTTCCCATTGAGTTCATTTTTGGAGAAAGGGACATCAGTTGCACCACCGGGCGGGAGGAGAGTGCGTAGCACAATATATTTTCTTTCTTTGGTAAGCATTTTTTGTGTTTGATACTTTTGGAATTTTGGTTTTTCATGATGATTTTAAAATGACCTTTTTCATGTTTGAAATGTACTAACTCGTTTTCTCTTCACAGCAGGTCAACTAGTGTGTGGTTGCAAATTTACGGTCCCATTGAGTTCATTTTTGGAGAAAGGCGACATCAGTTGCACCACAGGGCGGGAGGAGGGTGCGTAGCACAATACATTTTCTTTCTTCGGTAGGCTTTTTTTGTGTTTGATACTTTTGGAATTTTGGTTTTTCATGATGATTTTAAAATGACCTTTTTCATGTTTGACATGTACTAACTCGTTTTTTCCTAACAGCAGGTCAACTATTGGGAGGTTGCAACATTACGGTCCCATTGAGTTCATTTTTGGAGAAAGGGACATCAGTTGCACCACCGGGCGGGAGGAGAGTGCGTAGCACAATATATTTTCTTTCTTTGGTAAGCATTTTTTGTGTTTGATACTTTTGGAATTTTGGTTTTTCATGATGATTTTAAAATGACCTTTTTCATGTTTGAAATGTACTAACTCGTTTTTTCTTCACAGCAGGTCAACTAGTGGGAGGTTGCAACATTATGGTCCCATTGAGTTTATTTTTGGAGAGAGGGACAACAGTTCCACCACAGGGCGGGAGGAGGGTGCGTAGCACAATACATTTTCTTTCTTTGGTAAGCATTTTTTGTGTTTGATACTTTTGGAATTTTGGTTTTTCATGATGATTTTAAAATGACCTTTTTCATGTTTGAAATGTACTAACTCGTTTTTTCTTCACAGCAGGTCAACTAGTGGGAGGTTGCAACATTACGGTTCCATTGAGTTTATTTTTGGAGAGAGGGACAACAGTTGCACCACAGGGCGGGAGGAGGGTGCGTAGCACAATACATTTTCTTTCTTCGGTAAGCATTTTTTGTGTTTGATACTTTTGGAATTTTGGTTTTTCATGATGATTTTAAAATGACCTTTTTCATGTTTGACATGTACTAACTCGTTTTTTCCTAACAGCAGGTCAACTATTGGGAGGTTGCAACATTACGGTCCCATTGAGTTCATTTTTGGAGAAAGGCGACATCAGTTGCACCACAGGGCGGGAGGAGGGTGCGTAGCACAATACATTTTCTTTCTTCGGTAGGCTTTTTTTGTGTTTGATACTTTTGGAATTTTAGTTTTTCATGATGATTTTAAAATGACCTTTTTCATGTTTGAAATGTACTAACTCGTTTTCTCTTCACAGCAGGTCAACTAGTGTGTGGTTGCAACATTACGGTCCCATTGAGTTCATTTTTGGAGAAAGGCGACATCAGTTGCACCACAGGGCGGGAGGAGGGTGCGTAGCACAATACATTTTCTTTCTTCGGTAGGCTTTTTTTGTGTTTGATACTTTTGGAATTTTGGTTTTTCATGATGATTTTAAAATGACCTTTTTCATGTTTGACATGTACTAACTCGTTTTTTCCTAACAGCAGGTCAACTATTGGGAGGTTGCAACATTACGGTCCCATTGAGTTCATTTTTGGAGAAAGGGACATCAGTTGCACCACCGGGCGGGAGGAGAGTGCGTAGCACAATATATTTTCTTTCTTTGGTAAGCATTTTTTGTGTTTGATACTTTTGGAATTTTGGTTTTTCATGATGATTTTAAAATGACCTTTTTCATGTTTGAAATGTACTAACTCGTTTTTTCTTCACAGCAGGTCAACTAGTGGGAGGTTGCAACATTATGGTCCCATTGAGTTTATTTTTGGAGAGAGGGACAACAGTTGCACCACAGGGCGGGAGGAGGGTGCGTAGCACAATACATTTTCTTTCTTTGGTAAGCATTTTTTGTGTTTGATACTTTTGGAATTTTGGTTTTTCATGATGATTTTAAAATGACCTTTTTCATGTTTGAAATGTACTAACTCGTTTTTTCTTCACAGCAGGTCAACTAGTGGGAGGTTGCAACATTACGGTTCCATTGAGTTTATTTTTGGAGAGAGGGACAACAGTTGCACCACAGGGCGGGAGGAGGGTGCGTAGCACAATACATTTTCTTTCTTCGGTAAGCATTTTTTGTGTTTGATACTTTTGCAATTTTGGTTTTTCATGATGATTTTAAAATGACCTTTTTCAGGTTTGACATGTACTAACTCGTTTTTTCCTAACAGCAGGTCAACTAGCGGGAGGTTGCAACATTACGTTCCCATTGAGTTCATTTTTGGAGAGAGGGACATCAGTTGCACCACAGGGTGGGAGGAGGGTGCGTAGCACAATACATTTTCTTTCTTTGGTAAGCATTTTTTGTGTTTGATACTTTTGGAATTTTGGTTTTTCATGATGGTTTTAAAATGACCTTTTTCATGTTTGAAATGTACTAACTCGTTTTTTCTTCACAGCAGGTCAACTGGTTGTGTGGTTGCAACATTACGGTCCCATTGAGTTTATTTTTGGAGAGAGGGACAACAGTTGCACCACAGGGCGGGAGGAGGGTGCGTAGCACAATACATTTTCTTTCTTCGGTAAGCTTTTTTTGTGTTTGATACTTTTGGAATTTTGGTTTTTCATGATGATTTTAAAATGACCTTTTTCATGTTTGACATGTACTAACTCGTTTTTTCCTAACAGCAGGTCAACTAGTGGGAGGTTGCAACATTACGGTCCCATTGAGTTCATTTTTGGAGAGAGGGACATCAGTTGCACCACAGGGCGGGAGGAGGGTGCGTAGCACAATACATTTTCTTTCTTTGGTAAGCATTTTTTGTGTTTGATACTTTTGGAATTTTGGTTTTTCATGATGATTTTAAAATGACCTTTTTCATGTTTGAAATGTACTAACTCGTTTTTTCTTCACAGCAGGTCAACTAGTGTGTGGTTGCAACATTACGGTCCCATTGAGTTCATTTTTGGAGAAAGGCGACATCAGTTGCACCACAGGGCGGGAGGAGGGTGCGTAGCACAACACATTTTCTTTCTTCGGTAAGCATTTTTTGTGTTTGATACTTTTGGAATTTTGGTTTTTCATGATGATTTTAAAATGACCTTTTTCATGTTTGAAATGTACTAACTCGTTTTTTCTTCACAGCAGGTCAACTAGTGGGAGGTTGCAACATTACGGTCCCGTTGAGTTTATTTTTGGAGAGAGGGACAACAGTTGCACCACAGGGCGGGAGGAGGGTGCGTAGCACAATACATTTTCTTTCTTCGGTAAGCATTTTTTGTGTTTGATACTTTTGGAATTTTGGTTTTTCATGATGATTTTAAAATGACCTTTTTCATGTTTGACATGTACTAACTCGTTTTTTCCTAACAGCAGGTCAACTAGTGGGAGGTTGCAACATTACGGTCCCATTGAGTTCATTTTTGGAGAGAGGGACATCAGTTGCACCACAGGGCGGGAGGAGGGTGCGTAGCACAATACATTTTCTTTCTTTGCTAAGCATTTTTTGTGTTTGATACTTTTGGAATTTTGGTTTTTCATGATGATTTTAAAATGACCTTTTTCATGTTTGAAATGTACTAACTCGTTTTTTCTTCACAGCAGGTCAACTAGTGGGAGGTTGCAACATTACGGTTCCATTGAGTTTATTTTTGGAGAGAGGGACAACAGTTGCACCACAGGGCGGGAGGGGGGTGCGTAGCACAATACATTTTCTTTCTTCGGTAAGCATTTTTTGTGTTTGATACTTTTGGAATTTTGGTTTTTCATGATGATTTTAAAATGACCTTTTTCATGTTTGACATGTACTAACTCGTTTTTTCCTAACAGCAGGGCAACTAGTGGGAGGTTGCAACATTACGGTCCCATTGAGTTCATTTTCGGAGAGAGGGACAACAGTTGCACCACAGGGCGGGAGGAGGGTGCGTAGCACAATACATTTTCTTTCTTTGGTAAGCATTTTTTGTGTTTGATACTTTTGGAATTTTGGTTTTTCATGATGATTTTAAAATGACCTTTTTCATGTTTGAAATGTACTAACTCGTTTTTTCTTCACAGCAGGTCAACTAGTGTGTGGTTGCAACATTACGGTCCCATTGAGTTCATTTTTGGAGAAAGGCGACATCAGTTGCACCACAGGGCGGGAGGAGGGTGCGTAGCACAATACATTTTCTTTCTTCGGTAAGCTTTTTTTGTGTTTGATACTTTTGGAATTTTGGTTTTTCATGATGATTTTAAAATGACCTTTTTCATGTTTGACATGTACTAACTCGTTTTTTTCTAGCAGCAGGTCAACTAGTGAGAGGTTGCAACATTACGGTCCCATTGAGTTCATTTTTGGAGAGAGGGACATCAGTTGCACCACAGGGCGGGAGGAGGGTGCGTAGCACAATACATTTTCTTTCTTTGGTAAGCATTTTTTGTGTTTGATACTTTTGGAATTTTGGTTTTTCATGATGATTTTAAAATGACCTTTTTCATGTTTGAAATGTACTGACTCGTTTTTTCTTCACAGCAGGTAAACTTGTGTGTGGTTGCAACATTACGGTCCCATTGAGTTCATTTTTGGAGAAAGGCGACATCAGTTGCACCACAGGGCGGAAGGAGGGTGCGTAGCACAATACATTTTCTTTCTTCGGTAAGCTTTTTTTGTGTTTGATACTTTTGGAATTTTGGTTTTTCATGATGATTTTAAAATGACCTTTTTCATGTTTGACATGTACTAACTCGTTTTTTCCTAACAGCAGGTCAACTAGTGGGAGGTTGCAACATTACGTTCCCATTGAGTTCATTTTTGGAGAGAGGGACATCAGTTGCACCACAGGGCGGGAGGAGGGTGCGTAGCACTATACATTTTCTTTCTTTGGTAAGCATTTTTTGTGTTTGATACTTTTGGAATTTTGGTTTTTCATGATGATTTTAAAATGACCTTTTTCATGTTTGAAATGTACTAACTCGTTTTTTCTTCACAGCAGGTCAACTAGTGTGTGGTTGCAACATTACGGTCCCATTGAGTTTATTTTTGGAGAGAGGGACAACAGTTGCACCACAGGGCGGGAGGAGGGTGCGTAGCACAATACATTTTCTTTCTTCGGTAAGTTATTTTTCTGTTTGATACTTTTGGAATTTTGGTTTTTCATGATGATTTTAAAATGACCTTTTTCATGTTTGACATGTACTAACTCGTTTTTTCCTAACAGCAGGTCAACTAGTGGGAGGTTGCAACATTACGGTCCCATTGAGTTCATTTTTGGAGAGAGGGACATCAGTTGCACCACAGGGCGGGAGGAGGGTGCGTAGCACAATACATTTTCTTTCTTTGGTAAGCATTTTTTGTGTTTGATAGTTTTGGAATTTCGGTTTTTCATAATGATTTTAAAATGACCTTTTTCATGTTTGAAATGTACTAACTCGTTTTTTCTTCACATTAGGTCAACTACTGTGTGGTTGCAACATTACGGTCCCATTGAGTTCATTTTTGCAGAAAGGCGACATCAGTTGCACCACAAGGCGGGAGGAGGGTGCGTAGCACAATACATTTTCTTTCTTCGGTAAGCATTTTTTGTGTTTGATACTTTTGGAATTTTGGTTTTTCATGATGATTTTAAAATGACCTTTTTCATGTTTGACATGTACTAACTCGTTTTTTCCTAACAGCAGGTCAACTAATGGGAGGTTGCATCATTACGGTCCCATTGAGTTCATTTTTAGAGAGAGGGACATCAGTTGCACCACAGGGTGGGAGGACGGTGCCTAGCACAATACACTTTCTTTCTTCGGTAAGCATTTTTTGTGTTTGATACTTTTGGAATTTTGGTTTTTCATGATGATTTTAAAATGACCTTTTTCACTTTTGAAATGTACTAAATCGTTTTATCCTAACAGCAGGTCAACTAGTGGGAGGTTGCAACATTACGGTGCCATTGAGTTCATTTTTGGAGAGAGGGACATCAGTTGCACCACAGGGCGGGAGGAGGGTGCGTAGCACAATACATTTTCTTTCTTTGGTAAGCATTTTTTGTGTTTGATACTTTTGGAATTTCGGTTCTTCATAATGATTTTAAAATGACCTTTTTCATGTTTGAAATGTACTAACTCGTTTTTTCTTCACAGCAGGTCAACTAGTGTGTGGTTGCAACATTACGGTCCCATTGAGTTCACTTTTGGAGAGAGGGACATCAGTTGCACCACAGGGTGGGAGGAGGGTGCGTAGCACAATACATTTTCTTTCTTCGGTAAGCATTTTTTGTGTTTGATACATTTGGAATTTTGGTTTTTCATGAAGATTTCAAAATGACCTTTTTCATGTTTGACATGTACTATTTCGTTTTTCCCTAACAGAAGGTCAACTAGTGGGAGGTTGCTACATTACGGTCCCATTGAGTTCATTTTTGGAGAGAGGGACATCAGTTGCACCACAGGGTGGGAGGAGGGTGCCTAGCACAATACATTTTCTTTCTTCGGTAAGCATTTTTTGTGTTTGATACTTTTGGAATTTTGGTTTTTCATGATGATTTTAAAATGACCTTTTTCACTTTTGAAATGTACTAAATCGTTTTTTCCTAACAGCAGGTCAACTAGTGGGAGGTTGCAACATTACGGTCCCATTGAGTTCATTTTTGGAGAGAGGGACATCAGTTGCACCACAGGGCGGGAGGAGGGTGCGTAGCACAATACATTTTCTTTCTTTGGTAAGCATTTTTTGTGTTTGATGCTTTTGGAATTTTGGTTTTTCATGACGATTTTAAAATGACCTTCTTCATGTTTGAAATGTACTAACTCGTTTTTTCCTCACAGCAGGTCAACTAGTGTGTGGTTGCAACATTACGGTCCCATTGAGTTCATTTTTGGAGAAAGGCGACATCAGTTGCACCACAGGGCGGGAGGAGGGTGCGTAGCACAATACATTTTCTTTCTTCGGTAAGCATTTTTTGTGTTTGATACTTTTGGAATTTTGGTTTTTCATGATGATTTTAAAATGACCTTTTTCATGTTTGACATGTACTAACTCGTTTTTTCCTCACAGCAGGTCAACTAGTGTGTGGTTGCAACATTACGGTCCCATTGAGTTCATTTTTGGAGAAAGGCGACATCAGTTGCACCACAGGGCGGGAGGAGGGTGCGTAGCACAATACATTTTCTATCTTCGGTAAGCATTTTTTGTTTTTGATACATTTGGAATTTTGGTTTTTCATGATGATTTTAAAATGACCTTTTGCATGTTTGACATGTACTAGCTCGTTTTTTCCTCACAGCAGGTCAACTACTGTGTGGTTGCAACATTACGGTCCCATTGAGTTCATTTTTGGAGAAAGGCGACATCAGTTGCACCACAGGGCGGGAGGAGGGTGCGCAGCACAATACAATTTCTTTCTTCGGTACGCATTTATTGTGTTTGATACTTTTGGAATTTTGGTTTTTCATGATGATTTTAAAATGACCTTTTTCACTTTTGAAATGTACTAAATCGTTTTTTCCTAACAGCAGGTAACTAGTGGGAGGTTGCAACATTACGGTCCCATTGAGTTCATTTTTGGAGAGAGGGACATCAGTTGCACCACAGGGCGGGAGGAGGGTGCGTAGCACAATACATTTTCTTTCTTTGGTAAGCATTTTTTGTGTTTGATACTTTTGGAATTTTGGGTTTTCATGATGATTTTAAAATGACCTTTTTCATGTTTGAAATGTACTAACTCGTTTTTTCCTCACAGCAGGTCAACTAGTGTGTGGTTGCAACATTACGGTCCCATTGAGTTCATTTTTGGAGAGAGGGGCATCCGTTGCGCCACAGTGCGGGAGGAGGGTGCCTAGCACAATACATTTTCTTTCTTCGGTAAGCATTTTTTGTGTTTGATACTTTTGGAATTTTGGTTTTTCATGATGATTTTAAAATGACCGTCTTCATGTTTGAAATGTACTAACTCGTTTTTTCCTCACAGCAAGTCAACTTGTGTGTGGTTGCAACATTACGGTCCCATTGAGTTCATTTTTGGAGAGAGGGACATCAGTTGCACCAGAGGGCGGGAGGAGGGTGCGTAGCACAATACATTTTCTTTCTTCGGTAAGCATTTTTTGTGTTTGATACTTTTGGAATTTTGGTTTTTCATGATGATTTTAAAATGACCTTTTTCATGTTTGAAATGTACTAACTCGTTTTTTCTTCACAGCAGGTCAACTAGTGTGTGGTTGCAACATTACGGTCCCATTGAGTACATTTTTGGAGAGAGGGACATCAGTTGCACCACAGGGCGGGAGGAGGGTGCGTAGCACAATACATTTTCTTTCTTCGGTAAGCATTTTTTGTGTTTGATGCTTTTGGAATTTTGATTTTTCATGATGATTTTAAAATGACCTTTTTCATGTTTGAAATGTACTAACTCGTTTTTTCTTCACAGCAGGTCAACTAGTGTGTGGTTGCAACATTACGGTCCCATTGAGTTCATTTTTGGAGAGAGGGACATCAGTTGCACCACAGGGCTGGAGGAGGGTGCGCAGCACAATACATTTTCTTTCTTCGGTAAGCATTTTTTGTGTTTGATACTTTTGGAATTTTGGTTTTTCATGATGATTTTAAAATGACCTTCTTCATGTTTGAAATGCACTAACTCGCTTTTCCTCACAGCAGGTCAACTAGTGTGTGGTTGCAACATTACGGTCCCATTGAGTTCATTTTTGGAGAGAGGGACATCAGTTGCACCACAGGGCGGGAGGAGGGTGCGCAGCACAATACATTTTCTTTCTTCGGTAGGCTTTTTTTGTGTTTGATACTTTTGGAATTTTGGTTTTCATGATGATTTTAAAATGACCTTTTTCACTTTTGAAATGTACTTAATCGTTTTTTCCTAACAGCAGGTCAACTAGTGGGAGGTTGCAACATTACGGTCCCATTGAGTTCATTTTTGGAGAGAGGGACATCAGTTGCACCACAGGGCGGGAGGAGGGTGCGTAGCACAATACATTTTCTTTCTTCGGTAAGCATTTTTTGTGTTTGATACTTTTGGAATTTTGGTTTTTCATGATGATTTTAAAATGACCTTTTTCATGTTTGAAATGTACTAACTCGTTTTTTCTTCACAGCAGGTCAACTAGTGTGTGGTTGCAACATTACGGCCCCATTGAGTTCATTTTTGGAGAGAGGGACATCTGTTGCACCACAGGGCGGGAGGTGGGTGCGTAGCACAATACATTTTCTTTCTTTGGTAAGCATTTTTTGTGTTTGATACTTTTGGAATTTTGGTTTTTCATGATGATTTTAAAATGACCTTTTTCACTTTTGAAATGTACTAAATCGGTTTTTCCTAACAGCAGGTCAACTAGTGGGAGGTTGCAACATTACGGTCCCATTAAGTTCATTTTTGGAGAGAGGGACATCAGTTGCACCACAGGGCGGGAGGAGGGTGCGTAGCACAATACATTTTCTTTCTTTGGTAAGCATTTTTTGTGTTTGATACTTTTGGAATTTTGGTTTTTCATGATGATTTTAAAATGACCTTTTTCACTTTTGAAATGTACTAAATCGTTTTTTCCTAACAGCAGGTCAACTAGTGGGAGGTTGCAACATTACGGTCCCATTGAGTTCATTTTTGGAGAGAGGGACATCAGTTGCACCACAGGGCGGGAGGAGGGTGCGTAGCACAATACATTTTCTTTCTTTGGTAAGCATTTTTTGTGTTTGATACTTTTGGAATTTTGGTTTTTCATGATGATTTTAAAATGACCTTTTTCACTTTTGAAATGTACTAAATCGTTTTTTCCTAACAGCAGGTCAACTAGTGGGAGGTTGCAACATTACGGTCCCATTGAGTTCATTTTTGGAGAGAGGGACATCAGTTGCACCACAGGGCGGGAGGAGGGTGCGTAGCACAATACATTTTCTTTCTTTGGTAAGCATTTTTTGTGTTTGATACTTTTGGAAAATTGGTTTTTCATGATGATTTTAAAATGACCTTCTTCATGTTTCAAATGTACTAACTCGTTTTTTCCTCACAGCAGGTCAACTTGTGTGTGGTGTCAACATTACGGTCCCATTGAGTACATTTTTGGAGAGAGGGACATCTGTTGCACCACAGGGCGGGAGGAGGGTGCGTAGCACAATACATTTTCTTTCTTTGGTAAGCATTTTTTGTCTTTGATACTTTTGGAATTTTGGTTTTTCATGATGATTTTAAAATGACCTTTTTCATGTTTGAAATGTACTAACTCGTTTTTTCTTCACAGCAGGTCAACTAGTGTGTGGTTGCAACATTACGGTCCCATTGAGTTTATTTTTGGAGAGAGGGACTACAGTTGCACCACAGGGCGGGAGGAGGGTGCGTAGCACAATACATTTTCTTTCTTCGGTAAGTTATTTTTCTGTTTGATACTTTTGGAATTTTGGTTTTTCATGATGATTTTAAAATGACCTTTTTCATGTTTGACATGTATTAACTCGTTTTTTCCTAACAGCACGTCAACTAGTGGGAGGTTGCAACATTACGGTCCCATTGAGTTCATTTTTGGAGAGAGGGACATCAGTTGCACCACAGGGCGGGAGGAGGGTGCATAGCACAATACATTTTCTTTGTTTGGTAAGCATTTTTTGTGTTTGATAGTTTTGGAATTTCGGTTTTTCATAATGATTTTAAAATGACCTTTTTCATGTTTGAAATGTACTAACTCGTTTTTTCTTCACATTAGGTCAACTACTGTGTGGTTGCAACATTACGGTCCCATTGAGTTCATTTTTGGAGAAAGGCGACATCAGTTGCACCACAGGGCGGGAGGAGGGTGCGTAGCACAATACATTTTCTTTCTTTGGTAAGCATTTTTTGTGTTTGATACTTTTGGAATTTTGGTTTTTCATGATGATTTTAAAATGACCTTTTTCACTTTTGAAATGTACTAAATCGTTGTTTCCTAACAGCAGTTCAACTAGTGGGAGGTTGCAACATTACGGTCCCATTGAGTTCATTTTTGGAGAGAGGGACATCACTTGCACCACAGGGCGGGAGGAGGGTGCGTAGCACAATACATTTTCTTTCTTTGGTAAGCATTTTTTGTGTTTGATACTTTTGGAATTTCGGTTTTTCATAATGATTTTAAAATGACCTTTTTCATGTTTGAAATGTACTAAGTCGTTTTTTCTTCACAGCAGGTCAACTACTGTGTGGTTGCAACATTACGGTCCCATTGAGTTCATTTTTGGAGGAAGGCGACATCAGTTGCACCACAGGGCGGGAGGAGGGTGCGCAGCACAATACATTTTCTTTCTTCGGTAAGCATTTTTTGTGTTTGATACTTTTGGAATTTTGGTTTTTCATGATGATTTTAAAATGACCTTCTTCATGTTTGAAATGCACTAACTCGCTTTTCCTCACAGCAGGTCAACTAGTGTGTGGTTGCAACATTACGGTCCCATTGAGTTCATTTTTGGAGAGAGGGACATCAGTTGCACCACAGGGCGGGAGGAGGGTGCGCAGCACAATACATTTTCTTTCTTCGGTACGCAGTTTTTGTGTTTGATACTTTTGGAATTTTGGTTTTCATGATGATTTTAAAATGACCTTTTTCACTTTTGAAATGTACTTAATCGTTTTTTCCTAACAGCAGGTCAACTAGTGGGAGGTTGCAACATTACGGTCCCATTGAGTTCATTTTTGGAGAGAGGGACATCAGTTGCACCACAGGGCGGGAGGAGGGTGCGTAGCACAATACATTTTCTTTCTTCGGTAAGCATTTTTTGTGTTTGATACTTTTGGAATTTTGGTTTTTCATGATGATTTTAAAATGACCTTTTTCATGTTTGAAATGTACTAACACGTTTTTTCTTCACAGCAGCTCAACTAGTGTGTGGTTGCAACATTACGGCCCCATTGAGTTCATTTTTGGAGAGAGGGACATCTGTTGCACCACAGGGCGGGAGGTGGGTGCGTAGCACAATACATTTTCTTTCTTTGGTAAGCATTTTTTGTGTTTGATACTTTTGGAATTTTGGTTTTTCATGATGATTTTAAAATGACCTTTTTCACTTTTTAAATGTACTAAATCGTTTTTTCCTAACAGCAGGTCAACTAGTGGGAGGTTGCAACATTACGGTCCCATTGAGTTCATTTTTGGAGAGAGGGACATCAGTTGCACCACAGGGCGGGAGGAGGGTGTGTAGCACAATACATTTTCTTTCTTTGGTAAGCATTTTTTGTGTTTGATACTTTTGGAATTTTGGTTTTTCATGATGATTTTAAAATGACCTTTTTCACTTTTGAAATGTACTAAATCGTTTTTTCCTAACAGTAGGTCAACTAGTGGGAGGTTGCAACATTACGGTCCCATTGAGTTCATTTTTGGAGAGAGGGACATCAGTTGCACCACAGGGCGGGAGGAGGGTGCGTAGCACAATACATTTTCTTTCTTTGGTAAGCATTTTTTGTGTTTGATACTTTTGGAAAATTGGTTTTTCATGATGATTTTAAAATGACCTTCTTCATGTTTCAAATGTACTAACTCGTTTTTTCTTCACAGCAGGTCAACTTGTGTGTGGTGTCAACATTACGGTCCCATTGAGTACATTTTTGGAGAGAGGGACATCTGTTGCACCACAGGGCGGGAGGAGGGTGCGTAGCACAATACATTTTCTTTCTTCGGTAAGCAATTTTTTGTATTTGATACTTTTGGAATTTTGATTTTTCATGATGATTTTAAAATGACCTTTTTCATGTTTGAAATGTACTAACTCGTTTTTTCTTCACAGCAGGTCAACTAGTGTGTGGTTGCAACATTACGGTCCCATTGAGTTCATTTTTGGAGAGAGGGACATCAGTTGCACCACAGGGCGGGAGGAGGGTGCGTAGCACAATACATTTTCTTTCTTTGGTAAGCATTTTTTGTGTTTGATACTTTTGGAATTTTGGTTTTTCATGATGATTTTAAAATGACCTTTTTCACTTTTGAAATGTACTAAATCCTTTTTCTCTAACAGCAGGTCAACTAGTGTGTGGTTGCAACATTACGGTCCCATTGAGTTCATTTTTGGAGAGAGGGACATCAGTTGCACCACAGGGCGGGAGGAGGGTGCGTAGCACAATACATTTTCTTTCTTCGGTACGCATTTTTTGTGTTTGATACTTTTGGAATTTTGGTTTTTCATGATGATTTTAAAATGACCTTTTTCACTTTTGAAATGTACTAAATCGTTTTTTCCTAACAGCAGGTCAACTAGTGGGAGGTTGCAACATTACGGTCCCATTGAGTTCATTTTTGGAGAGAGGGACATCAGTTGCACCACAGGGCGGGAGGAGGGTGCGTAGCACAATACATTTTCTTTCTTTGGTAAGCATTTTTTGTGTTTGATACTTTTGGAATTTTGGTTTTTCATGATGATTTTAAAATGACCTTTTTCACTTTTGAAATGTACTAAATCGTTTTTTCCTAACAGCAGGTCAACTAGTGGGAGGTTGCAACATTACAGTCCCATTGAGTTCATTTTTGGAGTGAGGGACATCAGTTGCACCACAGGGCGGGAGGAGGGTGCGTAGCACAATACATTTTCTTTCTTTGGTAAGCAATTTTTGTGTTTGATACTTTTGGAATTTTGGTTTTTCATGATGATTTAAAAATGACCTTTTTCATGTTTGAAATGTACTATTTCGTTTTTTCTTCACAGCAGGTCAACTAGTGTGTGGTTGCAACATTACGGTCCCATTGAGTTCATTTTTGGAGAGAGGGACATCAGTTGCACCACAGGGCGGGAGGAGGGTGCGCAGCACAATACATTTTCTTTCTTCGGTACGCATTTTTTGTGTTTGATACTTTTGGAATTTTGGTTTTTCATGATGATTTTAAATTGACCTTTTTCACTTTTGAAATGTACTAAATCGTTTTTTCCTAACAGCAGGTCAACTAGTGGGAGGTTGCAACATTACGGTCCCATTGAGTTCATTTTTGGAGAGAGGGACATCAGTTGCACCACAGGGCGGGAGGAGGGTGCATAGCACAATACATTTTCTGTCTTTGGTAAGCATTTTTTGTGTTTGATACTTTTGGAATTTTGGTTTTTCATGATGATTTTAAAATGACCTTTTTCACTTTTGAAATGTACTAAATCGTTTTTTCCTAACAGCAGGTCAACTAGTGGGAGGTTGCAACATTACGGTCCCATTGAGTTCATTTTTGGAGAGAGGGACATCAGTTGCACCACAGGGCGGGAGGAGGGTGCGTAGCACAATACATTATCTTTCTTTGGTAAGCATTTTTTGTGTTTGATACTTTTGGAATTTTGGTTTTTCATGATGATTTTAAAATGACCTTTTTACTTTTGAAATGTACTAAATCGTTTTTTCCTAACAGCAGGTCAACTAGTGGGAGGTTGCAACATTACGGTCCCATTGAGGTCATTTTTGGAGAGAGGGACATCAGTTGCACCACAGGGCGGGAGGTGGGTGCGTAGCACAATACATTTTCTTTCTTCGGTACGCATTTTTTGTGTTTGATACTTTTGGAATTTTGGTTTTTCATGATGATTTTAAAATGACCTTTTTCACTTTTGAAATGTACTAAATCGTTTTTTCCTAACAGCAGGTCAACTAGTGGGAGGTTGCAACATTACGGTCCCATTGAGTTCATTTTTGGAGAGAGGGACATCAGTTGCACCACAGGGCGGGAGGAGGGTGCGTAGCACAATACATTTTCTTTCTTCGGTACGCATTTTTTGTGTTTGATACTTTTGGAATTTTTTTTTTTTCATGATGATTTTAAAATGACCTTTTTCACGTTTGAAATGTACTAAATCGTTTTTTCCTAACAGCAGGTCAACTAGTGGGAGGTTGCAACATTACGGTCCCATTGAGTTCATTTTTGGAGAGAGGGACATCAGTTGCACCACAGGGCGGGAGGAGGGTGCGTAGCACAATACATTTTCTTTCTTTGGTAAGCATTTTTGTGTTTGATACTTTTGGAATTTTGGTTTTTCATGATGATTTTAAAATGACCTTTTTCACTTTTGAAATGTACTAAATCGTTTTTTCCTAACAGCAGGTCAACTAGTGGGAGGTTGCAACATTACGGTCCCATTGAGTTCATTTTTGGAGAGAGGGACATCAGTTGCACCACAGGGCGGGAGGAGGGTGCGTAGCACAATACATTTTCTTTCTTTGGTAAGCATTTTTTGTGTTTGATACTTTTGGAAAATTGGTTTTTCATGATGATTTTAAAATGACCTTCTTCATGTTTCAAATGTACTAACTCGTTTTTTCCCCACAGCAGGTCAACTTGTGTGTGGTGTCAACATTACGGTCAAATTGAGTACATTTTTGGAGAGAGGGACATCTGTTGCACCACAGGGCGGGAGGAGGGTGCGTAGCACAATACATTTTCTTTCTTCGGTAAGCAATTTTTTGTGTTTGATACTTTTGGAATTTTGATTTTTCATGATGATTTTAAAATGACCTTTTTCATGTTTGAAATGTACTAACTCGTTTTTTCTTCACAGCAGGTCAACTAGTGTGTGGTTGCAACATTACGGTCCCATTGAGTTCATTTTTGGAGAGAGGGACATCAGTTGCACCACAGGGCGGGAGGAGGGTGCGTAGCACAATACATTTTCTTTCTTTGGTAAGCATTTTTTGTGTTTGATACTTTTGGAATTTTGGTTTTTCATGATGATTTTAAAATGACCTTTTTCACTTTTGAAATGTACTAAATCCTTTTTTTCTAACAGCAGGTCAACTAGTGTGTGGTTGCAACATTACGGTCCCATTGAGTTCATTTTTGGAGAGAGGGACATCAGTTGCACCACAGGGCGGGAGGAGGGTGCGTAGCACAATACATTTTCTTTCTTCGGTACGCATTTTTTGTGTTTGATACTTTTGGAATTTTGGTTTTTCATGATGATTTTAAAATGACCTTTTTCACTTTTGAAATGTACTAAATCGTTTTTTCCTAACAGCAGGTCAACTAGTGGGAGGTTGCAACATTACGGTCCCATTGAGTTCATTTTTGGAGAGAGGGACATCAGTTGCACCACAGGGCGGGAGGAGGGTGCGTAGCACAATACATTTTCTTTCTTTGGTAAGCATTTTTTGTGTTTGATACTTTTGGAATTTTGGTTTTTCATGATGATTTTAAAATGACCTTTTTCACTTTTGAAATGTACTAAATCGTTTTTTCCTAACAGCAGGTCAACTAGTGGGAGGTTGCAACATTACAGTCCCATTGAGTTCATTTTTGGAGTGAGGGACGTCAGTTGCACCACAGGGCGGGAGGAGGGTGCGTAGCACAATACATTTTCTTTCTTTGGTAAGCAATTTTTGTGTTTGATACTTTTGGAATTTTGGTTTTTCATGATGATTTTAAAATGACCTTTTTCATGTTTGAAATGTACTAACTCGTTTTTTCTTCACAGCAGGTCAACTAGTGTGTGGTTGCAACATTACGGTCCCATTGAGTTCATTTTTGGAGAGAGGGACATCAGTTGCACCACAGGGCGGGAGGAGGGTGCGCAGCACAATACATTTTCTTTCTTCGGTACGCATTTTTTGTGTTTGATACTTTTGGAATTTTGGTTTTTCATGATGATTTTAAATTGACCTTTTTCACTTTTGAAATGTACTAAATCGTTTTTTCCTAACAGCAGGTCAACTAGTGGGAGGTTGCAACATTACGGTCCCATTGAGTTCATTTTTGGAGAGAGGGACATCAGTTGCACCACAGGGCGGGAGGAGGGTGCATAGCACAATACATTTTCTTTCTTTGGTAAGCATTTTTTGTGTTTGATACTTTTGGAATTTTGGTTTTTCATGATGATTTTAAAATGACCTTTTTCACTTTTGAAATGTACTAAATCGTTTTTTCCTAACAGCAGGTCAACTAGTGGGAGGTTGCAACATTACGGTCCCATTGAGTTCATTTTTGGAGAGAGGGACATCAGTTGCACCACAGGGCGGGAGGAGGGTGCGTAGCACAATACATTTTCTTTCTTTGGTAAGCATTTTTTGTGTTTGATACTTTTGGAATTTTGGTTTTTCATGATGATTTTAAAATGACCTTTTTCACTTTTGAAATGTACTAAATCGTTTTTTCCTAACAGCAGGTCAACTAGTGGGAGGTTGCAACATTACGGTCCCATTGAGTTCATTTTTGGAGAGAGGGACATCAGTTGCACCACAGGGCGGGAGGTGGGTGCGTAGCACAATACATTTTCTTTCTTCGGTACGCATTTTTTGTGTTTGATACTTTTGGAATTTTGGTTTTTCATGATGATTTTAAAATGACCTTTTTCACTTTTGAAATGTACTAAATCGTTTTTTCCTAACAGCAGGTCAACTAGTGGGAGGTTGCAACATTACGGTCCCATTGAGTTCATTTTTGGAGAGAGGGACATCAGTTGCACCACAGGGCGGGAGGAGGGTGCGTAGCACAATACATTTTCTTTCTTCGGTACGCATTTTTTGTGTTTGATACTTTTGGAATTTTTTTTTTTCATGATGATTTTATAATGACCTTTTTCACGTTTGAAATGTACTAAATCGTTTTTTCCTAACAGCAGGTCAACTAGTGGGAGGTTGCAACATTACGGTCCCATTGAGTTCATTTTTGGAGAGAGGGACATCAGTTGCACCACAGGGTGGGAGGAGGGTGCGTAGCACAATACATTTTCTTTCTTCGGTAAGCATTTTTTGTGTTTGATACTTTTGGAATTTTGGTTTTTCATGATGATTTTAAAATGACCTTTTTCATGTTTGAAATGTACTAACTCGTTTTTTCTTCACAGCAGGTCAACTAGTGTGTGGTTGCAACATTGCGGTCCCATTGAGTACATTTTTGGAGAGAGGGACATCAGTTGCACCACAGGGTGGGAGGAGGGTGCCTAGCACAATACATTTTCTTTCCTCGGTAAGCATTTTTTGTGTTTGATACTTTTGGAATTTTGGTTTTTCATGATAATTTTAAAATTACCTTTTTCACATTTGTAATGTACTAAATCGTTTTTTCCTAACAGCAGGTCAACTAGTGGGAGGTTGCAACATTACGGTCCCATTGAGTTCATTTTTGGAGAGAAAGACATCAGTTGCACCACAGGGCGGGAGGAAGGTGCGTAGCACAATACATTTTCTTTCTTTGGTAAGCATTTTTTGTGTTTGATACTTTTGGAATTTTGGTTTTTCATGATGATTTTAAAATGACCTTTTTCATGTTTGAAATGTACTAACTCGTTTTTTCTTCACAGCAGGTCAACTAGTGTGTGGTTGAACATTACGGTCCCATTGAGTACATTTTTGGAGAAAGGAACATCTGTTGCACCACAGGGTGGGAGGAGGGTTCCTAGCACAATACATTTTCTTTCTTTGGTAAGCATTTTTTGTGTTTGATACTTTTGGAATTTTGGTTTTTCATGATGATTTTAAAATGACCTTCTTCATGTTTGAAATGTACTAACTCGTTTTTTCTTCACAGCAGGTCAACTAGTGTGTGGTTGCAACATTACGGTCCCATTGAGTTGATTTTTGGAGAGAGGGGCATCAGTTGCACCACAGTGCGGGAGGAGGGTGCCTAGCACAATACATTTTCTTTCTTCGGTAAGAATTTTTTGTGTTTGATACTTTTGGAATTTTGGTTTTTCATGATGATTTTAAAATGACCGTCTTCATGTTTGAAATGTACTAACTCGTTTTTTCCTCACAGCAGGTCAACGTGAGTGTGGTTGCAACATTACGGTCCCATTGAGTTCATTTTTGGAGAGAGGGACATCAGTTGCACCACAGGGTGGGAGGAGGGTGCCTAGCACAATACATTTTCTTTCTTTGGTAAGCATTTTTTGTGTTTGATACTTTTGGAATTTTGGTTTTTCATGATGATTTTAAAATGACCTTCTTCATGTTTGAAATGTACTAACTCGTTTTTTCTTCACAGCAGGTCACTAGTGTGTGGTTGCAACATTAATGTCCCATTGAGTTGATTTTTGGAGAGAGGGGCATCAGTTGCACCACAGTGCGGGAGGAGGGTGCCTAGCACAATACATTTTCTTTCTTCGGTAAGCATTTTTTGTGTTTGATACTTTTGGAATTTTGGTTTTTCATGATGATTTTAAAATGACCGTCTTCATGTTTGAAATGTACTAACTCGTTTTTTCCTCACAGCAGGTCAACTTGTGTGTGGTTGCAACATTACGGTCCCATTGAGTTGATTTTTGGAGAGAGGGGCATCAGTTGCACCACAGTGCGGGAGGAGGGTGCCTAGCACAATACATTTTCTTTCTTCGGTAAGCATTTTTTGTGTTTGATACTTCTGGAATTTTGGTTTTTCATGATGATTTTAAAATGACCGTCTTCATGTTTGAAATGTACTAACTCGTTTTTTCATCACAGCAGGTCAACTTGTGTGTGGTTGCAACATTATGGTCCCATTGAGTTCATTTTTGGAGAGAGGGACATCAGTTGCACCACAGGGTGGGAGGAGTGTGCCTAGCTCAATACATTTTCTTTCTTTGGTAAGCATTTTTTGTGTTTGATACTTTTGGAATTTTGGTTTTTCATGATGATTTTAAAATGACCTTCTTCATGTTTGAAATGTACTAACTCGTTTTTTCTTCACAGCAGGTCAACTAGTGTGTGGTTGCAACATTACGGTCCCATTGAGTTCATTTCTGGAGAGAGGGGCATCAGTTGCACCACAGTGCGGGAGGAGGGTGCCTAGCACAATACATTTTCTTTCTTCGGTAAGCATTTTTTGTGTTTGATACTTTTGGAATTTTGGTTTTTCATGATGATTTTAAAATGACCGTCTTCATGTTTGAAATGTACTAACTCGTTATTTCCTCACAGCAGGTCAACTTGTGTGTGGTTGCAACATTACGGCCCCCATTGATTTCATTTTTGGAGAGAGGGACATCATTTGCACCACAGGGCGGGAGGAGGGTGCGTAGCACAATACATTTTCTTTCTTCGGTAAGCATTTTTTGTGTTTGATACTTTTGGAATTTTGGTTTTTCATGATGATTTTAGAATGACCGTCTTCATGTTTGAAATGTACTAACTCGTTTTTTCCTCACAGCAGGTCAACTTGTGTGTGGTTGCAACATTACGGTCCCATTGAGTTCATTTTTGGAGAGAGGGACATCAATTGCACCACAGGGCGGGAGGAGGGTGCGGAGCACAATACATTTTCTTTCTTTGGTAAGCATTTTTTGTGTTTGATACTTTTGGAATTTTGGTTTTTCATGATGATTTTAAAATGACCTTTTTCATGTTTGAAATGTACTAACTCGTTTTTTCTTCACAGCAGGTCAACTAGTGTGTGGTTGCAACATTACGGTCCCATTGAGTTCATTTTTGGAGAGAGGGACATCAGATGCACCAGAGGGTGGGAGGAGGGTGCCTAGCACAATACATTTTCTTTCTTCGGTAAGCATTTTTTGTGTTTGATACTTTTGGAATTTTGGTTTTTCATGATGATTTTAAAATGACCGTCTTCATGTTTGAAATGTACTAACTCGTTTTTTCTTCACAGCAGGTCAACTTGTGTGTGGTTGCAACATTACGGTCCCATTGAGTTCATTTTTGGAGAGAGGGACATCAGTTGCACCACAGGGCGGGAGGAGGGTGCGTAGCACAATACATTTTCTTTCTTTGGTAAGCATTTTTTGTGTTTGATACTTTTGGAATTTTGGTTTTTCATGATGATTTTAAAATGACCTTTTTCATGTTTGAAATGTACTAACTCGTTTTTTCTTCACAGCAGGTCAACTAGTGTGTGGTTGCAACATTACGGTCCCATTGAGTTCATTTTTGGAGAGAGGGACATCAGTTGCACCACAGGGTGGGAGGAGGGTGCGTAGCACAATACATTTTCTTTCTTCGGTAAGCATTTTTTGTGTTTGATACTTTTGGAATTTTGGTTTTTCATGATGATTTTAAAATGACCGTCTTCATGTTTGAAATGTACTAACTCGTTTTTTCCTCACAGCAGGTCAACTTGTGTGCGGTTGCAACATTACGGTCCCATTGAGTACATTTTTGGAGAGAGAGACATCAGTTGCACCACAGGGCGGGAGGAGGGTGCGTAGCACAATACATTTTCTTTCTTCGGTAAGCATTTTTTGTGTTTGATACTTTTGGAATTTTGGTTCTTCATGATGATTTTAAAATGACCTCTTTCATGTTTGAAATGTACTAACTCGTTTTTTCTTCACAGCAGGTCAACTAGTGTGTGGTTGCAACATTATTTTCCCATTGAGTTCATTTTTGGAGAGAGGGGCATCAGTTGCACCACAGTGCGGGAGGAGGGTGCCTAGCACAATACATTTTCTTTCTTCGGTAAGCATTTTTTGTGTTTGATACTTTTGGAAATTTGGTTTTTCATGATGATTTTAAAATGACCGTCTTCATGTTTGAAATGTACTAACTCGTTTTTTCCTCACAGCAGGTCAACTTGTGTGTGGTTGCATCATTACGGTCCCATTGAGTACATTTTTGGAGAGAGTGACATCAGTTGCACCACAGGGCGGGAGGAGGGTGCGTAGCACAATGCATTTTCTTTCTTCGGTAAGCATTTTTTGTGTTTGATACTTTTGGAATTTTGGTTTTTCATGATGATTTTAAAATGACCTTCTTCATGTTTTAAATGTACTAACTCGTTTTTTCCTCACAGCAGGTCAACTTGTGTGCGGTTGCAACATTACGGTCCCATTGAGTACATTTTTGGAGAGAGAGACATCAGTTGCACCACAGGGCGGGAGGAGGGTGCGTAGCACAATACATTTTCTTTCTTCGGTAAGCATTTTTTGTGTTTGATACTTTTGGAATTTTGGTTTTTCATGATGATTTTAAAATGACCTCTTTCATGTTTGAAATGTACTAACTCGTTTTTTCTTCACAGCAGGTCAACTAGTGTGTGGTTGCAACATTATTTTCCCATTGAGTTCATTTTTGGAGGGAGGGGCATCAGTTGCACCACAGTGCGGGAGGAGGGTGCCTAGCACAATACATTTTCTTTCTTCGGTAAGCATTTTTTGTGTTTGATACTTTTGGAAATTTGGTTTTTCATGATGATTTTAAAATGACCGTCTTCATGTTTGAAATGTACTAACTCGTTTTTTCCTCACAGCAGGTCAACTTGTGTGTGGTTGCATCATTACGGTCCCATTGAGTACATTTTTGGAGAGACAGACATCAGTTGCACCACAGGGCGGGAGGAGGGTGCGTAGCACAATACATTTTCTTTCTTCGGTAAGCATTTTTTGTGTTTGATACTTTTGGAATTTTGGTTTTTCATGATGATTTTAAAATGACCTTCTTCATGTTTGAAATGTACTAACTCGTTTTTTCCTCACAGCAGGTCAACTTGTGTGCGGTTGCAACATTACGGTCCCATTGAGTACATTTTTGGAGAGAGAGACATCAGTTGCACCACAGGGCGGGAGGAGGGTGCGTAGCACAATACATTTTCTTTCTTCGGTAAGCATTTTTTGTGTTTGATACTTTTGGAATTTTGGTTTTTCATGATGATTTTAAAATGACCTTTTTCATGTTTGAAATGTACTAACGCGTTTTTTCTTCACAGCAGGTCAACTAGTGTGTGGTTGCAACATTACGGTCCCATTGAGTACATTTTTGGAGAGAGGGACATCAGTTGCACCACAGGGCGGGAGGAGGGTGCGTAGCACAATACATTTTCTTTCTTCGGTAAGCATTTTTTGTGTTTGATACTTTTGGAATTTTGGTTTTTCATGATGATTTTAAAATGACCTTTTTCATGTTTGAAATGTACTAACTCGTTTTTTCTTCACAGCAGGTCAACTAGTGTGTGGTTGCAACATTACGGTCCCATTGAGTACATTTTTGGAGAGAGGGACATCAGTTGCACCACAGGGCGGGAGGAGGGTGCGTAGCACAATACATTTTCTTTCTTCGGTAAGCATTTTTTGTGTTTGATACTTTTGGAATTTTGGTTTTTCATGATGATTTTAAAATGACCTTTTTCATGTTTGAAATGTACTAACTCGTTTTTTCTTCACAGCAGGTCAACTAGTGTGTGGTTGCAACATTACGGTCCCATTGAGTACATTTTTGGAGAGAGGGACATCAGTTGCACCACAGGGCGGGAGGAGGGTGCGTAGCACAATACATTTTCTTTCTTCGGTAAGCATTATTTGTGTTTGATACTTTTGGAATTTTGGTTTTTCATTATGATTTTAAAATGACCGTCTTCATGTTTGAAATGTACTAACTCGTTTTTTCCTCACAGCAGGTCAACTTGTGTGCGGTTGCAACATTACGGTCCCATTGAGTACATTTTTGGAGAGAGGGACATCAGTTGTACCACTGGGCGGGAGGAGGGTGCGTAGCACAAACATTTTCTTTCTTCGGTAAGCATTTTTTGTGTTTGATACTTTTGGAATTTTGGTTTTTCATGATGATTTTAAAATGATCTTTTTCATGTTTGAAATGTACTAACTCGTTTTTTCTTCACAGCAGGTCAACTAGTGTGTGGTTGCAACATTACGGTCCCATTGAGTACATTTTTGGAGAGAGGACATCAGTTGCACCACTGGGCGGGAGGAGGGTGCGTAGCACAATACATTTTCTTTCTTCGGTAAGCATTTTTTGTGTTTGATACTTTTGGAATTTTGGTTTTTCATGATGATTTTAAAATGACCTTTTTCATGTTTGACATGTACTTACTCGTTTTTTCCTCACAGCAGGTCAACTAGTGTGTGGTTGCAACATTACGGTCCCATTGAGTACATTTTTGGAGAGAGGGACATCAGTTGCACCACAGGGCGGGAGGAGGGTGCGTAGCACAATACATTTTCTTTCTTCGGTAAGCATTTTTTGTGTTTGATACTTTTGGAATTTTGGTTTTTCATGATGATTTTAAAATGACCTTTTTCATGTTTGAAATGTACTAACTCGTTTTTTCTTCACAGCAGGTCAACTAGTGTGTGGTTGCAACTTTACGGTCCCATTGAGTACATTTTTGGAGAGAGGGACATCAGTTGCACCACAGGGCGGGAGGAGGGTGCGTAGCACAATACATTTTCTTTCTTCGGTAAGCATTTTTTGTGTTTGATACTTTTGGAATTTTGGTTTTTCATGATGATTTTAAAATGACCTTTTTCATGTTTGAAATGTACTAACTCGTTTTTTCTTCACAGCAGGTCAACTAGTGTGTGGTTGCAACATTACGGTCCCATTGAGTACATTTTTGGAGAGAGGGACATCAGTTGCACCACAGGGCGGGAGGAGGGTGCCTAGCACAATACAATTTCTTTCTTCAGTAAGCATTTCTTGTGTTTGATACTTTTGGAATTTTGGTTTTTCATGATGATTTTCAAATGACCTTTTTCATGTTTGAAATGTACTAACTCGTTTTTTCTTCACGGCAGGTCAACTTGTGTGTGGTTGCAACATTACGGTCCCATTGAGTTCATTTTTGGAGAGAGGGACATCAGTTGCACCATAGGGCGGGAGGAGGGTGCCTAGCACAATACATTTTCATTCTTCGGTAAGCATTTTTTGTGTTTGATACTTTTGGAATTTTGGTTTTTCATGATGATTTTAAAATGACCTTCTTCATGTTTGAAATGTACTAACTCGTTTTTTCCTCACAGCAGGTCAACTTGTGTGTGGTTGCAACATTACGGTCCCATTGAGTACATTTTTGGAGAGAGAGACATCAGTTGCACCACAGGGCGGGAGGAGGGTGCGTAGCACAATACATTTTCTTTCTTCGGTAAGCATTTTTTGTGTTTGATACTTTTGGAAATTTGGTTTTTCATGATGATTTTAAAATGACCTTTTTCATATTTGAAATGTACTAACTAGTTTTTTCTTCACAGCAGGTCAACTAGTGTGTGGTTGCAACATTACGGTCCCATTGAGTACATTTTTGGAGAGAGGGACATCTGTTGCACCACAGGGCGGGCGTGGGTGCCTAGCACAATACATTTCCTTTCTTCAGTAAGCATTTTTTGTGTTTGATACTTTTGGAGTTTTGGTTTTTCATGATGATTTTAAAATGACCTTTTTCACTTTTGAAATGTACTAAATCGTTTTTTCCTAACAGCAGGTCAACTAGTGGGAGGTTGCAACATTACGGTCCCATTGAGGTCATTTTTGGAGAGAGGGACATCAGTTGCACCACAGGGCGGGAGGTGGGTGCGTAGCACAATACATTTTCTTTCTTCGGTACGCATTTTTTGTGTTTGATACTTTTGGAATTTTGGTTTTTCATGATGATTTTAAAATGACCTTTTTCACTTTCGAAATGTACTAAATCGTTTTTTCCTAACAGCAGGTCAACTAGTGGGAGGTTGCAACATTACGGTCCCATTGAGTTCATTTGTGGAGAGAGGGACATCAGTTGCACCACAGGGCGGGAGGAGGGTGCGTAGCACAATACATTTTCTTTCTTCGGTACGCATTTTTTGTGTTTGATACTTTTGGAATTTTGGTTTTTCATGATGATTTTAAAATGACCTTTTTCACGTTTGAAATGTACAAAATCGTTTTTTCCTAACAGCAGGTCAACTAGTGGGAGGTTGCAACATTACGGTCCCATTGAGTTCATTTTTGGAGAGAGGGACATCAGTTGCACCACAGGGTGGGAGGAGGGTGCGTAGCACAATACATTTTCTTTCTTCGGTAAGCATTTTTTGTGTTTGATACTTTTGGAATTTTGGTTTTTCATGATGATTTTAAAATGACCGTCTTCATGTTTGAAATGTACTAACTCGTTTTTTCTTCACAGCAGGTCAACTAGTGTGTGGTTGCAACATTGCGGTCCCATTGAGTACATTTTTGGAGAGAGGGACATCAGTTGCACCACAGGGTGGGAGGAGGGTGCCTAGCACAATACATTTTCTTTCTTCGGTAAGCATTTTTTGTGTTTGATACTTTTGGAATTTTGGTTTTTCATGATTATTTTAAAATTACCTTTTTCACATTTGAAATGTACTAAATCGTTTTTTCCTAACAGCAGGTCAACTAGTGGGAGGTTGCAACATTACGGTCCCATTGAGTTCATTTTTGGTGAGAAAGACATCAGTTGCACCACAGGGCGGGGGGAGGGTGCGTAGCACAATACATTTTCTTTCTTTGGTAAGCATTTTTTGTGTTTGATACTTTTGGAATTTTGGTTTTTCATGATGATTTTAAAGTGACCTTTTTCATGTTTGAAATGTACTAACTCGTTTTTTCTTCACAGCAGGTCAACTAGTGTGTGGTTGCAACATTACGGTCCCATTGAGTACATTTTTGGAGAGAGGAACATCTGTTGCACCACAGGGAGGGAGGAGGGTGCCTAGCACAATACATTTTCTTTCTTTGGTAAGCATTTTTTGTGTTTGATACTTTTGGAATTTTGGTTTTTCATGATGATTTTAAAATGACCTTCTTCATGTTTGAAATGTACTAACTCGTTTTTTCTTCACAGCAGGTCAACTAGTGTGTGGTTGCAACATTACGGTCCCATTGAGTTGATTTTTGGAGAGAGGGGCATCAGTTGCACCACAGTGCGGGAGGAGGGTGCGTAGCACAATACATTTTCTTTCTTCGGTAAGAATTTTTTGTGTTTGATACTTTTGGAATTTTCGTTTTTCATGATGATTTTAAAATGACCGTCTTCATGTTTGAAATGTACTAACTCGTTTTTTCCTCACAGCAGGTCAACGTGAGTGTGGTTGCAACATTACGGTCCCATTGAGTTCATTTTTGGAGAGAGGGACATCAGTTGCACCACAGGGTGGGAGGAGGGTGCCTAGCACAATACATTTTCTTTCTTTGGTAAGCATTTTTTGTGTTTGATACTTTTGGAATTTTGGTTTTTCATGATGATTTTAAAATGACCTTCTTCATGTTTGAAATGTACTAACTCGTTTTTTCTTCACAGCAGGTCACTAGTGTGTGGTTGCAACATTACGGTCCCATTGAGTTGATTTTTGGAGAGAGGGGCATCAGTTGCACCACAGTGCGGGAGGAGGGTGCCTAGCACAACACATTTTCTTTCTTCGGTAAGCATTTTTTGTGTTTGATACTTTTGGAATTTTGGTTTTTCATGATGATTTTAAAATGACCGTCTTCATGTTTGAAATGTACTAACTCGTTTTTTCCTCACAGCAGGTCAACTTGTGTGTGGTTGCAACATTACGGTCCCATTGAGTTGATTTTTGGAGAGAGGGGCATCAGTTGCACCACAGTGCGGGAGGAGGGTGCCTAACACAATACATTTTCTTTCTTCGGTAAGCATTCTTTGTGTTTGATACTTTTGGAATTTTGGTTTTTCATGATGATTTTAAAATGACCGTCTTCATGTTTGAAATGTACTAACTCGTTTTTTCATCACAGCAAGTCAACTTGTGTGTGGTTGCAACATTATGGTCCCATTGAGTTCATTTTTGGAGAGAGGGACATCAGTTGTACCACAGGGTGGGAGGAGAGTGCCTAGCACAATACATTTTCTTTCTTTGGTAAGCATTTTTTGTGTTTGATACTTTTGGAATTTTGGTTTTTCATGATGATTTTAAAATGACCTTCTTCATGTTTGAAATGTACTAACTCGTTTTTTCTTCACAGCAGGTCAACTAGTGTGTGGTTGCAACATTACGGTCCCATTGAGTTCATTTCTGGAGAGAGGGGCATCAGTTGCACCACAGTGCGGGAGGAGGGTGCCTAGCACAATACATTTTCTTTCTTCGGTAAGCATTTTTTGTGTTTGATACTTTTGGAATTTTGGTTTTTCATGATGATTTTAAAATGACCGTCTTCATGTTTGAAATGTACTAACTCGTTTTTTCCTCACAGCAGGTCAACTTGTGTGTGGTTGCAACATTACGGTCCCATTGAGTTCATTTTTGGAGAGAGGGACATCAATTGCACCACAGGGCGGGAGGAGGGTGCGGAGCACAATACATTTTCTTTCTTTGGTAAGCATTTTTTGTGTTTGATACTTTTGGAATTTTGGTTTTTCATGATGATTTTAAAATGACCTTTTTCATGTTTGAAATGTACTAACTCGTTTTTTCTTCACAGCAGGTCAACTAGTGTGTGGTTGCAACATTACGGTCCCATTGAGTTCATTTTTGGAGAGAGGGACATCAGATGCACCAGAGGGTGGGAGGAGGGTGCCTAGCACAATACATTTTCTTTCTTCGGTAAGCATTTTTTGTGTTTGATACTTTTGGAATTTTGGTTTTTCATGATGATTTTAAAATGACCTTTTTCATGTTTGAAATGTACTAACTCGTTTTTTCCTCACAGCAGGTCAACTTGTGTGTGGTTGCAACATTACGGTCCCATTGAGTTCATTTTTGGAGAGAGGGACATCAGTTGCACCACAGGGCGGGAGGAGGGTGCGTAGCACAATACATTTTCTTTCTTTGGTAAGCATTTTTTGTGTTTGATACTTTTGGAATTTTGGTTTTTCATGATGATTTTAAAATGACCTTTTTCATGTTTGAAATGTACTAACTCGTTTTTTCTTCACAGCAGGTCAACTAGTGTGTGGTTGCAACATTACGGTCCCATTGAGTTCATTTTTGGAGAGAGGGACATCAGTTGCACCACAGGGTGGGAGGAGGGTGCGTAGCACAATACATTTTCTTTCTTCGGTAAGCATTTTTTGTGTTTGATACTTTTGGAATTTTGGTTTTTCACGATGATTTTAAAATGACCGTCTTATTGTTTGAAATGTACTAACTCGTTTTTTCCTCACAGCAGGTAACTTGTGTGCGGTTGCAACATTACGGTCCCATTGAGTACATTTTTGGAGAGAGAGACATCAGTTGCACCACAGGGCGGGAGGAGGGTGCGTAGCACAATACATTTTCTTTCTTCGGTAAGCATTCTTTGTGTTTGATACTTTTGGAATTTTGGTTTTTCATGATGATTTTAAAATGACCTCTTTCATGTTTGAAATGTACTAACTCGTTTTTTCTTCACAGCAGGTCAACTAGTGTGTGGTTGCAACATTATTTTCCCATTGAGTTCATTTTTGGAGAGAGGGGCATCAGTTGCACCACAGTGCGGGAGGAGGGTGCCTAGCACAATACATTTTCTTTCTTCGGTAAGCATTTTTTGTGTTTGATACTTTTGGAAATTTGGTTTTTCATGATGATTTTAAAATGACCGTCTTCATGTTTGAAATGTACTAACTCGTTTTTTCCTCACAGCAGGTCAACTTGTGTGTGGTTGCATCATTACGGTCCCATTGAGTACATTTTTGGAGAGAGAGACATCGGTTGCACCACAGGGCGGGAGGAGGGTGCGTAGCACAATACATTTTCTTTCTTCGGTAAGCATTTTTTGTGTTTGATACTTTAGGAATTTTGGTTTTTCATGATGATTTTAAAATGACCTTCTTCATGTTTGAAATGTACTAACTCGTTTTTTCTTCACAGCAGGTGAACTAGTGTGTGGTTGCAACATTGCGGTCCCATTGAGTACATTTTTGGAGAGAGGGACATCAGTTGCACCACAGGGTGGGAGGAGGGTGCCTAGCACAATACATTTTCTTTCTTCGGTAAGCATTTTTTGTGTTTGATACTTTTGGAATTTTGGTTTTTCATGATGATTTTAAAATTACCTTTTTCACATTTGAAATGTACTAAATCGTTTTTTCTTAACAGCAGGTCAACTAGTGGGAGGTTGCAACATTACGGTCCCATTGAGTTCATTTTTGGACAGAAAGACATCAGTTGCACCACAGGGCGGGAGGAGGGTGCGTAGCACAATACATTTTCTTTCTTTGGTAAGCATTTTTTGTGTTTGATACTTTTGGAATTTTGGTTTTTCATGATGATTTTAAAGTGACCTTTTTCATGTTTGAAATGTACTAACTCGTTTTTTCTTCACAGCAGGTCAACTAGTGTGTGGTTGCAACATTACGGTCCCATTGAGTACATTTTTGGAGAGAGGAACATCTGTTGCACCACAGGGTGGGAGGAGGGTGCCTAGCACAATACATTTTCTTTCTTCGGTAAGCATTTTTTGTGTTTGATACTTTTGGAATTTTGGTTTTTCATGATGATTTTAGAATGACCGTCTTCATGTTTGAAATGTACTAACTCGTTTTTTCCTCACAGCAGGTCAACTTGTGTGTGGTTGCAACATTACGGTCCCATTGAGTTCATTTTTGGAGAGAGGGACATCAATTGCACCACAGGGCGGGAGGAGGGTGCGGAGCACAATACATTTTCTTTCTTTGGTAAGCATTTTTTGTGTTTGATACTTTTGGAATTTTGGTTTTTCATGATGATTTTAAAATGACCTTTTTCATGTTTGAAATGTACTAACTCGTTTTTTCTTCACAGCAGGTCAACTAGTGTGTGGTTGCAACATTACGGTCCCATTGAGTTCATTTTTGGAGAGAGGGACATCAGATGCACCAGAGGGTGGGAGGAGGGTGCCTAGCACAATACATTTTCTTTCTTCGGTAAGCATTTTTTGTGTTTGATACTTTTGGAATTTTGGTTTTTCATGATGAATTTAAAATGACCGTCTTCATGTTTGAAATGTACTAACTCGTTTTTTCCTCACAGCAGGTCAACTTGTGTGTGGTTGCAACATTACGGTCCCATTGAGTTCATTTTTGGAGAGAGGGACATCAGTTGCACCACAGGGCGGGAGGAGGGTGCGTAGCACAAACATTTTCTTTCTTCGGTAAGCATTTTTTGTGTTTGATACTTTTGGAATTTTGGTTTTTCATGATGATTTTAAAATGATCTTTTTCATGTTTGAAATGTACTAACTCGTTTTTTCTTCACAGCAGGTCAACTAGTGTGTGGTTGCAACATTACGGTCCCATTGAGTACATTTTTGGAGAGAGGACATCAGTTGCACCACTGGGCGGGAGGAGGGTGCGTAGCACAATACATTTTCTTTCTTCGGTAAGCATTTTTTGTGTTTGATACTTTTGGAATTTTGGTTTTTCATGATGATTTTAAAATGACCTTTTTCATGTTTGACATGTACTTACTCGTTTTTTCCTCACAGCAGTTCAACTAGTGTGTGGTTGCAACATTACGGTCCCATTGAGTTCATTTTTGGAGAGAGGGACATCAGTTGCACCACAGGGCGGGAGGTGGGTGCCTAGCACAGTACATTTTCTTTCTTCAGTAAGCATTTTTTGTGTATGATACTTTTGGAATTTTTGGTTTTTCATGATGATTTTAAAATGACCTTCTTCATGTTTGAAATGTACTAACTCGTTTTTTCTTCACAGCAGGTCAACTAGTGTGTGGTTGCAACATTACGGTCCCATTGAGTTCATTTCTGGAGAGAGGGGCATCAGTTGCACCACAGTGCGGGAGGAGGGTGCCTAGCACAATACATTTTCTTTCTTCGGTAAGCATTTTTTGTGTTTGATACTTTTGGAATTTTGGTTTTTCATGATGATTTTAAAATGACCGTCTTCATGTTTGAAATGTACTAACTCGTTATTTCCTCACAGCAGGTCAACTTGTGTGTGGTTGCAACATTACGGTCCCATTGATTTCATTTTTGGAGAGAGGGACATCATTTGCACCACAGGGCGGGAGGAGGGTGCATAGCACAATACATTTTCTTTCTTCGGTAAGCATTTTTTGTGTTTGATACTTTTGGAATTTTGGTTTTTCATGATGATTTTAGAATGACCGTCTTCATGTTTGAAATGTACTAACTCGTTTTTTCCTCACAGCAGGTCAACTTGTGTGTGGTTGCAACATTACGGTCCCATTGAGTTCATTTTTGGAGAGAGGGACATCAATTGCACCACAGGGCGGGAGGAGGGTGCGGAGCACAATACATTTTCTTTCTTTGGTAAGCATTTTTTGTGTTTGATACTTTTGGAATTTTGGTTTTTCATGATGATTTTAAAATGACCTTTTTCATGTTTGAAATGTACTAACTCGTTTTTTCTTCACAGCAGGTCAACTAGTGTGTGGTTGCAACATTACGGTCCCATTGAGTTCATTTTTGGAGAGAGGGACATCAGATGCACCAGAGGGTGGGAGGAGGGTGCCTAGCACAATACATTTTCTTTCTTCGGTAAGCATTTTTTGTGTTTGATACTTTTGGAATTTTGGTTTTTCATGATGATTTTAAAATGACCTTTTTCAAGTTTGAAATGTACTAACTCGTTTTTTCCTCACAGCAGGTCAACTTGTGTTTGGTTGCAACATTACGGTCCCATTGATTTCATTTTTGGAGAGAGGGACATCATTTGCACCACAGGGCGGGAGGAGGGTGCATAGCACAATACATTTTCTTTCTTCGGTAAGCATTTTTTGTGTTTGATACTTTTGGAATTTTGGTTTTTCACGATGATTTTAAAATGACCGTCTTATTGTTTGAAATGTACTAACTCGTTTTTTCCTCACAGCAGGTCAACTTGTGTGCGGTTGCAACATTACGGTCCCATTGAGTACATTTTTGGAGAGAGAGACATCAGTTGCACCACAGGGCGGGAGGAGGGTGCGTAGCACAATACATTTTCTTTCTTCGGTAAGCATTCTTTGTGTTTGATACTTTTGGAATTTTGGTTTTTCATGATGATTTTAAAATGACCTCTTTCATGTTTGAAATGTACTAACTCGTTTTTTCTTCACAGCAGGTCAACTAGTGTGTGGTTGCAACATTATTTTCCCATTGAGTTCATTTTTGGAGAGAGGGGCATCAGTTGCACCACAGTGCGGGAGGAGGGTGCCTAGCACAATACATTTTCTTTCTTCGGTAAGCATTTTTTGTGTTTGATACTTTTGGAAATTTGGTTTTTCATGATGATTTTAAAATGACCGTCTTCATGTTTGAAATGTACTAACTCGTTTTTTCCTCACAGCAGGTCAACTTGTGTGTGGTTGCATCATTACGGTCCCATTGAGTACATTTTTGGAGAGAGAGACATCGGTTGCACCACAGGGCGGGAGGAGGGTGCGTAGCACAATACATTTTCTTTCTTCGGTAAGCATTTTTTGTGTTTGATACTTTAGGAATTTTGGTTTTTCATGATGATTTTAAAATGACCTTCTTCATGTTTGAAATGTACTAACTCGTTTTTTCATCACAGCAGGTCAACTTGTGTGCGGTTGCAACATTACGGTCCCATTGAGTTGATTTTTGGAGAGAGGGGCATCAGTTGCACCACAGTGCGGGAGGAGGGTGCCTAGCACAATACATTTTCTTTCTTCGGTAAGCATTTTTTGTGTTTGATACTTTTGGAATTTTGGTTTTTCATGATGATTTTAAAATGACCGTCTTCATGTTTGAAATGTACTAACTCGTTTTTTCATCACAGCAGGTCAACTTGTGTGTGGTTGCAACATTATGGTCCCATTGAGTTCATTTTTGGAGAGAGGGACATCAGTTGTACCACAGGGTGGGAGGAGGGTGCCTAGCACAATACATTTTCTTTCTTTGGTAAGCATTTTTTGTGTTTGATACTTTTGGAATTTTGGTTTTTCATGATGATTTTAAAATGACCTTCTTCATGTTTGAAATGTACTAACTCGTTTTTTCTTCACAGCAGGTCAACTAGTGTGTGGTTGCAACATTACGGTCCCATTGAGTTCATTTCTGGAGAGAGGGGCATCAGTTGCACCACAGTGCGGGAGGAGGGTGCCTAGCACAATACATTTTCTTTCTTCGGTAAGCATTTTTTGTGTTTGATACTTTTGGAATTTTGGTTTTTCATGATGATTTTAAAATGACCGTCTTCATGTTTGAAATGTACTAACTCGTTATTTCCTCACAGCAGGTCAACTTGTGTGTGGTCGCAACATTACGGTCCCATTGATTTCATTTTTGAAGAGAGGGACATCATTTGCACCACAGGGCGGGAGGAGGGTGCGTAGCACAATACATTTTCTTTCTTCGGTAAGCATTTTTTGTGTTTGATACTTTTGGAATTTTGGTTTTTCATGATGATTTTAGAATGACCGTCTTCATGTTTGAAATGTACTAACTCGTTTTTTCCTCACAGCAGGTCAACTTGTGTGTGGTTGCAATATTACGGTCCCATTGAGTTCATTTTTGGAGAGAGGGACATCAATTGCACCACAGGGCGGGAGGAGGGTGCGTAGCACAATACATTTTCTTTCTTTGGTAAGCATTTTTTGTGTTTGATACTTTTGGAATTTTGGTTTTTCATGATGATTTTAAAATGACCTTTTTCATGTTTGAAATGTACTAACTCGTTTTTTCTTCACAGCAGGTCAACTAGTGTGTGGTTGCAACATTACGGTCCCATTGAGTTCATTTTTGGAGAGAGGGACATCAGTAGCACCACAGGGTGGGAGGAGGGTGCGTAGCACAATACATTTTCTTTCTTCGGTAAGCATTTTTTGTGTTTGATACTTTTGGAATTTTGGTTTTTCATGATGATTTTAAAATGACCGTCTTCATGTTTGAAATGTACTAACTCGTTTTTTCCTCACAGCAGGTCATTTTGTGTGCGGTTGCAACATTACGGTCCCATTGAGTACATTTTTGGAGAGAGAGACATCAGTTGCACCACAGGGCGGGAGGAGGGTGCGTAGCACAATACATTTTCTTTCTTCGGTAAGCATTTTTTGTGTTTGATACTTTTGGAATTTTGGTTTTTCATGATGATTTTAAAATGACCTCTTTCATGTTTGAAATGTACTAACTCGTTTTTTCTTCACAGCAGGTCAACTAGTGTGTGGTTGCAACATTATTTTCCCATTGAGTTCATTTTTGGAGAGAGGGGCATCAGTTGCACCACAGTGCGGGAGGAGGGTGCCTAGCACAATACATTTTCTTTCTTCGGTAAGCATTTTTTGTGTTTGATACTGTGGAAATTTGGTTTTTCATGATGATATTAAAATGACCGTCTTCATGTTTGAAATGTACTAACTCGTTTTTTCCTCACAGCAGGTCAACTTGTGTGTGGTTGCATCATTACGGTCCGATTGAGTACATTTTTGGAGAGAGAGACATCAGTTGCACCACAGGGCGGGAGGAGGGTGCGTAGCACAATACATTTTCTTTCTTCGGTAAGCATTTTTTGTGTTTGATACTTTAGGAATTTTGGTTTTTCATGATGATTTTAAAATGACCTTCTTCATGTTTGAAATGTACTAACTCGTTTTTTCCTCACAGCAGGTCAACTTGTGTGCGGTTGCAACATTACGGTCCCATTGAGTACATTTTTGGAGAGAGAGACATCAGTTGCACCACAGGGCGGGAGGAGGGTGCGTAGCACAATACATTTTCTTTCTTCGGTAAGCATTTTTTGTGTTTGATACTTTTGGAATTTTGGTTTTTCATGATGATTTTAAAATGACCTTTTTCATGTTTGAAATGTACTAACTCGTTTTTTCTTCACAGCAGGTCAACTAGTGTGTGGTTGCAACATTACGGACCCATTGAGTACATTTTTGGAGAGAGGGACATCAGTTGCACCACAGGGCGGGAGGAGGGTGCGTAGCACAATACATTTTCTTTCTTCGGTAAGCATTTTTTGTGTTTGATACTTTTGGAATTTTGGTTTTTCATGATGATTTTAAAATGACCTTTTTCATGTTTGAAATGTACTAACTCGTTTTTACTTCACAGCAGGTCAACTAGTGTGTGGTTGCAACATTACGGTCCCATTGTGTACATTTTTGGAGAGAGGGACATCAGTTGCACCACAGGGCGGGAGGAGGGTGCGTAGCACAATACATTTTCTTTCTTCGGTAAGCATTTTTTGTGTTTGATACTTTTGGAATTTTGGTTTTTCATTATGATTTTAAAATGACCGTCTTCATGTTTGAAATGTACTAACTCGTTTTTTCCTCACAGCAGGTCAACTTGTGTGCGGTTGCAAAATTACGGTCCCATTGAGTACATTTTTGGAGAGAGGGACATCTGTTGCACCACTGGGCGGGAGGAGGGTGCGTAGCACAAACATTTTCTTTCTTCGGTAAGCATTTTTTGTGTTTGATACTTTTGGAATTTTGGTTTTTCATGATGATTTTAAAATGATCTTTTTCATGTTTGAAATGTACTAACTCGTTTTTTCTTCACAGCAGGTCAACTAGTGTGTGGTTGCAACATTACGGTCCCATTGAGTACATTTTTGGAGAGAGGGACATCAGTTGCACCACTGGGCGGAAGGAGGGTGCGTAGCACAATACATTTTCTTTCTTCGGTAAGCATTTTTTGTGTTTGATACTTTTGGAATTCTGGTTTTTCATGATGATTTTAAAATGACCTTTTTCATGTTTGAAATGTACTTACTCGTTTTTTCTTCACAGCAGGTCAACTAGTGTGTGGTTGCAACATTACGGTCCCATTGAGTACATTTTTGGAGAGAGGACATCAGTTGCACCACAGGGCGGGAGGAGGGTGCGTAGCACAATACATTTTCTTTCTTCGGTAAGCATTTTTTGTGTTTGATACTTTTGGAATTTTGGTTTTTCATGATGATTTTAAAATGACCTTTTTCATGTTTGAAATGTACTAACTCGTTTTTTCTTCACAGCAGGTCAACTAGTGTGTGGTTGCAACTTTACGGTCCCATTGAGTACATTTTTGGAGAGAGGGACATCAGTTGCACCACAGGGCGGGAGGAGGGTGCGTAGCACAATACATTTTCTTTCTTCGGTAAGCATTTTTTGTGTTTGATACTTTTGGAATTTTGGTTTTTCATGATAATTTTAAAATGACCTTTTTCATGTTTGAAATGTACTAACTCGTTTTTTCTTCACAGCAGGTCAACTAGTGTGTGGTTGCAACATTACGGTCCCATTGAGTACATTTTTGGAGAGAGGGACATCAGTTGCACCACAGGGCGGGAGGAGGGTGCCTAGCACGATACATTTTCTTTCTTCAGTAAGCATTTCTTGTGTTTGATACTTTTGGAATTTTGGTTTTCATGATGATTTTAAAATGACCTTTTTCATGTTTGAAATGTACTAACTCGTTTTTTCTTCACAGCAGGTCAACTAGTGTGTGGTTGCAACATTACGGTCCCATTGAGTTCATTTTTGGAGAGAGGGACATCAGTTGTACCACAGGGTGGGAGGAGGGTGCCTAGCACAATACATTTTCTTTCTTCGGTAAGCATTTTTTGTGTTTGATACTTTTGGAATTTTGGTTTTTCATGATGATTTTAAAATGACCTTCTTCATGTTTGAAATGTACTAACTCGTTTTTTCCCACAGCAGGTCAACGTGTGTGTGGTTGCAACATTACGGTCCCATTGGGTTCATTTTTGGAGAGAGGGACATCAGTTGCACCACAGGGCGGGAGGAGGGTGCGTAGCACAATACATTTTCTTTCTTCGGTAAGCATTTTTTGTGTTTGATACTTTTGGAAATTTGGTTTTTCATGATGATTTTAGAATGACCTTTTTCATGTTTGAAATGTACTAACTCGTTTTTTCTTCACAGCAGGTCAACTAGTGTGTGGTTGCAACATTACGGTCACATTGAGTACATTTTTGGAGAGAGGGACATCTGTTGCACCACAGGGCGGGCGTGGGTGCCTAGCACAATACATTTCTTTTCTTCAGTAAGCATTTTTTGTGTTTGATACTTTTGGAATTTTGGTTTTTCATGATGATTTTAAAATGACCGTCTTCATGTTTGAATTGTACTAAATCGTTTTTTCCTCACAGCAGGTCAATTTGTGTGTGGTTGCAACATTACGGTCCCATTGAGTACATTTTTGGAGAGAGGGACATCAGTTGCACCACAGGGCGGGAGGAGGGTGCGTAGCACAATACATTTTCTTTCTGCGGTAAGCATTATTTGTGTTTGATACTTTTGGAATTTTTGTTTTTCATGATGATTTTAAATTGACCTTCCTCATGTTTCAAATGTACTAACTCGTTTTTTCTTCACAGCAGGTAAACTAGTGTGTGTTTGCAACATTACGGTCCCATTGAGTACATTTTTGGAGAGAGGGACATCAGTTGCACCACAGGGCGGGAGGAGGGTGCGTAGCACAATACATTTTCTTTCTTCGGTAAGCATTTTTTGTGTTTGATACTTTTGGAATTTTGGTTTTTCATGATGATTTTAAAATGACCTTTTTCATGTTTGAAATGTACTAACTCGTTTTTTCTTCACAGCAGGTCAACTAGTGTGTGGTTGCAACATTACGGTCCCATTGAGTTCTTTTTTGGAGAGAGGGACATCAGTTGCACCACAGGGCGGGAGGTGGGTGCCTAGCACAATACATTTTCTTTCTTCAGTAAGCATTTTTTGTGTTTGATCCTTTTGGAATTTTGGTTTTTCATGATGATTTTAAAATGACCTTTTTCATGTTTGAAATGTACTAACTCGTTTTTTCTTCACAGCAGGTCAACTAGTGTGTGGTTGCAACTTTACGGTCCCATTGAGTACATTTTTGGAAAGAGGGACATCAGTTGCACCACAGGGCGGGAGGAGGGTGCGTAGCACAATACATTTTCTTTCTTCGGTAAGCATTTTTTGTGTTTGATACTTTTGGAATTTTGGTTTTTCAAGATGATTTTAAAATGACCCTTTTCATGTTTGAAATGTACTAACTCGTTATTTCTTCACAGCAGGTCAACTAGTGTGTGGTTGCAACATTACGGTCCCATTGAGTACATTTTTCGAGAGAGGGACATCAGTTGCACCACAGGGCGGTAGGAGGGTGCCTAGCACAATACATTTCCTTTCTTCAGTAAGCATTTTTTGTGTTTGATACTTTTGGAATTTTGGTTTTTCATGATGATTTTAAAATGACCTTTTTCATGTTTGAAATGTACTAACTCGTTTTTTCTTCACAGCAGGTCAACTTGTGTGTGGTTGCAACATTACGGTCCCATTGAGTTCATTTTTGGAGAGAGGGACATCAGTTGCACCACAGGGCGGGAGGAGGGTGCCTAGCACAATACATTTTCTTTCTTCGGTAAGCATTTTTTGTGTTTGATACTTTTGGAATTTTGGTTTTTCATGATGATTTTAAAATGACCTTCTTCATGTTTGAAATGTACTAACTCGTTTTTTCCTCACAGCAGGTCAACTTGTGTGTGGTTGCAACATTACGGTCCCATTGAGTACATTTTTGGAGAGAGGGACATCAGTTGCACCACAGGGCGGGAGGAGGGTGCGTAGCACAATACATTTTCTTTCTTCGGTAAGCATTTTTTGTGTTTAATACTTTTGGAAATTTGGTTTTTCATGATGATTTTAAAATGACCTTTTTCATGTTTGAAATGTACTAACTCGTTTTTTCTTCACAGCAGGTCAACTAGTGTGTGGTTGCAACATTACGGTCCCATTGAGTACATTTTTGGAGAGAGGGACATCTGTTGCACCACAGGGCGGGAGGTGGGTGCCTAGCACAATACATTTCCTTTCTTCAGTAAGCATTTTTTGTGTTTGATACTTTTGGAATTTTGGTTTTTCATGATGATTTTAAAATGACCGTCTTCATGTTTGAAATGTACTAAATCGTTTTTTCCTCACAGCAGGTCAATTTGTGTGTGGTTGCAACATTACGGTCCCATTGAGTACATTTTTGGAGAGAGGGACATCAGTTGCACCACAGGTCAGGAGGTGGGTGCGTAGCACAATACATTTTCTTTCTGCGGTAAGCATTTTTTGTGTTTGATACTTTTGGAATTTTTGTTTTTCATGATGATTTTAAAATGACCTTCTTCATGTTTGAAATGTACTAACTCGTTTTTTCTTCACAGCAGGTCAACTAGTGTGTGTTTGCAACATTACGGTCCCATTGAGTACATTTTTGGAGAGAGGGACATCAGTTGCACCACAGGGCGGGAGGAGTGTGCGTAGCACAATACATTTTCTTTCTTCGGTAAGCATTTTTTGTGTTTGATACTTTTGGAAGTTTGGTTTTTCATGATGATTTTAAAATGACCTTTTTCATGCTTGAAATGTACTAACTCGTTTTTTCTTCACAGCAGGTCAACTAGTGTGTGGTTGCAACATTACGGTCCCATTGAGTTCATTTTTGGAGAGAGGGACATCAGTTGCACCACAGGGCGGGAGGTGGGTGCCTAGCACAATACATTTTCTTTCTTCAGTAAGCATTTTTTGTGTATGATATTTTTGGAATTTTGGTTTTTCATGATGATTTTAAAATGACCTTCTTCATGTTTGAAATGTACTAACTCGTTTTTTCCTCACAGCAGGTCAACTTGTGTGTGGTTGCAACATTACGGTCCCACTGAGTTCATTTTTGGAGAGAGGGACATCAGTTGCACCACAGGGCGGGAGGAGGGTGCGTAGCACAATACATTTTCTTTCTTCGGTAAGCATTTTTTGTGTTTGAAACTTTTGGAATTTTGGTTTTTCATGATGATTTTAAAATGACCTTTTTCATGTTTGAAATTTACTAACTCGTTTTTTCTTCACAGCAGGTCAACTAGTGTGTCGTTGCAACATTACGGTCCCATTGAGTACATTTTTGGAGAGAGAGACATCAGTTGCACCACAGGGCGGGAGGAGGGTGCGTAGCACAATACATTTTCTTTCTTCGGTAAGCATTTTTTGTGTTTGATACTTTTGGAATTTTGGTTTTTCATGATGATTTCAAAATGACCTTCTTCATGTTTGAAATGTACTAACTCGTTTTTTCCTCACAGCAGGTCAACTTGTGTGTGGTTGCAACATTACGGTCCCATTGAGTACATTTTTGGAGAGAGGGACATCTGTTGCACCACAGGGCGGGAGGAGGGTGCGTAGCACAATACATTTTCTTTCTTCGGTAAGCATTTTTTGTGTTTGATACTTTTGGAATTTTGATTTGTCATGATGATTTTAAAATGACCTTTTTCATGTTAGAAATGTACTAACTCGTTTTTTCTTCACAGCAGGTCAACTAGTGTGTGGTTGCAACATTACGGTCCCATTGAGTTCATTTTTGGAGAGAGGGACATCAGTTGCACCACAGGGCGGGAGGAGGGTGCGCAGCACAATACATTTTCTTTCTTCGGTAAGCATTTTTTGTGTTTGATACTTTTGGAATTTTGGTTTTTCATGATGATTTTAAAATGACCTTTTTCATGTTTGAAATGTACTAACTCATTTTTTCTTCACAGCAGGTCAACTAGTGTGTGGTTGCAACATTACGGTCCCATTGAGTACATTTTTGGAGAGAGGGACATCAGTTGCACCACAGGGCGGGAGGAGGGGGTGTAGCACAATACATTTTCTTTCTTCGGTAAGCATTTTTTGTGTTTGATACTTTTGGAATTTTGGTTTTTCATGATGATTTTAAAATGACCTTTTTCATGTTTGAAATGTACTAACTCGTTTTTTCTTCACAGCAGGTCAACTAGTGTGTGGTTGCAACTTTACGGTCCCATTGAGTACATTTTTGGAGAGAGGGACATCAGTTGCACCACAGGGCGGGAGGAGGGTGCGTAGCACAATACATTTTCTTTCTTCGGTAAGCATTTTTTGTGTTTGATACTTTTGGAATTTTGGTTTTTCATGATGATTTTAAAATGACCTTTTTCATGTTTGAAATGTACTAACTCGTTTTTTCTTCACAGCAGGTCAACTAGTGTGTGGTTGCAACATTACGGTCCCATTGAGTACATTTTTGGAGAGAGGGACATCAGTTGCACCACAGGGCGGTAGGAGGGTGCCTAGCACAATACATTTTCTTTCTTCAGTAAGCATTTTTTGTGTTTGATACTTTTGGAATTTTGGTTTTTCATGATGATTTTAAAATGACCTTTTTCATGTTTGAAATGTACTAACTCGTTTTTTCTTCACAGCAGGTCAACTTGTGTGTGGTTGCAACATTACGGTCCCATTGAGTTCATTTTTGGAGAGAGGGACATCAGTTGCACCACAGGGCGGGAGGAGGGTGCCTAGCACAATACATTTTCTTTCTTCGGTAAGCATTTTTTGTGTTTGATACTTTTGGAATTTTGGTTTTTCATGATGATTTTAAAATGACCTTCTTCATGTTTGAAATGTACTAACTCGTTTTTTCCTCACAGCAGGTCAACTTCTGTGTGGTTGCAACATTACGGTCCCATTGAGTACATTTTTGGAGAGAGGGACATCAGTTGCACCACAGGGCGGGAGGAGGGTGCGTAGCACAATACATTTTCTTTCTTCGGTAAGCATTTTTTGTGTTTGATACTTTTGGAAATTTGGTTTTTCATGATGATTTTAAAATGACCTTTTTCATGTTTGAAATGTACTAACTCGTTTTTTCTTCACAGCAGGTCAACTAGTGTGTGGTTGCAACATTACGGTCCCATTGAGTACATTTTTGGAGAGAGGGACATCTGTTGCACCACAGGGCGGGAGGTGGGTGCCTAGCACAATACATTTCCTTTCTTCAGTAAGCATTTTTTGTGTTTGATACTTTTGGAATTTTGGTTTTTCATGATGATTTTAAAATGACCGTCTTCATGTTTGAAATGTACTAAATCGTTTTTTCCTCACAGCAGGTCAATTTGTGTGTGGTTGCAACATTACGGTCCCATTGAGTACATTTTTGGAGAGAGGGACATCAGTTGCACCACAGGTCAGGAGGTGGGTGCGTAGCACAATACATTTTCTTTCTGCGGTAAGCATTTTTTGTGTTTGATACTTTTGGAATTTTTGTTTTTCGTGATGATTTTAAAATGACCTTCTTCATGTTTGAAATGTACTAACTCGTTTTTTCTTCACAGCAGGTCAACTAGTGTGTGTTTGCAACATTACGGTCCCATTGAGTACATTTTTGGAGAGAAGGACATCAGTTGCACCACAGGGCGGGAGGAGTGTGCGTAGCACAATACATTTTCTTTCTTCGGTAAGCATTTTTTGTGTTTGATACTTTTGGAAGTTTGGTTTTTCATGATGATTTTAAAATGACCTTTTTCATGCTTGAAATGTACTAACTCGTTTTTTGTTCACAGCAGGTCAACTAATGTGTGGTTGCAACATTACGGTCCCATTGAGTTCATTTTTGGAGAGAGGGACATCAGTTGCACCACAGGGCGGGAGGTGGGTGCCTAGCACAATACATTTTCTTTCTTCAGTAAGCATTTTTTGTGTTTGATACTTTTGGAATTTTGGTTTTTCATGATGATTTTAAAATGACCTTCTTCATGTTTGAAATGTACTAACTCGTTTTTTCCTCACAGCAGGTCAACTTGTGTGTGGTTGCAACATTACGGTCCCATTGAGTTCATTTTTGGAGAGAGGGACATCAGTTGCACCACAGCGCGGGAGGAGGGTGCGTAGCACAATACATTTTCTTTCTTCGGTAAGCATTTTTTGTGTTTGAAACTTTTGGAATTTTGGTTTTTCATGATGATTTTAAAATGACCTTTTTCATGTTTGAAATTTACTAACTCGTTTTTTCTTCACAGCAGGTCAACTAGTGTGTCGTTGCAACATTACGGTCCCATTGAGTACATTTTTGGAGAGAGAGACATCAGTTGCACCACAGGGCGGGAGGAGGGTGCGTAGCACAATACATTTTCTTTCTTCGGTAAGCATTTTTTGTGTTTGATACTTTTGGAATTTTGGTTTTTCATGATGATTTCAAAGTGACCTTCTTCATGTTTGAAATGTACTAACTCGTTTTTTCCTCACAGCAGGTCAACTTGTGTGTGGTTGCAACATTACGGTCCCATTGAGTACATTTTTGGAGAGAGGGACATCTGTTGCACCACAGGGCGGGAGGAGGGTGCGTAGGACAATACATTTTCTTTCTTCGGTAAGCATTTTTTGTGTTTGATACTTTTGGAATTTTGATTTTTCATGATGATTTTAAAATGACCTTTTTCATGTTAGAAATGTACTAACTCGTTTTTTCTTCACAGCAGGTCAACTAGTGTGTGGTTGCAACATTACGGTCCCATTGAGTTCATTTTTGGAGAGAGGGACATCAGTTGCACCACAGGGCGGGAGGAGGGTGCGCAGCACAATACATTTTCTTTCTTCGGTAAGCATTTTTTGTGTTTGATACTTTTGGAATTTTGGTTTTTCATGATGATTTTAAAATGACCTTTTTCATGTTTGAAATGTACTAACTCATTTTTTCTTCACAGCAGGTCAACTAGTGTGTGGTTACAAAATTACGGTCCCATTGAGTACATTTTTGGAGAGAGGGATATCAGTTGCACCACAGGGCGGGAGGAGGGTGCGTAGCACAATACATTTTCTTTCTTCAGTAAGCATTTTTTGTGTTTGATACTTTTGGAATTTCGGTTTTTCATGATGATTTAAAAATGACCTTTTTCATGTTTGAAATGTACTAACTCTTTTTTTTTCACAGCAGGTCAACTTGTGTGTGGTTGCAACATTACGGTCCCATTGAGTTCATTTTTGGAGAGAGGGACATCAGTTGCACAACAGGGCGGGAGGAGGGTGCGTAGCACAATACATTTTCTTTCTTCGGTAAGCATTTTTTGTGTTTGATACTTTTGGAATTTTGGTTTTTCATTATGATTTTAAAATGACCTTCTTCATGTTTGAAATGTACTAACTCGTTTTTTCCTCACAGCAGGTCAACTTGTGTGTGGTTGCAACATTACGGTCCCATTGAGTACATTTTTGGAGAGAGGGACATCAGTTGCACCACAGGGCGGGAGGAGGGTGCGTAGCACAATACATTTTCTATCTTCGGTAAGGATTTTTTGTGTTTGATACTTTTGGAATTGTGGTGTTTCATGATGATTTTAAACTGACCTTCTTCATGATTGAGATGTACTAACTCGTTTTTTCCTCACAGCAGGTCAACTTGGGTGTGGTTGCAACATTACGGTCCCATTGAGTTCATTTTTGGAGAGAGGGACATCAGTTGCACCACAGGGCGGGAGGAGGGTGCGTAGCACAATACATTTTCTTTCTTCGGTAAGCATTTTTTGTGTTTGATAATTTTGGAATTTTGATTTTTCATGATGATTTTAAAATGACCTTTTTCATGTTTGAAATGTACTAACTCGTTTTTTCTTCACAGCAGGTCAACTAGAGTGTGGTTGCAACATTACAATCGCATTGAGTTCATTTTTGGATAGAGGGACATCAGTTGCACCACAGGGCGGTTGAAGGGTGCCTAGCACAATACATTTTCTTTCTTCGGTAAGCATTTTTTGTGTTTGATACTTTTGGAATTTTTGTTTTTCATGATGATTTTAAAATGACCTTTTTCATGTTTGAAATGTACTAACTCGTTTTTTCTTCACAGCAGGTCAACTAGTGTGTGGTTGCAACATTACGGTCCCATTGAGTACATTTTTGGAGAGAAGGACATCAGTTGCACCACAGGGCGGGAGGAGGGTGCGTAGCACAATACATTTTCTTTCTTCGGTAATCATTTTTTGTGTTTGATACTTTTGGAATTTTGATTTTTCATGATGATTTTAAAATGACCATTTTCATGTTTGACATGTACTAACTCGTTTTTTCTTCACAGCAGGTCAACTTGTGTGTGGTTGCAACATTACGGTCCCATTGAGTTCATTTTTGGAGAGAGGGACATCAGTTGCACCACAGGGCGGGAGGAAGGTGCGTAGCACAATACATTTTCTTTCTTCGGTAAGCATTTTTTGTGTTTGAACTTTTGGAATTTTGATTTTTCATGATGATTTTAAAATGACCTTTTTCATGTTTGAAATGTACTAACTCGTTTTTTCTTCACAGCAGGTCAACTAGTGTGTGGTTGCAACATTACGGTCCCATTGAGTACATTTTTGGAGAGAGGGACATCAGTTGCACCACAGGGCGGGAGGAGGGTGCCTAGCACAATACATTTTCTTTCTTCGGTAATCATTTTTTGTGTTTGATACTTTTGGAATTTTGGTTTTTCATGATGATTTTAAATTGACCATTTTCATGTTTGAAATGTACTAACTCGTTTTTTCTTCACAGCAGGTCAACTAGTGTGTGGTTGCAACATTACGGTCCCATTGAGTTCATTTTTGGAGAGAGGGACATCAGTTGCACCACATGGCAAGAGGTGGGTGCCTAGCACAATACATTTTCTTTCTTCAGTAAGCATTATTTGTGTTTGATACTTTTAAAATTTTGGTTTTTCATGATGATTTTAAAATGACCTTTTTCATGTTTGAAATGTACTAACTCGTTTTTTCTTCACAGCAGGTCAACTTGTGTGTGGTTGCAACATTACGGTCCCATTGAGTTCATTTTTGGAGAGAGGGACATCAGTTGCACCACAGGGCGGGAGGAGGGTGCGTAGCACAATACATTTTCTTTCTGCGGTAAGCATTTTTTGTGTTTGATACTTTTGGAATTTTTGTTTTTCATGATGATTTTAAAATGACCTTCTTCATGTTTGAAATGTACTAACTCGTTTTTTCTTCACAGCAGGTCAACTAGTGTGTGTTTGCAACATTACGGTCCCATTGAGTACATTTTTGGAGAGAGGGACATCAGTTGCACCACAGGGCGGGAGGAGTGTGCGTAGCACAATACATTTTCTTTCTTCGGTAAGCATTTTTTGTGTTTGATACTTTTGGAATTTTGGTTTTTCATGATGATTTTAAAATGACCTTTTTCATGCTTGAAATGTACTAACTCGTTTTTTCTTCACAGCAGGTCAACTAGTGTGTGGTTGCAACATTACGGTCCCATTGAGTTCATTTTTGGAGAGAGGGACATCAGTTGCACCACAGGGCAGGAGGTGGGTGAATAGCACAATACATTTTCTTTCTTCAGTAAGCATTTTTTGTGTATGATACTTTTGGAATTTTGGTTTTTCATGATGATTTTAAAATGACCTTCTTCATGTTTGAAATGTACTAACTCGTTTTTTCTTCACAGCAGGTCAACTAGTGTGTGGTTGCAACATTACGGTCCCATTGAGTACATTTTTGGAGAGAGGGACATCAGTTGCACCACAGGGCGGGAGGAGGGTGCCTAGCACAATACATTTTCTTTCTTTGGTAATCATTTTTTGTGTTTGATACTTTTGGAATTTTGGTTTTTCATGATGATTTTAAATTGACTATTTTCATGTTTGAAATGTACTAACTCGTTTTTTCTTCACAGCAGGTCAACTAGTGTGTGGTTGCAATATTACGGTCCCATTGAGTTCATTTTTGGAGAGAGGCACATCAGTTGCACCACATGGCGGGAGGTGGGTGCCTAGCACAATACATTTTCTTTCTTCAGTAAGCATTTTTTGTGTTTGATACTTTTGGAATTTTGGTTTTTCATGATGATTTTAAAATGACCTTTTTCATGTTTGAAATGTACTAACTCGTTTTTCTTCACAGCAGGTCAACTAGTGTGTCGTTGCAACATTACGGTCCCATTGAGTTCATTTTTGGAGAGAGGGACATCAGTTGCACCACAGGGCGGGAGGAGGGTGCGTAGCACAATACATTTTCTTTCTGCGGTAAGCATTTTTTGTGTTTGATACTTTTGGAATTTTGGTTTTTCCTGATGATTTTGAAATGACCTTCTTCATGTTTGAAATGTACTAACTCGTTTTTTCCTCATAGCAGGTCAACTTGTGTGTGGTTGCAACATTACGGTCCCATTGAGTTCATTTTTGGAGAGAGGGACATCAGTTGCACCACAGGGCGGGACGAGGGTGCGTAGCACAATACATTTTCATTCTTCGGTAAGCATTTTTTGTGTTTGATACTTTTGGAATTTTGATTTTTCATGATGATTTTAAAATGACCTTTTTCATGTTAGAAATGTACTAACTCGTTTTTTCTTCACAGCAGGTCAACTAGTGTGTGTTTGCAACATTACGGTCCCATTGAGTTCATTTTTGGAGAGAGGGACATCAGTTGCACCACAGGGCGGGAGGAGGGTGCGCAGCACAATACATTTTCTTTCTTCGGTAAGCATTTTTTGTGTTTGATACTTTTGGAATTTTGGTTTTTCATGATGATTTTAAAATGACCTTTTTCATGTTTGAAATGTACTAACTCATTTTTTCTTCACAGCAGGTCAACTAGTGTGTGGTTACAAAATTACGGTCCCATTGAGTACATTTTTGGAGAGAGGGATATCAGTTGCACCACAGGGCGGGAGGAGGGTGCGTAGCACAATACATTTTCTTTCTTCAGTAAGCATTTTTTGTGTTTGATACTTTTGGAATTTCGGTTTTTCATGATGATTTAAAAATGACCTTTTTCATGTTTGAAATGTACTAACTCTTTTTTTTTCACAGCAGGTCAACTTGTGTGTGGTTGCAACATTACGGTCCCATTGAGTTCATTTTTGGAGAGAGGGACATCAGTTGCACAACAGGGCGGGAGGAGGGTGCGTAGCACAATACATTTTCTTTCTTCGGTAGCATTTTTTGTGTTTGATACTTTTGGAATTTTGGTTTTTCATTATGATTTTAAAATGACCTTCTTCATGTTTGAAATGTACTAACTCGTTTTTTCCTCACAGCAGGTCAACTTGTGTGTGGTTGCAACATTACGGTCCCATTGAGTACATTTTTGGAGAGAGGGACATCAGTTGCACCACAGGGCGGGAGGAGGGTGCGTAGCACAATACATTTTCTATCTTCGGTAAGGATTTTTTGTGTTTGATTCTTTTGGAATTGTGGTGTTTCATGATGATTTTAAACTGACCTTCTTCATGATTGAGATGTACTAACTCGTTTTTTCCTCACAGCAGGTCAACTTGGGTGTGGTTGCAACATTACGGTCCCATTGAGTTCATTTTTGGAGAGAGGGACATCAGTTGCACCACAGGGCGGGAGGAGGGTGCGTAGCACAATACATTTTCTTTCTTCGGTAAGCATTTTTTGTGTTTGATAATTTTGGAATTTTGATTTTTCATGATGATTTTAAAATGACCTTTTTCATGTTTGAAATGTACTAACTCGTTTTTTCTTCACAGCAGGTCAACTAGAGTGTGGTTGCAACATTACAATTGCATTGAGTTCATTTTTGGAGAGAGGGACATCAGTTGCACCACAGGGCGGTTGAAGGGTGCCTAGCACAATACATTTTCTTTCTTCGGTAAGCATTTTTTGTGTTTGATACTTTTGGAATTTTTGTTTTTCATGATGATTTTAAAATGACCTTTTTCATGTTTGAAATGTACTAACTCGTTTTTTCTTCACAGCAGGTCAACTAGTGTGTGGTTGCAACATTACGGTCCCATTGAGTACATTTTTGGAGAGAAGGACATCAGTTGCACCACAGGGCGGGAGGAGGGTGCGTAGCACAATACATTTTCTTTCTTCGGTAATCATTTTTTGTGTTTGATACTTTTGGAATTTTGATTTTTCATGATGATTTTAAAATGACCATTTTCATGTTTGACATGTACTAACTCGTTTTTTCTTCACAGCAGGTCAACTTGTGTGTGGTTGCAACATTACGGTCCCATTGAGTTCATTTTTGGAGAGAGGGACATCAGTTGCACCACAGGGCGGGAGGTGGGTGAATAGCACAATACATTTTCTTTCTTCAGTAAGCATTTTTTGTGTATGATACTTTTGGAATTTTGGTTTTTCATGATGATTTTAAAATGACCTTCTTCATGTTTGAAATGTACTAACTCGTTTTTTCTTCACAGCAGGTCAACTAGTGTGTGGTTGCAACATTACGGTCCCATTGAGTACATTTTTGGAGAGAGGGACATCAGTTGCACCACAGGGCGGGAGGAGGGTGCCTAGCACAATACATTTTCTTTCTTTGGTAATCATTTTTTGTGTTTGATACTTTTGGAATTTTGGTTTTTCATGATGATTTTAAATTGACTATTTTCATGTTTGAAATGTACTAACTCGTTTTTTCTTCACAGCAGGTCAACTAGTGTGTGGTTGCAATATTACGGTCCCATTGAGTTCATTTTTGGAGAGAGGCACATCAGTTGCACCACATGGCGGGAGGTGGGTGCCTAGCACAATACATTTTCTTTCTTCAGTAAGCATTTTTTGTGTTTGACACTTTTGGAATTTTGGTTTTTCATGATGATTTTAAAATGACCTTTTTCATGTTTGAAATGTACTAACTCGTTTTTCTTCACAGCAGGTCAACTAGTGTGTCGTTGCAACATTACGGTCCCATTGAGTTCATTTTTGGAGAGAGGGACATCAGTTGCACCACAGGGCGGGAGGAGGGTGCGTAGCACAATACATTTTCTTTCTGCGGTAAGCATTTTTTGTGTTTGATACTTTTGGAATTTTGGTTTTTCCTGATGATTTTGAAATGACCTTCTTCATGTTTGAAATGTACTAACTCGTTTTTTCCTCATAGCAGGTCAACTTGTGTGTGGTTGCAACATTACGGTCCCATTGAGTTCATTTTTGGAGAGAGGGACATCAGTTGCACCACAGGGCGGGACGAGGGTGCGTAGCACAATACATTTTCATTCTTCGGTAAGCATTTTTTGTGTTTGATACTTTTGGAATTTTGATTTTTCATGATGATTTTAAAATGACCTTTTTCATGTTAGAAATGTACTAACTCGTTTTTTCTTCACAGCAGGTCAACTAGTGTGTGTTTGCAACATTACGGTCCCATTGAGTTCATTTTTGGAGAGAGGGACATCAGTTGCACCACAGGGCGGGAGGAGGGTGCGCAGCACAAAACATTTTCTTTCTTCGGTAAGCATTTTTTGTGTTTGATACTTTTGGAATTTTGGTTTTTCATGATGATTTTAAAATGACCTTTTTCATGTTTGAAATGTACTAACTCATTTTTTCTTCACAGCAGGTCAACTAGTGTGTGGTTACAAAATTACGGTCCCATTGAGTACATTTTTGGAGAGAGGGATATCAGTTGCACCACAGGGCGGGAGGAGGGTGCGTAGCACAATACATTTTCTTTCTTCAGTAAGCATTTTTTGTGTTTGATACTTTTGGAATTTCGGTTTTTCATGATGATTTAAAAATGACCTTTTTCATGTTTGAAATGTACTAACTCTTTTTTTTTCACAGCAGGTCAACTTGTGTGTGGTTGCAACATTACGGTCCCATTGAGTTCATTTTTGGAGAGAGGGACATCAGTTGCACAACAGGGCGGGAGGAGGGTGCGTAGCACAATACATTTTCTTTCTTCGGTAAGCATTTTTTGTGTTTGATACTTTTGGAATTTTGGTTTTTCATTATGATTTTAAAATGACCTTCTTCATGTTTGAAATGTACTAACTCGTTTTTTCCTCACAGCAGGTCAACTTGTGTGTGGTTGCAACATTACGGTCCCATTGAGTACATTTTTGGAGAGAGGGACATCAGTTGCACCACAGGGCGGGAGGAGGGTGCGTAGCACAATACATTTTCTATCTTCGGTAAGGATTTTTTGTGTTTGATTCTTTTGGAATTGTGGTGTTTCATGATGATTTTAAACTGACCTTCTTCATGATTGAGATGTACTAACTCGTTTTTTCCTCACAGCAGGTCAACTTGGGTGTGGTTGCAACATTACGGTCCCATTGAGTTCATTTTTGGAGAGAGGGACATCAGTTGCACCACAGGGCGGGAGGAGGGTGCGTAGCACAATACATTTTCTTTCTTCGGTAAGCATTTTTTGTGTTTGATAATTTTGGAATTTTGATTTTTCATGATGATTTTAAAATGACCTTTTTCATGTTTGAAATGTACTAACTCGTTTTTTCTTCACAGCAGGTCAACTAGAGTGTGGTTGCAACATTACAATCGCATTGAGTTCATTTTTGGAGAGAGGGACATCAGTTGCACCACAGGGCGGTTGAAGGGTGCCTAGCACAATACATTTTCTTTCTTCGGTAAGCATTTTTTGTGTTTGATACTTTTGGAATTTTTGTTTTTCATGATGATTTTAAAATGACCTTTTTCATGTTTGAAATGTACTAACTCGTTTTTTCTTCACAGCAGGTCAACTAGTGTGTGGTTGCAACATTACGGTCCCATTGAGTACATTTTTGGAGAGAAGGACATCAGTTGCACCACAGGGCGGGAGGAGGGTGCGTAGCACAATACATTTTCTTTCTTCGGTAATCATTTTTTGTGTTTGATACTTTTGGAATTTTGATTTTTCATGATGATTTTAAAATGACCATTTTCATGTTTGACATGTACTAACTCGTTTTTTCTTCACAGCAGGTCAACTTGTGTGTGGTTGCAACATTACGGTCCCATTGAGTTCATTTTTGGAGAGAGGGACATCAGTTGCACCACAGGGCGGGAGGAAGGTGCATAGCACAATACATTTTCTTTCTTCGGTAAGCATTTTTTGTGTTTGAACTTTTGGAATTTTGATTTTTCATGATGATTTTAAAATGACCTTTTTCATGTTTGAAATGTACTAACTCGTTTTTTCTTCACAGCAGGTCAACTAGTGTGTGGTTGCAACATTACGGTCCCATTGAGTACATTTTTGGAGAGAGGGACATCAGTTGCACCACAGGGCGGGAGGAGGGTGCCTAGCACAATACATTTTCTTTCTTCGGTAATCATTTTTTGTGTTTGATACTTTTGGAATTTTGGTTTTTCATGATGATTTTAAATTGACCATTTTCATGTTTGAAATGTACTAACTCGTTTTTTCTTCACAGCAGGTCAACTAGTGTGTGGTTGCAACATTACGGTCCCATTGAGTTCATTTTTGGAGAGAGGGACATCAGTTGCACCACATGGCGGGAGGTGGGTGCCTAGCACAATACATTTTCTTTCTTCAGTAAGCATTATTTGTGTTTGATACTTTTAAAATTTTGGTTTTTCATGATGATTTTAAAATGACCTTTTTCATGTTTGAATTGTACTAACTCGTTTTTTCTTCACAGCAGGTCAACTTGTGTGTGGTTGCAACATTACGGTCCCATTGAGTTCATTTTTGGAGAGAGGGACATCAGTTGCACCACAGGGCGGGAGGAGGGTGCGTAGCACAATACATTTTCTTTCTGCGGTAAGCATTTTTTGTGTTTGATACTTTTGGAATTTTTGTTTTTCATGATGATTTTAAAATGACCTTCTTCATGTTTGAAATGTACTAACTCGTTTTTTCTTCACAGCAGGTCAACTAGTGTGTGTTTGCAACATTACGGTCCCATTGAGTACATTTTTGGAGAGAGGGACATCAGTTGCACCACAGGGCGGGAGGAGTGTGCGTAGCACAATACATTTTCTTTCTTCGGTAAGCATTTTTTGTGTTTGATACTTTTGGAATTTTGGTTTTTCATGATGATTTTAAAATGACCTTTTTCATGCTTGAAATGTACTAACTCGTTTTTTCTTCACAGCAGGTCAACTAGTGTGTGGTTGCAACATTACGGTCCCATTGAGTTCATTTTTGGAGAGAGGGACATCAGTTGCACCACAGGGCGGGAGGTGGGTGAATAGCACAATACATTTTCTTTCTTCAGTAAGCATTTTTTGTGTATGATACTTTTGGAATTTTGGTTTTTCATGATGATTTTAAAATGACCTTCTTCATGTTTGAAATGTACTAACTCGTTTTTTCTTCACAGCAGGTCAACTAGTGTGTGGTTGCAACATTACGGTCCCATTGAGTACATTTTTGGAGAGAGGGACATCAGTTGCACGACAGGGCGGGAGGAGGGTGCGTAGCACAATACATTTTCTTTCTTCGGTAAGCATTTTTTGTGTTTGATACTTTTCGAATTTTGGTTTTTCCTGATGATTTTGAAATGACCTTCTTCATGTTTGAATTGTACTAACTCGTTTTTTCCTCATAGCAGGTCAACTTGTGTGTGGTTGCAACATTACGGTCCCATTGAGTTCATTTTTGGAGAGAGGGACATCAGTTGCACCACAGGGCGGGAGGAGGGTGCGTAGCACAATACATTTTCTTTCCTCGGTAAGCATTTTTTGTGTTTGATGCTTTTGGAATTTTGGTTTTTCATGATGATTTTAAAAAGACTTTCTTCATGTTTGAAATGTACTAACTCGTTTTTTCCTCACAGCAGGTCAACTTGTGTGTGGTTGCAACATTACGGTCCCATTGAGTACATTTTTGGAGAGAGGGACATCAGTTGCACCACAGGGCGGGAGGAGGGTGCCTAGCACAATACATTTTCTTTCTTTGGTAATCATTTTTTGTGTTTGATACTTTTGGAATTTTGGTTTTTCATGATGATTTTAAATTGACTATTTTCATGTTTGAAATGTACTAACTCGTTTTTTCTTCACAGCAGGTCAACTAGTGTGTGGTTGCAATATTACGGTCCCATTGAGTTCATTTTTGGAGAGAGGCACATCAGTTGCACCACATGGCGGGAGGTGGGTGCCTAGCACAATACATTTTCTTTCTTCAGTAATCATTTTTTGTGTTTGATACTTTTGGAATTTTGGTTTTTCATGATGATTTTAAAATGACCTTTTTCATGTTTGAAATGTACTGACTCGTTTTTCTTCACAGCAGGTCAACTAGTGTGTCGTTGCAACATTACGGTCCCATTGAGTTCATTTTTGGAGAGAGGGACATCAGTTGCACCACAGGGCGGGAGGAGGGTGCGTAGCACAATACATTTTCTTTCTGCGGTAAGCATTTTTTGTGTTTGATACTTTTGGAATTTTGGTTTTTCCTGATGATTTTGAAATGACCTTCTTCATGTTTGAAATGTACTAACTCGTTTTTTCCTCATAGCAGGTCAACTTGTGTGTGGTTGCAACATTACGGTCCCATTGAGTTCATTTTTGAGAGAGGGACATCAGTTGCACCACAGGGCGGGACGAGGGTGCGTAGCACAATACATTTTCATTCTTCGGTAAGCATTTTTTGTGTTTGATACTTTTGGAATTTTGGTTTTTCATGATGATTTTAAAATGACCTTCTTCATGTTTGAAATGTACTAACTCGTTTTTTCTTCATAGCAGGTCAACTAGTGTGTGGTTGCAACATTACGGTCCCATTGAGTTCATTTTTGGAGAGAGGGACATCAGTTGCACCACAGGGCGGGAGGAGGGTGCGCAGCACAATACATTTTCTTTCTTCGGTAAGCATTTTTTGTGTTTGATACTTTTGGAATTTTAGTTTTTCATGATGATATTAAAATGACCTTTTTCATGTTTGAAATGTACTAACTCATTTTTTCTTCACAGCAGGTCAACTAGTGTGTGGTTACAACATTACGGTCCTATTGAGTACATTTTTGGAGAGAGGGATATCAGTTGCACCACAGGGCGGGAGGAGGGTGCGTAGCACAATACATTTTCTTTCTTCGGTAATCATTTTTTGTGTTTGATACTTTTGGAATTTTGATTTTTCATGATGATTTTAAAATGACCATTTTCATGTTTGACATGTACTAACTCGTTTTTTCTTCACAGCAGGTCAACTTGTGTGTGGTTGCAACATTACGGTCCCATTGAGTTCATTTTTGGAGAGAGGGACATCAGTTGCACCACAGGGCGGGAGGAAGGTGCGTAGCACAATACATTTTCTTTCTTCGGTAAGCATTTTTTGTGTTTGAACGTTTGGAATTTTGATTTTTCATGATGATTTTAAAATGACCTTTTTCATGTTTGAAATGTACTAACTCGTTTTTTCTTTGCAGCAGGTCAACTAGTGTGTGGTTGCAACATTACGGTCCCATTGAGTACATTTTTGGAGAGAGGGACATCAGTTGCACCACAGGGCGGGAGGAGGGTGCCTAGCACAATACATTTTCTTTCTTCGGTAATCATTTTTTGTGTTTGATACTTTTGGAATTTTGGTTTTTCTTGATGATTTTAAATTGACCATTTTCATGTTTGAAATGTACTAACTCGTTTTTTCTTCACAGCAGGTCAACTAGTGTGTGGTTGCAACATTACGGTCCCATTGAGTTCATTTTTGGAGAGAGGGACATCAGTTGCACCACATGGCGGGAGGTGGGTGCCTAGCACAATACATTTTCTTTCTTCAGTAAGCATTTTTTGTGTTTGATACTTTTGGAATTTTGGTTTTTCATGATGATTTTAAAATGACCTTTTTCATGTTTGAAATGTACTAACTCGTTTTTTCTTCACAGCAGGTCAACTTGTGTGTGGTTGCAACATTACGGTCCCATTGAGATCATTTTTGGAGAGAGGGACATCAGTTGCACCACAGGGCGGGAGGAGGGTGCGTAGCACAATACATTTTCTTTCTGCGGTAAGCATTTTTTGTGTTTGATACTTTTGGAATTTTGGTTTTTCCTGATGATTTTGAAATGACCTTCTTCATGTTTGAATTGTACTAACTCGTTTTTTCCTCATAGCAGGTCAACTTGTGTGTGGTTGCAACATTACGGTCCCATTGAGTTCATTTTTGGAGAGACGGACATCAGTTGCACCACAGGGCGGGAGGAGGGTGCGTAGCACAATACATTTTCTTTCCTCGGTAAGCATTTTTTGTGTTTGATGCATTTGGAATTTTGGTTTTTCATGATGATTTTAAAAACACCTTCTTCATGTTTGAAATGTACTAACTCGTTTTTTCCTCACAGCAGGTCAACTAGTGTGTGGTTGCAACATTACGGTCCCATTGAGTACATTTTTGGAGAGAGGGACATCAGTTGCACCACAGGGCGGGAGGAGGGTGCCTAGCACAATACATTTTCTTTCTTTGGTAATCATTTTTTGTGTTTGATACTTTTGGAATTTTGGTTTTTCATGAAGATTTTAAATTGACCATTTTCATGTTTGAAATGTACTAACTTGTTTTTTCTTCACAGCAGGTCAACTAGTGTGTGGTTGCAACATTACGGTCCCATTGAGTTCATTTTTGGAGAGAGGCACATCAGTTGCACCACATGGCGGGAGGTGGGTGCCTAGCACAATACATTTTCTTTCTTCAGTAAGCATTTTTTGTGTTTGATACTTTTGGAATTTTGGTTTTTCATGATGATTTTAAAATGACCTTTTCATGTTTGAAATGTACTAACTCGTTTTTCTTCACAGCAGGTCAACTAGTGTGTGGTTGCAACATTACGGTCCCATTGAGTTCATTTTTGGAGAGAGGGACATCAGTTGCACGACAGGGCGAGAGGAGGGTGCGTAGCACAATACATTTTCTTTCTTCGGTAAGCATTTTTTGTGTTTGATACTTTTGGAATTTTGGTTTTTCCTGATGATTTTGAAATGACCTTCTTAATGTTTGAAATGTACTAACTCGTTTTTTCCTCATAGCAGGTCAACTTGTGTGTGGTTGCAACATTACGGTCCCATTGAGTTCATTTTTGGAGAGAGGGACATCAGTTGCACCACAGGGCGGGAGGAGGGTGCGTAGCACAATACATTTTCATTCTTCGGTAAGCATTTTTTGTGTTTGATACTTTTGGAATTTTGGTTTTTCATGATGATTTTAAAATGACCTTCTTCATGTTTGAAATGTACTAACTCGTTTTTTCTTCACAGCAGGTCAACTAGTGTGTGGTTGCAACATTACGGTCCCATTGAGTTCATTTTTGGAGAGAGGGACATCAGTTGCACCACAGGGCGGGAGGTGGGTGCCTAGCACAATACATTTTCTTTCTTCAGTAAGCATTTTTTGTGTTTGATACTTTTGGAATTTTGGTTTTTCATGATGATTTTAAAATGACCTTCTTCATGTTTGAAATGTACTAACTCGTTTTTTCCTCACAGCAGGTCAACTAGTGTGTGGTTGCAACATTTTGGTCCCATTGAGTACATTTTTGGAGAGAGGGACATCAGTTGCACCACAGGGCGGGAGGAGGGTGCGTAGCACAATACATTTTCTTTCTTCGGTAAGCATTTTTTGTGTTTGATACTTTTGGAATTTTGGTTTTTCATGATGATTTTAAAATGACCTTTTTCATGTTTGAAATGTACTAACTCGTTTTTTCTTCACAGCAGGTCAACTAGTGTGTGGTAGCAACATTCCGGTCCCATTGAGTTCATTTTTGGAGAGAGGGACATCACTTGCACCACAGGGCGGGAGGCGGGTGCCTAGCACAATACATTTTCTTTCTTCGGTAAGCATTTTTTGTGTTTGATACTTTTGGAATTTTGGTTTTTCATGATGATTTTGAAATGACCTTCTTAATGTTTGAAATGTACTAACTCGTTTTTTCCTCATAGCAGGTCAACTTGTGTGTGGTTGCAACATTACGGTCCCATTGAGTTCATTTTTGGAGAGAGGGACATCAGTTGCACCACAGGGCGGGAGGAGGGTGCCTAGCACAATACATTTTCTTTCTTCGGTAAGCATTTTTTGGGTTTGGTACTTTTGGAATTTTGGTTTTTCATGATGATTTTAAAATGACCTTTTTCATGTTTGAAATGTACTAACTCGTTTTTTCTTCACAGCAGGTCAACTAGTGTGTGGTTGCAACATTACGGTCCCATTGAGTTCATTTTTGGAGATAGGGACATCAGTTGCACCACAGGGCGGGTGGTGGGTGCCTAGCACAATACATTTTCTTTCTTCATTAAGCATTTTTTGTGTTTGATACTTTTGGAATTTTGGTTTTTCATGATGATTTTAAAATGACCTTCTTCATGTTTGAAATGTACTAACTCGTTTTTTCCGCACAGCAGGTCAACTTGTGTGTGGTTGTAACCATTACGGTCCCATTGAGTTCATTTTTGGAGAGAGGGACATCAGTTGCACCACAGGGCGGGAGGAGGGTGCGTAGCACAATACATTTTCTTTCTTCGGTAAGCATTTTTTGTGTGTGATACGTTTGGAATTTTGGTTTTTCATGATGATTTTAAAATGACCTTTTTCATGTTTGAAATGTACTAACTCGTTTTTTCTTCACAGCAGGTCAACTAGTGTGTGGTTGCAACATTACGGTCCCATTGAGTTCATTTTTGGAGAGAGGGACATCAGTTGCACCACAGGGCGGGAGGAGGGTGCGTAGCACAATACATTTTCTTTCTTCGGTAAGCATTTTTTGTGTTTGATACTTTTGGAATATTGGTTTTTCATGATGATTTTAAAATGACCTTTTTATGTTTGAAATGTACTAACTCGTTTTTTCTTCACAGCAGGTCAACTAGTGTGTGGTTGCAACATTACGGTCCCATTGAGTTCATTTTTGGAGAGAGGGACATCAGTTGCACCACAGGGCGGGAGGTGGGTGCCTAGCACAATACATTTTCTTTCTTCAGTAAGCGTTTTTTGTGTTTGATACTTTTGGAATTTTGATTTTTCATGATGATTTTAAAATGACCTTCTTCATGTTTGAAATGTACTAACTCATTTTTTCCTCACAGCAGGTCAACTTGTGTGTGGTTGCAACATTACGGTCCCATTGAGTTCATTTTTGGAGAGAGGGACATCAGTTGCACCACATTGCGGGTGGAGGGTGCGTAGCACAATACATTTTCTTTCTTCGGTAAGCATTTTTTGTGTTTGATACTTTTGGAATTTTGGTTCTTCATGATGATTTTAAAATGACCTTTTTCATGTTTGAAATGTAGTAACTCGTTTTTTCTACACAGCAGGTCAACAGGTGTGTGGTTGCAACATTACGGTCCCATTGAGTTCATTTTTGGAGAGAGGGACATCAGTTGCACCACAGGGCGGGAGGAGGGTGCCTAGCACAATACATTTTCTTTCTTCGGTAAGCATTTTTTGTGTTTGATACTTTTGGAATTTTGGTTTTTCATGATGATTTTAAAATGACCTTTTTCATGTTTGAAATGTACTAACTCGTTTTTTCTTCACAGCAGGTCAACTTGTGTGTGGTTGCAACATTACGGTCCCATTGAGTTCATTTTTGGAGAGAGGGACATCAGTTGCACCACAGGGCGGGGAGAGGGTGCGTAGCACAATACATTTTCTTTCTTCGGTAAGCATTTTTTGTGTTTGATACTTTTGGAATTTTGGTTCTTCATGATGATTTTAAAATGACCTTTTTCATGTTTGAAATGTACTAACTCGTTTTTTCTACACAGCAGGTCAACAGGTGTGTGGTTGCAACATTACGGTCCCATTGAGTTCATTTTTGGAGAGAGGGACATCAGTTGCACCACAGGGCGGGAGGTAAGTGCCTAGCACAATACATTTTCTTTCTTCAGTAAGCATTTTTTGTGCTTGATACTTTTGGAATTTTGGTTTTTCATGATGATTTTAAAATGACCTTTTTCATGTTTGAAATGTACTAACTCGTTTTTTCTTCACAGCAAGTCAACTAGTGTGTGGTTGCAACATTACGGTCCCATTAAGTTCATTTTTGGAGAGAGGGACATCACTTGCACCACAGGGCGGGAGGAGGGTGCGTGGCACAATACATTTTCTTTCTTCGGTAAGCATTTTTTGTGTTTGATACTTTTGGAATTTTGGTTTTTCATGATGATTTTAAAATGACCTTCTTCATGTTTGAAATGTACTAACTCGTTTTTTCCTCACAGCAGGTCAACTTGTGTGTGGTTGCAACATTACGGTCCCATTGAGTTCATTTTTGGAGAGAGGGACATCAGTTGCACCACAGGGCGGTAGGAGGGTGCGTAGCACAGTACATTTTCTTTCTTCGGTAAGTATTTTTTGTGTTTGATACTTTTGGAATTTTGGTTTTTCATGATGATTTTAAAATGACCTTCTTCATGTTTGAAATGTACTAACTCGTTTTTTCCTCACAACAGGTCAACTTGTGTGTGGTTGCAACATTACGGTCCCATTGAGTACATTTTTGGAGAGAGGGACATCAGTTGCACCACATTGCGGGAGGAGGGTGCGTAGCACAATACATTTTCTTTCTTCGGTAAGCATTTTTTGTGTTTGATACTTTTGGAATTTTTGTTTTTCATGATGATTTTAAAATGACCTTCTTCATGTTTTAAATGTACCATCTCGTTTTTTCCTCACAGCAGGTCAACTTGTGTGTGGTTGCAACATTACGGTCCCATTGAGTACATTTTTGGAGAGAGGGACATCAGTTGCACCACAGGGCGGGAGGAGGGTGCGTAGCACAATACATTTTCTTTCTTCGGTAATCATTTTTTGTGTTTGATACTTTTGGAATTTTGATTTTTCATGATGATTTTAAAATGACCATTTTCATGTTTGAAATGTACTAACTCGTTTTTTCTTCACAGCAGGTCAACTAGTGTGTGGTTGCAACATTACGGTCCCATTGAGTTCATTTTTGGAGAGAGGGACATCAGTTGCACCACAGGGCGGGAGGTGGGTGCCTAGCACAATACATTTTCTTTCTTCAGTAAGCATTTTTTGTGTTTGATACTTTTGGAATTTTGGTTTTTCATGATGATTTTAAAATGACCTTTTTCATGTTTGAAATGTACTAACTCGTTTTTTCTTCACAGCAGGTCAACTTGTGTGTGGTTGCAACATTACGGTCGCATTGAGTACATTTTTGGAGACAGGGGCATCAGTTGCACCACAGGGCGGGAGGAGGGTGCGTAGCACAATACATTTTCTTTCTTCGGTAAGCATTTTTTGTGTTTGATACTTTTGGAATTTTGGTTTTTCATGATGATTTTAAAATGACCTTTCTCATGTTTGAAATGTACTAACTCGTTTTTTCTTCACAGCAGGACAACTAGTGTGTGGTTGCAACAATACGGTCCCATTGAGTACATTTTTGGAGAGAGGGACATCAGTTGCACCACAGGGCGGGAGGAAGGTGCGTAGCACAATACATTTTCTTTCTTCGGTAAGCATTTTTTGTGTTTGATACTTTTGGAATTTTGATTTTTCATGATGATTTTAAAATGACCTTTTTCATGTTTGAAATGTACTAACTCGTTTTTTCTTCACAGCAGGTCAACTAGTGTGTGGGTGCAACATTACGGTCCCATTGAGTACATTTTTGGAGGGAGGGACATCAGTTGCACCACAGGGCGGGTGGAGGGTGCCTAGCACAATACATTTTCTTTCTTCGGTAAGCATTTTTTGTGTTTGATGCTTTTGGAATTTTGGTTTTTCATGATGATTTTAAAATGACCTTCTTCATGTTTGAAATGTACTAACTCGTTTTTTCCTCACAGCAGGTCAACTTGTGTGTGGTTGCAACATTACGGTCCCATTGAGTACATTTTTGGAGAGAGGGACATCAGTTGCACCACAGGGCGGGAGGGGGGTGCTTAGCACAATACATTTTCTTTCTTCGGTAATCATTTTTTGTGTTTGATACTTTTGGAATTTTGGTTTTTCATGATGATTTTAAAATGAACATTTTCATGTTTGAAATGTACTAACTCGTTTTTTCTTCACAGCAGGTCAACTAGTGTGTGGTTGCAACATTACGGTCACATTGAGTACATTTTTGGAGAGAGGGACATCAGTTGCACCACAGGGGGGGAGGAGGGTGCGTAGCACAATACATTTTCTTTCTTAGGTAAGCATTTTTTGTGTTTGATACTTTTGGAATTTTGGTTTTTCATGATGATTTTGAAATGACCTTCTTCATGTTTGAAATGTACTAACTCGTTTTCTCCTCATAGCAGGTCAACTTGTGTGTGGTTGCAACATTACGGACCCATTGAGTTCATTTTTGGAGAGAGGGACATCAGTTGCACCACAGGGCGGGAGGAGGGTGCATAGCACAATACATTTTCATTCTTCGGTAAGCTTTTTTTTGTGTTTGATACTTTTGGAATTTTGGTTTTTCATGATGATTTTAAAATGACCTTCTTCATGTTTGAAATGTACTAACTCGTTTTTTCTTCACAGCAGGTCAACTAGTGTGTGGTTGCAACATTACGGTCCCATTGGGTTCATTTTTGGAGAGAGGGACATCAGTTGCACCACAGGGCGGGAGGTGGGTGCGTAGCACAATACATTTTCTTTCTTCAGTAAGCATTTTTTGTGTTTGATACTTTTGGAATTTTGGTTTTTCATGATGATTTTAAAATGACCTTTTTCATGTTTGAAATGTACTAACTCGTTTTTTCTTCACAGCAGGTCAACTAGTGTTTGGTTGCAACATTACGGTCCCAATGAGTTCATTTTTGGAGAGAGGGACATCAGTTGCACCACGGGGCGGGAGGTGGATGCGTAGCACAATACATTTTCTTTCTTCGGTAAGCATTTTTTGTGTTTGATACTTTTGGAATTTTGGTTTTTCATGATGATTTTAAAATGACCTTCTTCATGTTTGAAATGTACTAACTCGTTTTTTCCTCACAGCAGGTCAACTTGTGTGTGGTTGCAAAATTACGGTCCCATTGAGTTCATTTTTGGAGAGAGGGACATCAGTTGCACCACAGGGCGGTAGGAGGGTGCATAGCACAATACATTTTCTTTCTTCGGTAAGCATTTTTTGTGTTTGATACTTTTGGAATTTTGGTTTTTCATGATGATTTTAAAATGACCTTCTTCATGTTTGAAATGTACTAACTCGTTTCTTCCTCACAACAGGTCAACTTGTGTGTGGTTGCAACATTACGGTCCCATTGAGTACATTTTTGGAGAGAGGGACATCAGTTGCACCACATTGCGGGAGGAGGGTGCGTAGCACAATACATTTTCCATCTTCGGTAAGCATTTTTTGTGTTTGATACTTTTGGAATTTTGGTTTTTCATGATGATTTTAAAATGACCTTCTTCATGTTTTAAATGTACTATCTCGTTTTTTCCTCACAGCAGGTCAACTAGTGTGTGGTTGCAACATTACGGTCCCATTGAGTACATTTTTGGAGAGAAGGACATCAGTTGCACCACAGGGCGGGAGGAGGGTGCGTAGCACAATACATTTTCTTTCTTCGGTAATCATTTTTTGTGTTTGATACTTTTGGAATTTTGATTTTTCATGATGATTTTAAAATGACCTTCTTCATGTTTGAAATGTACTAACTCGTTTTTTCTTCACAGCAGGTCAACTAGTGTGTGGTTGCAACATTACGGTCCCATTGAGTTCATTTTTGGAGAGAGGGACATCAGTTGCACCACAGGACGGGAGGTGGGTGCCTAGCACAATACATTTTCTTTCTTCTGTAAGCATTTTATTGTGTTTGATACTTTTGGAATTTTGGTTTTTCATGATGATTTTAAAATGACCTTTTTCATGTTTGAAATGTACTAACTCGTTTTTTCTTCACAGCAGGTCAACTTGTGTGTGGTTGCAACATTACGGTCGCATTGAGTTCATTTTTGGAGAGAGGGGCATCAGTTGCACCACAGGGCGGGAGGAGGGTGCGTAGCACAATACATTTTCTTTCTTCGGTAAGCATTTTTTGTGTTTGATACTTTTGGAATTTTGGTTTTTCATGATGATTTTAAAATGACCTTTCTCATGTTTGAAATGTACTAACTCATTTTTTCTTCACAGCAGGTCAACTAGTGTGTGGTAGCAACATTACGGTCACATTGAGTACATTTTTGGAGAGAGGGACATCAGTTGCACCACAGGGCGGGAGGAAGGTGCGTAGCACAATACATTTTCTTTCTTCGGTAAGCATTTTTTGTGTTTGATACTTTTGGAACTTTGATTTTTCATGATGATTTTAAAATGACCTTTTTCATGTTTGAAATGTACTAACTCGTTTTTTCTTCACAGCAGGTCAACTAGTGTGTGGTTGCAACATTACGGTCCCATTGAGTTCATTTTTGGAGAGAGGGACATCAGTTGCACCACAGGGCAGGAGGAGGGTGCGTAGCACAATACATTTTCTTTCTTCGGTAAGCATTCTTTGTGTTTGATACTTTTGGAATTTTGGTTTTTCATGATGATTTTAAAATGACCTTTTTCATGTTTGAAATGTACTAACTCGTTTTTTCTTCACAGCAGGTCAACTAGTGTGTGGTTGCAACATTACGGTCCCATAGAGTTCATTTTTGGAGAGAGGGACATCAGTTGCACCACAGGGCAGGAGGAGGGTGCGTAGCACAATACATTTCCTTTCTTCGGTAAGCATTTTTTGTGTTTGATACTTTTGGAATTTTGGTTTTTCTTGATGATTTTAAAATGACCTTTTTCATGTTTGAAATGTACTAACTCGTTTTTTCTTCACAGCAGGTCAACCAGTGTGTGGTTGCAACATTACGGTCCCATTGAGTTCATTTTTGGAGAGAGGGACATCAGTTGCACCACAGGGCGGGAGGTGGGTGCCTAGCACAATACATTTTCTTTCTTCAGTAAGCGTTTTTTGTGTTTGATACTTTTGGAATTTTGGTTTTTCATGATGATTTTATAATGACCTTCTTCATGTTTGAAATGTACTAACTCGTTTTTTCCTCACAGCAGGTCAACTTGTGTGTGGTTGCAACATTACGGTCCCATAGAGTTCATTTTTGGAGAGAGGGACATCAGTTGCACCACAGGGCAGGAGGAGGGTGCGTAGCACAATACATTTCCTTTCTTCGGTAAGCATTTTTTGTGTTTGATACTTTTGGAATTTTGGTTTTTCATGATGATTTTAAAATGACCTTTTTCATGTTTGAAATGTACTAACTCGTTTTTTCTTCACAGCAGGTCAACCAGTGTGTGGTTGCAACATTACGGTCACATTGAGTTCATTTTTGGAGAGAGGGACATCAGTTGCACCACAGGGCGGGAGGTGGGTGCCTAGCACAATACATTTTCTTTCTTCAGTAAGCGTTTTTTGTGTTTGATACTTTTGGAATTTTGGTTTTTCATGATGATTTTATAATGACCTTCTTCATGTTTGAAATGTACTAACTCGTTTTTTCCTCACAGCAGGTCAACTTGTGTGTGGTTGCAACATTACGGTCCCATTGAGTTCATTTTTGGAGAGAGGGACATCAGTTGCACCACAGGGCGGGTGGAGGGTGCGTAGCACAATACATTTTCTTTCTTCGGTAAGCATTTTTTGTGTTTGATACTTTTGGAATTTTGGTTCTTCATGATGATTTTAAAATGACCTTTTTCATGTTTGAAATGTACTAACTCGTTTTTTCTACACAGCAGGTCAACAGCTGTGTGGTTGCAACAATACGGTCCCATTGAGTTCCTTTTTTTAGAGAGGGACATCAGTTGCACCACAGGGCAGGAGGAGGGTGCGTAGCACAATACATTTTCTTTCTTCGGTAAGCATTTTTTGTGTTTGATACTTTTGGAATTTTGGTTTTTCATGATGATTTTAAAATGACCTTCTTCATGTTTGAAATGTACTAACTCGTTTTTTCCTCACAGCAGGTCAACTTGTGTGTGGTTCCAACATTACGGTCCCGTTGAGTTCATTTTTGGAGAGAGGGACATCAGTTGCACCACAGGGCGGGAGGAGGGTGCGTAGCACAATACATTTTCTTTCTTCGGTAAGCATTTTTTGTGTTTGATACTTTTGGAATTTTGGTTTTTCATGATGATTTTAAAATGACGTTTTTCATGTTTGAAATGTACTAACTCGTTTTTTCTTCACAGCAGGTCAACTAGTGTGTGGTTGCAACATTACGGTCCCATTGAGTTCATTTTTGGAGAGAGGGACATCAGTTGCACCACAGGGCAGGAGGTAAGTGCCTAGCACAATACATTTTCTTTCTTCAGTAAGCATTTTTTGTGTTTGATACTTTTGGAATTTTGGTTTTTCATGATGATTTTAAAATGACCTTTTTCATGTTTGAAATGTACTAACTCGTTTTTTATTCACAGCAGGTCAACTAGTGTGTGGTTGCAACATTACGGTCCCATTGAGTTCATTTTTGGAGAGAGGGACATCAGTTGCACCACAGGGCGGGAGGAGGGTGCGTAGCACAATACATTTTCTTTCTTCGGTAAGCATTTTTTGTGTTTGATACTTTTGGAATTTTGGTTTTTCATGATGATTTTAAAATGACCTTCTTCATGTTTGAAATGTACTAACTCGTTTTATCCTCACAGCAGGTCAACTTGTGTGTGGTTGCAACATTACGGTCCCATTGAGTTCATTTTTGGAGAGAGGGACATCAGTTGCACCACAGGGCGGTAGGAGGGTGCGTAGCACAATACATTTTCTTTCTTCGGTAAGCATTTTTTGTGTTTGATACTTTTGGAATTTTGGTTTTTCATGATGATTTTAAAATGACCTTCTTCATGTTTGAAATGTACTAACTCGTTTTTTCCTCACAGCAGGTCAACTTGTGTGTGGTTGCAACATTACGGTCCCATTGAGTACATTTTTGGAGAGAGGGACATCAGTTGCACCACATTGCGGGAGGAGGGTGCGTAGCACAATACATTTTCTTTCTTCGGTAAGCATTTTTTGTGTTTGATACTTTTGGAATTTTGGTTTTTCATGATGATTTTAAAATGACCTTCTTCATGTTTTAAATGTACTATCTCGTTTTTTCCTCACAGCAGGTCAACTTGTGTGTGGTTGCAACATTACGGTCCCTTTGAGTACATTTTTGGAGAGAGGGACATCAGTTGCACCACAGGGCGGGAGGAGGGTGCGTAGCACAATACATTTTCTTTCTTCGGTAATCATTTTTTGTGTTTGATACTTTTGGAATTTTGATTTTTCATGATGATTTTAAAATGACCATTTTCATGTTTGAAATGTACTAACTCGTTTTTCCTTCACAGCAGGTCAACTAGTGTGTGGTTACAACATTACGGTCCCATTGAGTTCATTTTTGGAGAGAGGGACATCAGTTGCACCACAGGGCGGGAGGTGGGTGCGTAGCACAATACATTTTCTTTCTTCGGTAAGCATTTTTTGTGTTTGATACTTTTGGAATTTTGGTTTCTCATGATGATTTTAAAATGACCTTTCTCATGTTTGAAATGTACTAACTCGTTTTTTCCTCACAGCAGGGCAACTTGTGTGTGGTTGCAACATTACGGTCCCATTGAGTACATTTTTGGAGTGAGGGACATCAGTTACACCACAGGGCGGGAGGAGGGTGCGTAGCACAATACATTTTCTTTCTTCAGTAAGCATTTTTTGTGTTTGATACATTTGGAATTTTGGTTTTTTATGATGATTTTAAAATGACCTTCTTCATGTTTTAAATATACTATCTCGTTTTTTCCTCACAGCATGTCAACTTGTGTGTGGTTGCAACATTACGGTCCCATTGAGTACATTTTTGGAGAGAGGGACATCAGTTGCACCACAGGGCGGGAGGAGGGTGCGTAGCACAATACATTTTCTTTCTTCGGTAAGCATTTTTTGTGTTTGATACTTTTGGAATTTTGATTTTTCATGATGATTTTAAAAGGACCATTTTCGTGTTTGAAATGTACTAACTCGTTTTTCCTTCACAGCAGGTCAACTAGTGTGTGGTTGCAACATTACGGTCCCATTGAGTTCATTTTTGGAGAGAGGGACATCAGTTGCACCACAGGGCGGGAGGTGGGTGCCTAGCACAATACATTTTCTTTCTTCAGAAAGCATTTTTTGTGTTTGATACATTTGGAATTTTGGTTTTTCATGATGATTTTAAAATGACCTTCTTCATGTTTTAAATATACTATCTCGTTTTTTCCTCACAGCATGTCAACTTGTGTGTGGTTGCAACATTACGGTCCCATTGAGTACATTTTTGGAGAGAGGGACATCAGTTGCACCACAGGGCGGGAGGAGGGTGCGTAGCACAATAAATTTTCTTTCTTCAGTAAGCATTTTTTGTGTTTGATACTTTTGGAATTTTGGTTTTTCATGATGATTTTAAAATGACCTATTTCATGTTTGAAATGTACTAACTCGTTTTTTCTTCACAGCAGGTCAACTTGTGTGTGGTTGCAACATTACGGTCGCATTGAATTCATTTTTGGAGAGAGGGGCATCAGTTGCACCACAGGGCGGGAGGAGGGTGCGTAGCACAATACATTTTCTTTCTTCGGTAAGCATTTTTTGTGTTTGATACTTTTGGAATTTTGGTTTCTCATGATGATTTTAAAATGACCTTTCTCATGTTTGAAATGTACTAACTCGTTTTTTCTTCACAGCAGGTCAACTAGTGTGTGGTTGCAACATTACGGTCCCATTGAGTACATTTTAGGAGAGAGGGACATCAGTTGCACCACAGGGCGGGAGGAAGGTGCGTAGCACAATACATTTTCTTTCTTCGGTAAGCATTTTTTGTGTTTGACGCTTTTGGAATTTTGATTTTTCATGATGATTTTAAAATGACCTTTTTCATGTTTGAAATGTACTAACTCGTTTTTTCTTCACAGCAGGTCAACTAGTGTGTGGTTGCAACATTACGGTCCCATTGATTTCATTTTTGGAGAGAGGGACATCAGTTGCACCACAGGGCGGGAGAAGGGTGCCTAGCACAATACATTTTCTTTCTTCGGTAAGCATTTTTTGTGTTTGATGCTTTTGGAATTTTGGTTTTTCATGATGATTTTAAAATGACCTTCATCATGTTTGAAATGTACTAACTCGTTTTTTCCTCACAGCAGGTCAACTTTTGTGTGGTTGCAACATTACGGTCCCATTGAGTACATTTTTGGAGAGAGGGACATCAGTTGCACCACAGGGCGGGAGGAGGGTGCCTAGCACAATACATTTTCTTTCTTCGGTAATCATTTTTTGTGTTTGATACTTTTGGAATTTTGGTTTTTCATGATGATTTTAAAATGACCATTTTCATGTTTGAAATGTACTAACTCGTTTTTTCTTCACAGCAGGTCAACTAGTGTGGGGTTGCAACATTACGGTCCCATTGAGTACATTTTTGGAGAGAGGGACATCAGTTGCACCACAGGGCGGGAGGAGGGTGCGTAGCACAATACATTTTCTTTCTTCGGTAAGCATTTTTTGTGTTTGATACTTTTGGAATTTTGGTTTTTCATGATGATTTTGAAATGACCTTCTTCATGTTTGAAATGTACTAACTCGTTTTCTCCCCATTGCAGGTCAACTTGTGTGTGGTTGCAACATTACGGTCCCATTGAGTTCATTTTTGGAGAGAGGGACATCAGTTGCACCACAGGGCGGGAGGAGGGTGCATAGCACAATACATTTTCATTCTTCGGTAAGCTTTTTTTTGTGTTTGATACTTTTGGAATTTTGGTTTTTCATGATGATTTTAAAATGACCTTCTTCATGTTTGAAATGTACTAACTCGTTTTTTCTTCACAGCAGGTCAAGTAGTGTGTGGTTGCAACATTACAGTCCCATTGAGTTCATTTTTGGAGAGAGGGACATCAGTTGCACCACAGGGCGGGAGGTGGGTGCGTAGCACAATACATTTTCTTTCTTCAGTAAGCATTTTTTGTGTTTGATACTTTTGTAATTTTGGTTTTTCATGATGATTTTAAAATGATTTTTTTCATGTTTGAAATGTACTAACTCGTTTTTTCTTCACAGCAGGTTAACTAGTGTGTGGTTGCAACATTACGGTCCCATTGAGTTCATTTTTGGAGAGAGGGACATCAGTTGCACCACAGGGCGGGAGGAGGGTGCCTAGCACAATACATTTTCTTTCTTCGGTAAGCATTTTTTGTGTTTGATACTTTTGGAATTTTGGTTTTTCATGATGATTTTAAAATGACCTTTTTCATGTTTGAAATGTACTAACTCGTTTTTTCTTCACAGCAGGTCAACTAGAGTGTGGTTGCAACATTACGGTCCCATTGAGTTCATTTTTGGAGAGAGGGACATCAGTTGCATCACTGGGCGGGAGGAGGGTGCCTAGCACAATACATTTTCTTTCTTCAGTAAGCATTTTTTGTGTTTGATACTTTTGTAATTTTGGTTTTTCATGATGATTTTAAAATGACCTTCTTCATGTTTGAAATGTACTAACTCGCTCTTTCCTCGCAGCAGGTCAACTTGTGTGTGGTTGCAAAATTACGGTCCCATTGAGTTCATTTTTGGAGAGAGGGACATCAGTTGCACCACAGGGCGGGAGGAGGGTGCGTAGCACAATACATTTTCTTTCTTCGGTAAGCATTTCTTGTGTTTGATACTTTTGGAATTTTGGTTTTTCATGATGATTTTAAAATGACCTTTTTCATGTTTGAAATGTACTAACTCGTTTTTTCTTCACAGCAGGTCAACTAGTGTGTGGTTGCAACATTACGGTCCCATAGAGTTCATTTTTGGAGAGAGGGACATCAGTTGCACCACAGGGCGGGAGGAAGGTGCGTAGCACAATACATTTTCTTTCTTCGGTAAGCATTTTTTGTGTTTGATACTTTTGGAATTTTGGTTTTTCATAATGATTTTAAAATGACCTTTTTCATGTTTGAAATGTACTAACCCGTTTTTTCTTCACAGCATGTAAACTAGTGTGTGGTTGCAACATTACGGTCCCATTGAGTTCATTTTTGGAGAGAGGGACATCAGTTGCACCACAGGGCGGGAGGTGGGTGCCTAGCACAATACATTTGCTTTCTTCAGTAAGCGTTTTTTGTGTTTGATACTTTTGGAATTTTGGTTTTTCATGATTTTAAAATGACCTTCTTCATGTTTGAAATGTACTAACTCGTTTTTTCCTCACAGCAGGTCAACTTGTGTGTGGTTGCAACATTACGGTCCCATTGAGTTCATTTTTGGAGAGAGGGACATCAGTTGCACCACTGGGCGGGTGGAGGGTGCGTAGCTCAATACATTTTCTTTCTTCGGTAAGCATTTTTTGTGTTTGATACTTTTGGAATTTTGGTTTTTCTTGATGATTTTAAAATGACCTTTTTCATGTTTGAAATGTACTAACTCGTTTTTTCTACACAGCAGGTCAACAGGTGTGTGGTTGCAACATTACGGTCCCATTGAGTTCATTTTTGGAGAGAGGGACATCAGTTGCACCACAGGGCGGGAGGTGGGTGCCTAGCACAATACATTTTCTTTCTTCAGTAAGCATTTTTTGTGTTTGATACTTTTGGAATTTTGGATTTTCATGATGATTTTAAAATGACCTTTTTCATGTTTGAAATGTACTAACTCGTTTTTTCTACACAGCAGGTCAACAGGTGTGTGGTTGCAACATTACGGTCCCATTGAGTTCATTTTTGGAGAGAGGGACATCAGTTGCACCACAGGGCGGGAGGAGGGTGCGTAGCACAATACATTTTCTTTCTTCGGTAAGCATTTTTTGTGTTTGATACTTTTGGAATTTTGGTTTTTCATGATGATTTTAAAATGACCTTTTTCATGTTTGAAATGTACTAACTCGTTTTTTCTTCACAGCAGGTCAACTAGTGTGTGGTTGCAATATTACGGTCCCATTGAGTTCATTTTTGGAGAGAGGGACATCAGTTGCACCACAGGGCGGGATGAGGGTGCCTAGCACAATACATTTTCTTTCTTCGGTAAGCATTTTTTGTGTTTGATACTTTTGGAATTTTGGTTTTTCATGATGATTTTAAAATGACCTTTTTCATGTTTGAAATGTACTAACTCGTTTTTTCTTCACAGCAGGTCAACTAGTATGTGGTTGCAACATTACGGTCCCATTGAGTTCATTTTTGGAGAGAGGGACATCAATTGCGCCACAGGGCGGGAGTTGGGTGCCTAGCACAATACATTTTCTTTCTTCAGTAAGCATTTTTTGTGTTTGATACTTTTGGAATTTTGGTTTTTCATGATGATTTTAAAATGACCTTCTTCATGTTTGAAATGTACTAACTCGTTTTTTCCTCACAGCAGGTCAACTTGTGTGTGGTTGCAACATTATGGTCCCATTGAGTACATTTTTGGAGAGAGGGACATCAGTTGCACCACATTGCGGGAGGAGGGTGCGTAGCACAATACATTTTCTTTCTTCGGTAAGCATTTTTTGTGTTTGATACTTTTGGAATTTTGGTTTTTCATGATGATTTTAAAATGACCTTCTGCATGTTTGAAACGTACTAACTCGTTTTTTCCTCACAGCAGGTCAACTAGTGTGTGGTTGCAACAATACGGTCCCATTGAGTTCATTTTTGGAGAGAGGGACATCAGTTGCACCACAGGGTGGGAGGAAGGTGCGTAGCACAATACATTTTCTTTCTTCGGTAAGTATTTTTTGTGTTTGATACTTTTGGAATTTTGGTTTCTCATGATGATTTTAAAATGACCTTTTTCATGTTTGAAATGTACTAACTCGTTTTTCCTCACAGCAGGTCAACTTGTGTGTGGTTGCAACATTACGGTCCCACTGAGTACATTTTTGGAGAGAGGGACATCAGTTGCACCACAGGGCAGGAGGAGGGTGCGTAGCACAATACACTTTCTTTCTTCGGTAAGCATTTTTTGTGTTTGATACTTTTGGAATTTTGGTTTTTCATGATGATTTTAAAATGACCTTCCTCATGTTTGAAATGTACTAACTCGTTTTTTCCTCACAGCAGGTCAACTTGTGTGTGGTTGCAACATTACGGTCTCATTGAGTTCATTTTTGGAGAGAGGGACATCAGTTGCACCACAGGGCAGGAGGAGGGTGCGTAGCACAATACATTTTCTTTCTTCGGTAAGCATTTTTTGTGTTTGATACTTTTGGAATTTTGGTTTTTCATAATGATTTTAAAATGACCTTTTTCATGTTTGAAATGTACTAACCCGTTTTTTCTTCACAGCATGTCAACTAGTGTGTGGTTGCAACATTACGGTCCCATTGAGTTCATTTTTGGAGAGAGGGACATCAGTTGCACCACAGGGCGGGAGGTGGGTGCCTAGCACAATACATTTGCTTTCTTCAGTAAGCGTTTTTTGTGTTTGATACTTTTGGAATTTTGGTTTTTCATGATTTTAAAATGACCTTCTTCATGTTTGAAATGTACTAACTCGTTTTTTCCTCACAGCAGGTCAACTTGTGTGTGGTTGCAACATTACGGTCCCATTGAGTTCATTTTTGGAGAGAGGGACATCAGTTGCACCACTGGGCGGGTGGAGGGTGCGTAGCTCAATACATTTTCTTTCTTCGGTAAGCATTTTTTGTGTTTGATACTTTTGGAATTTTGGTTTTTCTTGATGATTTTAAAATGACCTTTTTCATGTTTGAAATGTACTAACTCGTTTTTTCTACACAGCAGGTCAACAGGTGTGTGGTTGCAACATTACGGTCCCATTGAGTTCATTTTTGGAGAGAGGGACATCACTTGCACCACAGGGCGGGAGGTGGGTGCCTAGCACAATACATTTTCTTTCTTCAGTAAGCATTTTTTGTGTTTGATACTTTTGGAATTTTGGATTTTCATGATGATTTTAAAATGACCTTTTTCATGTTTGAAATGTACTAACTCGTTTATTCTTCACAGCAGGTCAACTAGTGTGTGGTTGCAACATTACGGTCCCATTGAGTTCATTTTTGGAGAGAGGGACATCAGTTGCACCACAGGGCGGGAGGAGGGTGCGTAGCACAATACATTTTCTTTCTTCGGTAAGCATTTTTTGTGTTTGATACTTTTGGAATTTTGGTTTTTCATGATGATTTTAAAATGACCTTCTTCATGTTTGAAATGTACTAACTCGTTTTTTCCTCACAACAGGTCAACTTGTGTGTGGTTGCAACATTACGGTCCCATTGAGTACATTTTTGGAGAGAGGGCATCAGTTGCACCACATTGCGGGAGGAGGATGCGTAGCACAATACATTTTCTTTCTTCGGTAAGCATTTTTTGTGTTTGATACTTTTGGAATTTTGGTTTTTCATGATGATTTTAAAATGACCTTCTTCATGTTTGAAATGTACTAACTCGTTTTTTCCTCACAGCAGGTCAACTTGTGTGTGGTTGTAACATTACGGTCCCATTGAGTACATTTTTGGAGTGAGGGACATCAGTTGCACCACAGGGCAGGAGGAGGGTGCGTAGCACAATACATTTTCTTTCTTCAGTAAGCATTTTTTGTGTTTGATGCTTTTGGAATTTTGGTTTTTCATGATGATTTTAAAATGACCTTCTTCATGTTTGAAATGTACTAACTCATTTTTTCCTCACAGCATGTCAACTATGTGTGGTTGCAACATTACGGTACCATTGAGTTCATTTTTGGAGAGAGGGACATCAGTTGCACCACAGGGCGGGAGGACGGTGCGTAGCACAATACATTTTCTTTCTTCGGTAAGCATTCTTTGTGTTTGATACTTTTGGAATTTTGGTTTTTCATGATGATTTTAAAATGACCTTTTTCATGTTTGAAATGTACTAACTCGTTTTTTCTTCACAGCAGGACAACTAGTGTGTGGTTGCAACATTACGGTCCCATTGAGTACATTTTTGGAGAGAGGGACATCAGTTGCACCACAGCGCGGAAGGAGGGTGCGTAGCACAATACATTTTCTTTCTTCGGTAAGCATTTTTTGTGTTTGATACTTTTGGAATTTTGGTTTTTCATGATGATTTTAAAATGACCATTTTCATGTTTGAAATGTACTAACTCGTTTTTTCTTCACAGCAGGTCAACTAGTGTGTGGTTGCAACGTTACGGTCCCATTGAGTACATTTTTGGAGAGAGGGACATCAGTTGCACCACAGGGCGGGAGGAGGGTGCGTAGCACAATACATTTTCTTTCTTCGGTAAGCATTTTTTGTGTTTGATACTTTTGGAATTTTGGTTTTTCATGATGAGTTTAAAATGACTTTTTTCATGTTTGAAATGTACTAACTCGTTTTTACTTCACAGCAGGTCAACTAGTGTGTGGTTGCAACATTACGGTCCCATTGAGTTCATTTTTGGAGAGAGGGACATCAGTTGCACCACAGGGCGGGAGGAGGGTGCCTAGCACAATACATTTTCTTTCTTCAATAAGCATTTTTTGTGTTTGATACTTTTGGAATTTTGGTTTTTCATGATGATTTTAAAATGACCTTCTTCATGTTTGAAATGTACTAACTCGTTTTTTCCTCACAGCAGGTTAACTTGTGTGTGGTTGCAACATTACGGTCCCATTGAGTACATTTTTGGAGAGAGGGACATCAGTTGCACCACATTGCGGGAGGAGGGTGCGTAGCACAATACATTTTCTTTCTTCGGTAAGCATTTTTTGTGTTTGATACTTTTGGAATTTTGGTTTTTCATGATGATTTTAAAATGACCTTTTTCATGTTTGAAATGTACTAACTCGTTTTTTCTTCACAGCAGGTCAACTAGTGTGTGGTTGCAACATTACGGTCCCATTGAGTTCATTTTTGGAGAGAGGGACATCAGTTGCACCACAGGGCGGGAGGTGGGTGCGTAGCACAATACATTTTCTTTCTTCGGTAAGCATTTTTTGTGTTTGATACTTTTGGAATTTTGGTTTTTCATGGTGATTTTAAAATGACCTTTTTCATGTTTGAAATGTACTAACTCGTTTTTTCCTCACAGCAGGTCAACTTGTGTGTGGTTGCAACATTACGGTCCCATTGAGTACATTTTTGGAGAGAGGGACATCAGTTGCACCACATTGCGGGAGGAGGGTGCGTAGCACAATACATTTTCTTTCTTCGGTAAGCATTTTTTGTGTTTGATACTTTTGGAATTTGGTTTTTCATGATGATTTTAAAATGACCTTCTTCATGTTTGAAATGTACTAACTCGTTTTTCCTCACAGCAGGTCAACTTGTGTGTGGTTGCAACATTACGGTCCCATTGAGTTCATTTTTGGAGAGAGGGACATGAGTTGCACCACAGGGCGGGAGGAGGGTGCGTAGCACAATACATTTTCTTTCTTCGGTAAGCATTTTTTCTGTTTGATACTTTTGGAATTTGGTTTTTCATGATGATTTTAAAATGACCTTCTTCATGTTTGAAATGTACTAACCCGTTTTTTCTTCACAGCAGGTCAACTAGTGTGTGGTTGCAACATTACAGTCCCATTGAGTTCATTTTTGGAGAGAGGGACATCAGTTGCACCACAGGGCAGGAGGAGGGTGCGTAGCACAATACATATTCTTTCTTCGGTAAGCATTTTTTGTGTTTGATTCTTTTGGAATTTTGGTTTTTCATGATGATTTTAAAATGACCTTCTTCATGTTTGAAATGTACTAACTCGTTTTTTCCTCAAAGCAGGTCAACTAGTGTGTGGTTGCAACATTACGGTCCCATTGAGTTCATTTTTGGAGAGAGGGACATCAGTTGCACCACAGGGCGGGAGGAGGTTGCGTAGCACAATACATTTTCTTTCTTCGGTAAGCATTTTTTGTGTTTGATACTTTTGGAATTTTGGTTTTTCATGGTGATTTTAAAATGACCTTTTTCATGTTTGAAATGTACTAACTCGTTTTTTCTTCACAGCAGGTCAACTAGTGTGTGGTTGCAATATTACGGTCCCATTGAGTTCATTTTTGGAGAGAGGGACATCAGTTGCACCACAGGGCGGGATGAGGGTGCCTAGCACAATACATTTTCTTTCTTCGGTAAGCATTTTTTGTGTTTGATACTTTTGGAATTTTGGTTTTTCATGATGATTTTAAAATGACCTTTTTCATGTTTGAAATGTACTAACTCGTTTTTTCTTCACAGCAGGTCAACTAGTATGTGGTTGCAACATTACGGTCCCATTGAGTTCATTTTTGGAGAGAGGGACATCAATTGCGCCACAGGGCGGGAGTTGGGTGCCTAGCACAATACATTTTCTTTCTTCAGTAAGCATTTTTTGTGTTTGATACTTTTGGAATTTTGGTTTTTCATGATGATTTTAAAATGACCTTCTTCATGTTTGAAATGTACTAACTCGTTTTTTCCTCACAGCAGGTCAACTTGTGTGTGGTTGCAACATTATGGTCCCATTGAGTACATTTTTGGAGAGAGGGACATCAGTTGCACCACATTGCGGGAGGAGGGTGCGTAGCACAATACATTTTCTTTCTTCGGTAAGCATTTTTTGTGTTTGATACTTTTGGAATTTTGGTTTTTCATGATGATTTTAAAATGACCTTCTGCATGTTTGAAACGTACTAACTCGTTTTTTCCTCACAGCAGGTCAACTAGTGTGTGGTTGCAACATTACGGTCCCATTGAGTTCATTTTTGGAGAGAGGGACATCAGTTGCACCACAGGGTGGGAGGAAGGTGCGTAGCACAATACATTTTCTTTCTTCGGTAAGTATTTTTTGTGTTTGATACTTTTGGAATTTTGGTTTCTCATGATGATTTTAAAATGACCTTTTTCATGTTTGAAATGTACTAACTCGTTTTTCCTCACAGCAGGTCAACTTGTGTGTGGTTGCAACATTACGGTCCCACTGAGTACATTTTTGGAGAGAGGGACATCAGTTGCACCACAGGGCGGGAGGAGGGTGCGTAGCACAATACACTTTCTTTCTTCGGTAAGCATTTTTTGTGTTTGATACTTTTGGAATTTTGGTTTTTCATGATGATTTTAAAATGACCTTCCTCATGTTTGAAATGTACTAACTCGTTTTTTCCTCACAGCAGGTCAACTTGTGTGTGGTTGCAACATTACGGTCTCATTGAGTTCATTTTTGGAGAGAGGGACATCAGTTGCACCACAGGGCAGGAGGAGGGTGCGTAGCACAATACATTTTCTTTCTTCAGTAAGCATTTTTTGTGTTTGATACTTTTGGAATTTTGGTTTTTCATGATGATTTTAAAATGACCTTCTTCATGTTTGAAATGTACTAACTCGTTTTTTCCTCACAGCAGGTCAACTTGTGTGTGGTTGCAACATTACGGTCCCATTGAGTTCATTTTTGGAGAGAGGGCCATCAGTTGCACCACATTGAGGGAGGAGGGTGCGTAGCACAATACATTTTCTTTCTTCGGTAAGCATTTTTGTGTTTGATACTTTTGGAATTTTGGTTTTTCATGATGATTTTAAAATGACCTTCTTCATATTTGAAATGTACTAACTCGTTTTTTCCTCACAGCAGGTAAACTTGTGTGTGGTTGCAACATTACGGTCCCATTGAGTTCATTTTTGGAGAGAGGGACATCAGTTGCACCACAGGGCGGGAGGAGGGTGCGTAGCACAATACATTTTCTTTCTTCGGTAAGCATTTTTTGTGTTTGCTACTTTTGGAATTTTGGTTTTTCATGATGATTTTAAAATGACCTTCTTCATGTTTGAAATGTACTAACTCGTTTTTTCCTCACAGCAGGTCAACTTGTGTGTGGTTGCAACATTACGGTCCCACTGAGTACAATTTTGGAGAGAGGGACATCAGTTGCACCACATCGCGGGAGGAGGGTGCGTAGCACAATACATTTTCTTTCTTCGGTAAGCATTTTTTGTGTTTGATACTTTTGGAATTTTGGTTTTTCATGATCATTTTAAAATGACCTTCTTCATGTTTGAAATGTACTAACTCGTTTTTTCCTCACAGCAGGTCAACTTGTGTGTGGTTGCAACATTACGGTCCCATTGAGTTCATTTTTGGAGAGAGGGACATCAGTTGCACCACATTGCGGGAGGAGGGTGCGTAGCACAATACATTTTCTTTCTTCGGTAAACATTTTTGTGTTTGATACTTTTGGAATTTTGGTTTTTCATGATGATTTTAAAATGACCTTCTTCATGTTTGAAATGTACTAACTCGTTTTTTCCTCACAGCAGGTTAACTTGTGTGTGGTTGCGACATTACGGTCCCATTGAGTTCATTTTTGGAGAGAGTGACATCAGTTGCACCACATTGCGGGAGGAGGGTGCTTAGCACAATACATTTTCTTTCTTCAGTAAGCATTTTTTGTGTTTGATACTTTTGGAAATTTGGTTTTTCATGATCATTTTAAAATGACCTTCTTCATGTTTGAAATGTACTAACTCGTTTTTTCCTCACAGCAGGTCAACTTGTGTGTGGTTGCAACATTACGGTCCCATTGAGTACATTTTTGGAGAGAGGGACATCAGTTGCACCACAGGGCGGGAGGAGGGTGCGTAGCACAATACATTTTCTTTCTTCAGTAAGCATTTTTTGTGTTTGATACTTTTGGAATTTTGGTTTTTCATGATGATTTTAAAATGACCTTCTTCATGTTTGAAATGTACTAACTCGTTTTTTCCTCACAGCAGGTCAACTAGTGTGTGGTTGCAACATTACGGGCCCATTGAGTTCATTTTTGGAGAGAGGGACATCAGTTGCACCACAGGGCGGGAGGAGGGTGCGTAGCACGATACATTTTCTTTCTTCGGTAAGCATTTTTTGTGTTTGATACTTTTGGAATTTTGGTTTTTAATGTAATTTTAAAATGACCTTTTTCATGTTTGAAATGTACTAACTCGTTTTTTCTTCACAGCAGGTCAACTAGTGTGTGATTGCAACATTACGGTCCCATTGAGTTCATTTTTGGAGAGAGGGACATCAGTTGCACCACAGGGCGGGAGGAGGGTGCGTAGCACAATACATTTTCTTTCTTCGGTAAGCATTTTTTGTGTTTGATACTTTTGGAATTTTGGTTTTTCATGATGATTTTAAAATGACCTTTTTCATGTTTGAAATGTACTAACTCGTTTTTTCTTCACAGCAGGTCAACTAGTGTGTGGTTGCAACATTACGGTCCCATTGAGTTCATTTTTGGAGAGAGGGACATCAGTTGCACCACAGGGCGGGAGGAGGGTGCGTAGCACAATACATTTTCTTTCTTCGGTAAGCATTTTTTGTGTTTGATACTTTTGGAATTTTGGTTTTTCATGATGATTTTAAAATGACCTTCTTCATGTTTGAAATGTACTAACTCGTTTTTTCCTCACAGCAGGTCAACTTGTGTGTGTTTCCAACATTACGGTCCCATTGAGTACATTTTTGGAGAGAGGGACATCAGTTGCACCACATTGCGGGAGGAGGGTGCGTAGCAAAATACATTTTCTTTCTTCGGTAAGCATTTTTTGTGTTTGATACTTTTGGAATTTTGGTTTTTCATGATGATTTTAAAATGACCTTCGTCATGTTTGAAATGTACTAACTCGTTTTTTCCTCACAGCAGGTCAACTTGTGTGTGGTTGCAACATTACGATCCCATTGAGTACATTTTTGGAGAGAGGGACATCAGTTGCACCACAGGGCGGGAGGAGGGTGCGTAGCACAATACATTTTCTTTCTTCAGTAAGCATTCTTTGTGTTTGATACTTTTGGAATTTTGGTTTTTCATGATGATTTTAAAATGACCTTCTTCATGTTTGAAATGTACTAACTCGTTTTTTCCTCACAGCAGGTCAACTAGTGTGTGGTTGCAACATTACGGTCCCATTGAGTTAATTTTTGGAGAGAGGGACATCAGTTGCACCACAGGGCGGGAGGAGGGTGCGTAGCACAATACATTTTCTTTCCTCGGTAAGCATTTTTTGTGTTTGATACTTTTGGAATTTTGGTTTTTCATGATGATTTTAAAATGACCTTTTCCATGTTTGAAATGTACTAACTCGTTTTTTCTTCACAGCAGGTCAACTAGTGTGTGGTTGCAACATTACGGTGCCATTGAGTACATTTTTGGAGAGAGGGTTATCAGTTGTACCACAGGGCGGGAGGAGGGTGCGTAGCACAATACATTTTCTTTCTTCGGTAAGCATTTTTTGTGTTTGATACTTTTGGATTTTTAGTTTTTCATGATGATTTTAAAATGACCTTTTTCATGTTTGAAATGTACTAACTCGTTTTTTCTTCACAGCAGGTCAACTAGTGTGTGGTTGCAACATTACGGTCGCATTGAGTACATTTTTGGAGAGAGGGACATCAGTTGCACCACAGGGCGGGAGGAGGGTGCGTAGCACAATACATTTTCTTTCTTCGGTAAGCATTTTTTGTGTTTGATACTTTTGGAATTTTGGTTTTTCATGATGATTTTAAAATGACCTTTTTCATGTTTGAAATGTACTAACTCGTTTTTTCTTCACAGCAGGTCAACTAGTGTGCGGTTGCAACATTACGGTCCCATTGAGTTCATTTTTGGAGAGAGAGAGACATCAGTTGCACCACAGGGCGGGAGGAGGGTGCGTAGCACAATACATTTTCTTTCTTCGGTAAGCATTTTTTGTGTTTGATACTTTCGGAATTTTGGTTTTTCATGATGATTTTAAAATGACCTTTTTCATGTTTGAAATGTACTAACTAGTTTTTTCTTCACAGCAGGTCAACTAGTGTGTGGTTGCAACATTACAGTCCCAATGAGTTCATTGTTGGAGAGAGGGACATCAGTTGCACCACAGGGCGGGAGGAGGGTGCGTAGCACAATACATTTTCTTTCTTCGGTAAGCATTTTTTGTGTTTGATACTTTTGGAATTTCGGTTTTTCACGATGATTTTAAAATGACCTTTTTCATGTTTGAAATGTACTAACTCGTTTTTTCTTCACAGCAGGTCAACTAGTGTGTGGTTGCAACATTACGGTCCCATTGAGTACATTTTTGGAGGGAGGGACAAAAGTTGCACCACAGGGCGGGAGGAGGGTGCGTAGCACAATACATTTTCTTTCTTCGGTAAGCATTTTTTGTGTTTGATACTTTTGGAATTTTGGTTTTTCATGATGATTTTAAAATGACCTTTTCCATGTTTGAAATGTACTAACTCGTTTTTTCTTCACAGCAGGTCAACTAGTGTGTGGTTGCAACATTACGGTCCCATTGAGTACATTTTTGGAGAGAGGGACATCAGTTGCACCACAGGGCGGGAGGAGGGTGCGTAGCACAATACATAATCTTTCTTCGGTAAGCATTTTTTGTGTTTGATACTTTTGGAATTTTGGTTTTTCATGATGATTTTAAAATGACCTTTTTCATGTTTGAAATGTACTAACTCGTTTTTTCCTCACAGCAGGTCAACTTGTGTGTGGTTGCAACATTACGGTCCCATTGAGTACATTTTTGGAGAGAGGGACATCAGTTGCACCACAGGGCGGGAGGAGGGTGCGTAGCACAATACATTTTCTTTCTTCAGTAAGCATTTTTTGTGTTTGATACTTTTGGAATTTTGGTTTTTCATGATGATTTTAAAATGACCTTCTTCATGTTTGAAATGTACTAACTCGTTTTTTCCTCACAGCAGGTCAACTAGTGTGTGGTTGCAACATTACGGTCCCATTGAGTTCATTTTTGGAGAGAGGGACATCAGTTGCACCACAGGGCGGGAGGAGGGTGCGTAGCACAATACATTTTCTTTCTTCGATAAGGATTTTTTGTGTTAATACTTTTGGAATTTTGGTTCTTCATGATGATTTTAAAATGACCTTTTTCAGGTTTGAAATGTACTAATTCGTTTTTTCTTCACAGCAGGTCAACTAGTGTGTGGTTGCAACATTACGGTCCCATTGAGTACATTTTTGGAGAGAGGGACATCAGTTGCACCACAGGGCTGGGGGACGGTGCGTAGCACAATACATTTTCTTTCTTCGGTAAGGATTTTTTGTGTTTGATACTTTTGGAATTTTGGTTTTTCATGATGATTTTAAAATGACTTTTTTCATGTTTGAAATGTACAAACTCGTTTTCTCTTCACAGCAGGTCAACTAGTGTGTGGTTGCAACATTACGGTCCCATTGAGTTCATTGTTGGAGAGAGGGACATCAGTTGCACCACAGGGCGGGAGGAGGGTGCGTAGCACAATACATTTTCTTTCTTCGATAAGGATTTTTTGTGTTAATACTTTTGGAATTTTGGTTCTTCATGATGATTTTAAAATGACCTTTTTCAGGTTTGAAATGTACTAATTCGTTTTTTCTTCACAGCAGGTCAACTAGTGTGTGGTTGCAACATTACGGTCCCATTGAGTACATTTTTGGAGAGAGGGACATCAGTTGCACCACAGGGCTGGGGGACGGTGCGTAGCACAATACATTTTCTTTCTTCGGTAAGGATTTTTTGTGTTTGATACTTTTGGAATTTTGGTTTTTCATGATGATTTTAAAATGACTTTTTTCATGTTTGAAATGTACAAACTCGTTTTCTCTTCACAGCAGGTCAACTAGTGTGTGGTTGCAACATTACGGTCCCATTGAGTTCATTGTTGGAGAGAGGGACATCAGTTGCACCACAGGGCGGGAGGAGGGTGCGTAGCACAATACATTTTCTTTCTTCGGTAAGCATTTTTTGTGTTTGATACTTTTGGAATTTTGGTTTTTCATGATGATTTTAAAATGACCTTTTTCATGTTTGAAGTGTACTAACTCGTTTTTTCTTCACAGCAGGTCAACTAGTGTGTGGTTGCAACATTACGGTCCCATTGAGTACATTTTTGGAGAGAGGGACATCAGTTGCACCACAGGGTGGGAGGACGGTGCGTAGCACAATACATTTTGTTTCTTCGGTAAGGATTTTTTGTGTTTGATACTTTTGGAATTTTGGTTTTTCATGATGATTTTAAAATGACCTATTTCATGTTTGAAATGTACTAACTTGTTTTTTCTTCACAGCAGGTCAACTTGTGTGTGGTTGCAACATTACGGTCCCATTGAGTTCATTTATGGAGAGAGGGACATCAGTTGCACCACAGGGCGGGAGGAGGGTGCGCAGCACAATACATTTTCTTTCTTCGGTAAGCATTTTTTGTGTTTGATACTTTTGGAATTTTGGTTTTTCATGATGATTTTAAAATGACCTTTTTCATGTTTGAAATGTACTAACTCGTTTTTTCTTCACAGCAGGTCAACTAGTGTGTGGTTGCAACATTACGGTCCCATTGAGTACATTTTTGGAGAGAGGGACATCAGTTGCACCACAGGGCGGGGGGAGGGTGCGTAGCACAATACATTTTCTTTCTTCGGTATGCATTTTTTGTGTTTGATTCTTTTGGAATCTTGGTTTTTCATGATGATTTTAAAATGACCTTTTTCATGTTTGAAATGTACTAACTCGTTTTTTCTTCACAGCAGGGCAACTAGTGTGTGGTTGCAACATTACGGTCCCATTGAGTACATTTTTGGAGAGAGGGACATCAGTTGCACCACAGGGCGGGAGGAGGGTGCGTAGCACAATACATTTTCTTTCTTCGGCAAGCATTTTTTGTGTTTGATACTTTTGGAATTTTGGTTTTTCATGATGATTTTAAAATGACCTTTTTCAAGTTGAAATGTACTAACTCGTTTTTTCCTCACAGCAGGTCAACTAGTGTGTGGTTGCAACATTACGGTCCCATTGAGTTCATTTTTGGAGAGAGGGACATCAGTCGCACCACAGGGCGGGAGGTGGGTGCCTAGCACAATACATTTTCTTTCTTCGGTAAGCATTTTTTGTGTTTGATACTTTTGGAATTTTGGTTTTTCATGATGATTTTAAAATGACCTTTTTCATGTTTGAAATGTACTAACTCGTTTTTTCTTCACAGCAGGTCAACTAGTGTGTGGTTGCAACATTACGGTCCCATTGAGTACATTTTTGGAGAGAGGGACATCAGTTGCACCACAGGGCGGGAGGAGGGTGCGTAGCACAATGCATTTTCTTTCTTCGGTAAGCATTTTTTGTGTTTGATACTTTTGGAATTTTGGTTTTTCATGATAATTTTAAAATGACCTTTTTCATGTTTGAAATGTACTAACTCGTTTTTTCTTCACAGCAGGTCAACTAGTGTGTGGTTGCAACATTACGGTCCCATTGAGTACATTTTTGGAGAGAGGGACATCAGTTGCACCACAGGGCGGGAGGAGGGTGCGTAGCACAATACATTTTCTTTCTTCGGTAAGCATTTTTTGTGTTTGATACTTTTGGAATTTTGGTTTTTCATGATGATTTTAAAATGACCTTTCTCATGTTTGAAATGTACTAACTCGTTTTTTTCTTCAGAGCAGGTCAACTAGTGTGTGGTTGCAACATTACGGTCCCATTGAGTACATTTTTGGAGAGAGGGACATCAGTTGCACCACAGGGCGGGAGGAGGGTGCGTAGCACAATACATTTTCTTTCTTCGGTAAGCATTTTTTGTGTTTGATACTTTTGGAATTTTGGTTTTTCATGATGATTTTAAAATGACCTTTTTCATGTTTGAAATGTACTAACTCGTTTTTTCTTCACAGCAGGTCAACTAGTGTGTGATTGCAACATTACGGTCCCATTGAGTACATTTTTGGGGAGAGGGACAACAGTTGCACCACAGGGCGGGAGGAGGGTGCGTAGCACAATACAGTTTCTTTCTTCGGTAAGCATTTTTTGTGTTTGATACTTTTGGAATTTTGGTTTTTCATGATGATTTTAAAATGACCTTTTTCATGTTTGAAATGTACTAACTCGTTTTTTCTTCACAGCAGGTCAACTAGTGTGTGGTTGCAACATTACGGTCCCATTGAGTTCATTTTTGGAGGGAGGGACATCAGTTGCACCACAGGGCGGGAGGAGGGTGCGTAGCACAATACATTTTCTTTCTTCGGTAAGCATTTTTTGTGTTTGATACTTTTGGAATTTTTGTTTTTCATGATGATTTTAAAATGACCTTTTTCATGTTTGAAATGTACTAACTCGTTTTTTCTTCACAGCAGGTCAACTAGTGTGTGGTTGCAACATTACGGTCCCATTGAGTACATTTTTGGAGAGAGGGACATCAGTTGCACCACAGGGCGGGAGGAGGGTGCGTAGCACAATACATTTTCTTTCCTCAGTAAGCATTTTTTGTGTTTGATACTTTTGGAATTTTGGTTTTTCATGATGATTTTAAAATGACCTTCTTCATGTTTGAAATGTACTAACTCGTTTTTTCCTCACAGCAGGTCAACTAGTGTGTGGTTGCAACATTACGGTACCATTGAGTTCATTTTTGGAGAGAGGGACATCAGTTGAACCACAGGGCGGGAGGAGGGTGCGTAGCACAATACATTTTCTTTCTTCGATAAGGATTTTTTGTGTTAATACTTTTGGAATTTTGGTTCTTCATGATGATTTTAAAATGACCTTTTTCAGGTTTGAAATGTACTAATTCGTTTTTTCTTCACAGCAGGTCAACTAGTGTGTGGTTGCAACATTACGGTCCCATTGAGTACATTTTTGGAGAGAGGGACATCAGTTGCACCACAGGGCTGGGGGACGGTGCGTAGCACAATACATTTTCTTTCTTCGGTAAGGATTTTTTGTGTTTGATACTTTTGGAATTTTGGTTTTTCATGATGATTTTAAAATGACCTTTTTCATGTTTGAAATGTACAAACTCGTTTTTTCTTCACAGCAGGTCAACTAGTGTGTGGTTGCAACATTACGGTCCCATTGAGTTCATTGTTGGAGAGAGGGACATCAGTTGCACCACAGGGCGGGAGGAGGGTGCGTAGCACAATACATTTTCTTTCTTCGGTAAGCATTTTTTGTGTTTGATACTTTTGGAATTTTGGTTTTTCATGATGATTTTAAAATGACCTTTTTCATGTTTGAAGTGTACTAACTCGTTTTTTCTTCACAGCAGGTCAACTAGTGTGTGGTTGCAACATTACGGTCCCATTGAGTACATTTTTGGAGAGAGGGACATCAGTTGCACCACAGGGCGGGAGGAGGGTGCGTAGCACAATACATTTTCTTTCTTCGGTAAGGATTTTTTGGGTTTGATACTTTTGGAATTTTGGTTTTTCATGATGATTTTAAAATGACCTTTTTCATGTTTGAAATGTACTAACTTGTTTTTTCTTCACAGCAGGTCAACTTGTGTGTGGTTGCAACATTACGGTCCCATTGAGTTCATTTATGGAGAGAGGGACATCAGTTGCACCACAGGGCGGGAGGAGGGTGCGCAGCACAATACATTTTCTTTCTTCGGTAAGCATTTTTTGTGTTTCATACTTTTGGAATTTTGGTTTTTCATGATGATTTTAAAATGACCTTTTTCATGTTTGAAATGTACTAACTCGTTTTTTCTTCACAGCAGCTCAACTAGTGTGTGGTTGCAACATTACGGTCCCATTGAGTACATTTTTGGAGAGAGGGACATCAGTTGCACCACAGGGCGGGGGGAGGGTGCGTAGCACAATACATTTTCTTTCTTCGGTATGCATTTTATGTGTTTGATTCTTTTGGAATTTTGGTTTTTCATGATGATTTTAAAATGACCTTTTTCATGTTTGAAATGTACTAACTCGTTTTTTCTTCACAGCAGGGCAACTAGTGTGTGGTTGCAACATTACGGTCCCATTGAGTACATTTTTGGAGAGAGGGGCATCAGTTGCACCACAGGGCGGGAGGAGGGTGCGTAGCACAATACATTTTCTTTCTTCGGCAAGCATTTTTTGTGTTTGATACTTTTGGAATTTTAGTTTTTCATGATGATTTTAAAATGACCTTTTTCAAGTTGAAATGTACTAACTCGTTTTTTCCTCACAGCAGGTCAACTAGTGTGTGGTTGCAACATTACGGTCCCATTGAGTTCATTTTTGGAGAGAGGGACATCAGTTGCACCACAGGGCGGGAGGTGGGTGCCTAGCACAATACATTTTCTTTCTTCGGTAAGCATTTTTTGTGTTTGATACTTTTGGAATTTTGGTTTTTCATGATGATTTTAAAATGACCTTTTTCATGTTTGAAATGTACTAACTCGTTTTTTCTTCACAGCAGGTCAACTAGTGTGTGGTTGCAACATTACGGTCCCATTGAGTACATTTTTGGAGAGAGGGACATCAGTTGCACCACAGGGCGGGAGGAGGGTGCGTAGCACAATGCATTTTCTTTCTTCGGTAAGCATTTTTTGTGTTTGATACTTTTGGAATTTTGGTTTTTCATGATAATTTTAAAATGACCTTTTTCATGTTTGAAATGTACTAACTCGTTTTTTCTTCACAGCAGGTCAACTAGTGTGTGGTTGCAACATTACGGTCCCATTGAGTACATTTTTGGAGAGAGGGACATCAGTTGCACCACAGGGCGGGAGGAGGGTGCGTAGCACAATACATTTTCTTTCTTCGGTAAGCATTTTTTGTGTTTGATACTCTTGGAATTTTGGTTTTTCATGATGATTTTAAAATGACCTTTCTCATGTTTGAAATGTACTAACTCGTTTTTTCTTCACAGCAGGTCAACTGGTGTGTTGTTGCAACATTACGGTCCCATTGAGTACATTTTTGGAGAGAGGGACATCAGTTACACCACAGGGCGGGAGGAGGGTGCATAGCACAATACATTTTCTTTCTTCGGTAAGCATTTTTTGTGTTTGATACTTTTGGAATTTTGGTTTTTCATGATGATTTTAAAATGACCTTTTTCATGTTTGAAATGTACTAACTCGTTTTTTTCTTCAGAGCAGGTCAACTAGTGTGTGGTTGCAACATTACGGTCCCATTGAGTACATTTTTGGAGAGAGGGACATCAGTTGCACCACAGGGCGGGAGGAGGGTGCGTAGCACAATACATTTTCTTTCTTCGGTAAGCATTTTGTGTGTTTGATACTTTTGGAATTTTGGTTTTTCATGATGATTTTAAAATGACCTTTTTCATGTTTGAAATGTACTAACTCGTTTTTTCTTCACAGCAGGTCAACTAGTGTGTGGTTGCAACATTACGGTCCCATTGAGTACATTTTTGGGGAGAGGGACATCAGTTGCACCACAGGGCGGGAGGAGGGTGCGTAGCACAATACAGTTTCTTTCTTCGGTAAGCATTTTTTGTGTTTGATACTTTTGGAATTTTGGTTTTTCATGATGATTTTAAAATGACCTTTTTCATGTTTGAAATGTAGTAACTCGTTTTTTCTTCACAGCAGGTCAACTAGTGTGTGGTTGCAACATTACGGTCCCATTGAGTTCATTTTTGGAGAGAGGGACATCAGTTGCACCACAGGGCGGGAGGAGGGTGCGTAGCACAATACATTTTCTTTCTTCGGTAAGCATTTTTTGTGTTTGATACTTTTGGAATTTTTGTTTTTCATGATGATTTTAAAATGACCTTTTTCATGTTTGAAATGTACTAACTCGTTTTTTCTTCACAGCAGGTCAACTAGTGTGTGGTTGCAACATTACGGTCCCATTGAGTACATTTTTGGAGAGAGGGACATCAGTTGCACCACAGGGCGGGAGGAGGGTGCGTAGCACAATACATTTTCTTTCCTCAGTAAGCATTTTTTGTGTTTGATACTTTTGGAATTTTGGTTTTTCATGATGATTTTAAAATGACCTTTTTCATGTTTCAAATGTAGTAACTCGTATTTTCTTCACAGCAGGTCAACTAGTGTGTGGTTGCTTCATTACGGTCCCATTGAGTACATTTTTGGAGAGAGGGACATCAGTTGCACCACGGGGCGGGAGGAGGGTGCGTAGCACAATACATTTTCTTTCTTCGGTAAGCATTTTTTGTGTTTGATACTTTTGGAATTTTGGTTTTTCATGATGATTTTAAAATGACCTTTTTCATGTTTGAAATGTACTAACTCGTTTTTTCTGCACAGCAGGTCAACTAGTGTGTGGTTGCAACATTACAGTCCCATTGAGTACATTTTTGGAGAGAGGGACATCAGTTGCACCACAGTGCGGGAGGAGGGTGCGTAGCACAATACATTTTCTTTCTTCGGTATGCATTTTTTGTGTTTGATTCTTTTGGAATTTTGGTTTTTCATGATGATTTTAAAATGACCTTTTTCATGTTTGAAATGTACTAACTCGTTTTTTCTTCACAGCAGGGCAACTAGTGTGTGGTTGCAACATTACGGTCCCATTGAGTACATTTTTGGAGAGAGGGACATCAGTTGCACCACAGGGCGGGAGGTGGGTGCGTAGCACAATACATTTTCTTTCTTCGGCAATCATTTTGTTTGTGTTTGATACTTTTGGAATTTTGGTTTTTCATGATGATTTTAAAATGACCTTTTTCAAGTTGAAATGTACTAACTCGTTTTTTCCTCACAGCAGGTCAACTAGTGTGTGGTTGCAACATTACGGTCCCATTGAGTACATTTTTGGAGAGAGGGACATCAGTTGCACCACAGTGCGGGAGGAGGGTGCGTAGCACAATGCATTTTCTTTCTTCGGTAAGCATTTTTTGTGTTTGATACTTTTGGAATTTTGGTTTTTCATGATAATTTTAAAATGACCTTTTTCATGTTTGAAATGTACTAACTCGTTTTTTCTTCACAGCAGGTCAACTAGTGTGTGGTTGCAACATTACGGTCCCATTGAGTACATTTTTGGAGAGAGGGACATCAGTTGCACCACAGGGCGGGAGGAGGGTGCGTAGCACAATACATTTTCTTTCCTCAGTAAGCATTTTTTGTGTTTGATACTTTTGGAATTTTGGTTTTTCATGATGATTTTAAAATGACCTTTTTCATGTTTGAAATGTACTAACTCGTATTTTCTTCACAGCAGGTCAACTAGTGTGTGGTTGCAGCATTACGGTCCCATTGAGTACATTTTTGGAGAGAGGGACATCAGTTGCACCACGGGGCGGGAGGAGGGTGCGTAGCACAATACATTTTCTTTCTTCGGTAAGCATTTTTTGTGTTTGATACTTTTGGAATTTTGGTTTTTCATGATGATTTTAAAATGACCTTTTTCATGTTTGAAATGTACTAACTCGTTTTTTCTGCACAGCAGGTCAACTAGTGTGTGGTTGCAACATTACAGTCCCATTGAGTACATTTTTGGAGAGAGGGACATCAGTTGCACCACAGTGCGGGAGGAGGGTGCGTAGCACAATACATTTTCTTTCTTCGGTATGCATTTTTTGTGTTTGATTCTTTTGGAATTTTGGTTTTTCATGATGATTTTAAAATGACCTTTTTCATGTTTGAAATGTACTAACTCGTTTTTTCTTCACAGCAGGGCAACTAGTGTGTGGTTGCAACATTACGGTCCCATTGAGTACATTTTTGGAGAGAGGGACATCAGTTGCACCACAGGGCGGGAGGTGGGTGCGTAGCACAATACATTTTCTTTCTTCGGCAATCATTTTGTTTGTGTTTGATACTTTTGGAATTTTGGTTTTTCATGATGATTTTAAAATGACCTTTTTCAAGTTGAAATGTACTAACTCGTTTTTTCCTCACAGCAGGTCAACTAGTGTGTGGTTGCAACATTACGGTCCCATTGAGTTCATTTTTGGAGAGAGGGACATCAGTTGCACCACAGGGCGGGAGGTGGGTGCCTAGCACAATACATTTTCTTTCTTCGGTAAGCATTTTTTGTGTTTGATACTATTGGAATTTTGGTTTTTCATGATGATTTTAAAATGACCTTTTTCATGTTTGAAATGTAGTAACTCGTTTTTTCTTCACAGCAGGTCAACTAGTGTGTGGTTGCAACATTACGGTCCCATTGAGTACATTTTTGGAGAGAGGGACATCAGTTGCACCACAGGGCGGGAGGAGGGTGCGTAGCACAATGCATTTTCTTTCTTCGGTAAGCATTTTTTGTGTTTGATACTTTTGGAATTTTGGTTTTTCATGATAATTTTAAAATGACCTTTTTCATGTTTGAAATGTACTAACTCGTTTTTTCTTCACAGCAGGTCAACTAGTGTGTGGTTGCAACATTACGGTCCCATTGAGTACATTTTTGGAGAGAGGGACATCAGTTGCACCACAGGGCGGGAGGAGGGTGCGTAGCACAATACATTTTCTTTCTTCGGTAAGCATTTTTTGTGTTTGATACTTTTGGAATTTTGGTTTTTCATGATGATTTTAAAATGACCTTTCTCATGTTTGAAATGTACTAACTCGTTTTTTCTTCACAGCAGGTCAACTGGTGTGTTGTTGCAACATTATGGTCCCATTGAGTACATTTTTGGAGAGAGGGACATCAGTTACACCACAGGGCGGGAGGAGGGTGCATAGCACAATACATTTTCTTTCTTCGGTAAGCATTTTTTGTGTTTGATACTTTTGGAATTTTGGTTTTTCATGATGATTTTAAAATGACCTTTTTCATGTTTGAAATGTACTAACTCGTTTTTTTCTTCAGAGCAGGTCAACTAGTGTGTGGTTGCAACATTACGGTCCCATTGAGTACATTTTTGGAGAGAGGGACATCAGTTGCACCACAGGGCGGGAGGAGGGTGCGTAGCACAATACATTTTCTTTCTTCGGTAAGCATTTTTTGTGTTTGATACTTTTGGAATTTTGGTTTTTCATGATGATTTTAAAATGACCTTTTTCATGTTTGAAATGTACTAACTCGTTTTTTCTTCACAGCAGGTCAACTAGTGTGTGGTTGCAACATTACGGTCCCATTGAGTACATTTTTGGGGAGAGGGACAACAGTTGCACCACAGGGCGGGAGGAGGGTGCGTAGCACAATACAGTTTCTTTCTTCGGTAAGCATTTTTTGTGTTTGATACTTTTGGAATTTTGGTTTTTCATGATGATTTTAAAATGACCTTTTTCATGTTTGAAATGTACTAACTCGTTTTTTCTTCACAGCAGGTCAACTAGTGGGAGGTTGCAACATTACGGTCCCATTGAGTTCATTTTTGGAGAGAGGGACATCAGTTGCACCACAGGGCGGGAGGAGGGTGCGTAGCACAATACATTTTCTTTCTTCGGTAAGCATTTTTTGGGTTTGGTACTTTTGGAATTTTGGTTTTTCATGATGATTTTAAAATGACCTTTTTCATGTTTGAAATGTACTAACTCGTTTTTTCTTCACAGCAGGTCAACTAGTGTGTGGTTGCAACATTACGGTCCCATTGAGTACATTTTTGGAGAGAGGGACATCAGTTGCACCACAGGGCGGGAGGAGGGTGCGTAGCACAATACATTTTCTTTCCTCAGTAAGCATTTTTTGTGTTTGATACTTTTGGAATTTTGGTTTTTCATGATGATTTTAAAATGACCTTTTTCATGTTTGAAATGTACTAACTCGTATTTTCTTCACAGCAGGTCAACTAGTGTGTGGTTGCAGCATTACGGTCCCATTGAGTACATTTTTGGAGAGAGGGACATCAGTTGCACCACGGGGCGGGAGGAGGGTGCGTAGCACAATACATTTTCTTTCTTCGGTAAGCATTTTTTGTGTTTGATACTTTTGGAATTTTGGTTTTTCATGATGATTTTAAAATGACCTTTTTCATGTTTGAAATGTACTAACTCGTTTTTTCTTCACAGCAGGTCCACTAGTGTGTGGTTGCAACATTACGGTCCCATTGAGTTCATTTTTGGAGAGAGGGACATCAGTTGCACCACAGGGCGGGAGGAGGGTGCGTAGCACAATACATTTTCTTTCTTCAGTAAGCATTTTTTGTGTTTGATACTTTTGGAATTTTGGATTTTCATGATGATTTTAAAATGACCTTCTTCATGTTTGAAATGTAGTAACTCGTTTTTTCTTCACAGCAGGTCAACTTGTGTGTGGTTGCAACATTACGGTCCCATTGAGTACATTTTTGGAGAGAGGGACATCGGTTGCACCACATTGCGGGAGGAGGGTGCGTAGCACAATACATTTTCTTTCTTCAGTAAGCATTTTTTGTGTTTGATGCTTTTGGAATTTTGGTTTTTCATGATGATTTTAAAATGACCTTTTTCATGTTTGAAATGTACTAACTCGTTTTTTCTTCACAGCAGGTCAACTAGTGTGTGGTTGCAATATTACGGTCCCATTGAGTACATTTTTGGAGAGAGGGACATCAGTTGCACCACAGGGCGGGAGGAGGGTGCGTAGTACAATACATTTTCTTTCTTCGGTAAGCATTTTTTGTGTTTGATACTTTTGGAATTTTGGTTTTTCATGATGATTTTGAAATGATCTTTTTCATGTTGGAAATGTACTAACTCGTTTTTTCTTCACAGCAGGTCAACTAGTGTGTGGTTGCAACATTACGGTCCCATTGAGTTCATTTTTGGAGAGAGGGACATCAGTTGCACCACAGGGCGGGAGGAGGGTGCGTAGCACAATACATTTTCTTTCTTCGGTAAGCATTTTTTGTGTTTGATACTTTTGGAATTTTGGTTTTTTATGATGATTTTAAAATGACCTTTTTCATGTTTGAAATATACTAACTCGTTTTTTCTTCACAGCAGGTCAACTAATGCGTTGTTACAACATTACGGTCCCATTGGGTACATTTTTGGAGAGAGGGACATCAATTGCACCTCGGGGCGGGAGGAGGGTGCGTAGCACAATACATTTTCTTCCTTCGGTAAGCATTTTTTGTGTTTAATACTTTTGGAATTTTGGTTTTTCATGATGATTTTAAAATGACCTTTTTCTTGTTTGAAATTTACTAACTCGTTTTTTCTTCACAGCAGGTCAACTAGTGTGTGGTTGCAATATTACGGTCCCATTGAGTACATTTTTGGAGAGAGGGACATCAGTTGCACCACAGGGCGGGAGGAGGGTGCCTAGCACAATACATTTTCTTTCTTCAGTAAGCATTTTTTGTGTTTGATACTTTTGGAATTTTGGTTTTTCATGATGATTTTAGAATGACCTTTTTCATGTTTGAAATGTACTAACTCGTTTTTTCCTCACAGCAGGTCAACTTGTGTGTGGTTGCAACATTACGGTCCCATTGAGTACATTTTTGGAGAGAGGGACATCAGTTGCACCACAGGGCGGGAGGAGGGTGCGTAGCACAATACATTTTCTTTCTTCAGTAAGCATTTTTTGTGTTTGATACTTTTGGAATTTTGGTTTTTCATGATGATTTTAAAATGACCTTCTTCATGTTTGAAATGTACTAACTCGTTTTTTCCTCACAGCAGGTCAACTAGTGTGTGGTTGCATCATTACGGTCCCATTGAGTTCATTTTTGGAGAGAGGGACATCAGTTGCACCACAGGGCGGGAGGAGGGTGCGTAGCACAATACATTTTCTTTCTTCGGTAAGCATATTTTGTGTTTGATACTTTTGGAATTTTGGTTTTTCATGATGATTTTAAAATGACCTTTTTCATGTTTGAAATGTACTAACTCGTTTTTTCTTCACAGCAGGTCAACTAGTGTGTGGTTGCATTATTACGGTCCCATTGACTACATTTTTGGAGAGAGGGACATCAGTCGCACCACAGGGCGGGTGGAGGGTACGTAGCACAATACATTTTCTTTCTTCGGTAAGCATTTTTTGTGTTTGATACTTTTGGAATTTTGGATTTTCATGATGATTTTAAAATGACCTTTTTCATGTTTGAAATGTACTAACTCGTTTTTTCTTCACAGCAGGTCAACTAGTGTGTGGTTGCAACATTACGGTCCCATTGAGTACATTTTTGGAGAGAGGGACATCAGTTGCACCACAGGGCGGGAGGAGGGTGCGTAGCACAATACATTTTCTTTCTTCGGTAAGCATTTTTTGTGTTTGATACTTTTGGAATTTTGGTTTTTCATGATGATTTTAAAATGACCTTTTTCATGTTTGAAATGTACTAACTCGTTTTTTCTTCACAGCAGGTCAACTAGTGTGTGGTTGCAACATTACGGTCTCATTGAGTACATTTTTGGAGAGAGGGACATCAGTTGCACCACAGGGCGGGAGGAGGGTGCGTAGCACAATACATTATCTTTCTTCGGTAAGCATTTTTTGTGTTTGATACTTTTGGAATTTTGGTTTTTCATGATGATTTTAAAATGACCTTTTTCATGTTTGAAATGTACTAACTCGTTTTTTCCTCACAGCAGGTCAACTTGTGTGTGGTTGCAACATTACGGTCCCATTGAGTACATTTTTGGAGAGAGGGACATCAGTTGCACCACAGGGCGGGTGGAGGGTGCGTAGCACAATACATTTTCTTTCTTCGGTAAGCATTTTTTGTGTTTGATACTTTTGGAATTTTGGATTTTCATGATGATTTTAAAATTACCTTTTTCATGTTTGAAATGTACTAACTCGTTTTTTCTTCACAGCAGGTCAACTAGTGTGTGGTTGCATCATTACGGTCCCATTGAGTACATTTTTGGAGAGAGGGACATCAGTTGCACCACAGGGCGGGAGGAGGGTGCGTAGCACAATACATTTTCTTTCTTCGGTAAGCATTTTTTGTGTTTGATACTTTTGGAATTTTGGTTTTTCATGATGATTTTAAAATGACCTTTTTCATGTTTGAAATGTACTAACTCGTTTTTTCTTCACAGCAGGTCAAGTAGTGTGTGGTTGCAACATTACTTTCCCATTGAGTACATTTTTTGAGAGAGGGACATCAGTTGCACCACAGGGCGGGAGGAGGGTGCGTAGCACAATACATTTTCTTTCTTTGGTAAGCATTTTTTGTGTTTGATACTTTTGGAATTTTGGTTTTTCATGATGACTTTAAAATGACCTTTTTCATGTTTGAAATGTACTAACTCGTTTTTTCTTCACAGCAGGTCAACTAGTGTGTGGTTGCAACATTACGGTCCCATTGAGTACATTTTTGGAGAGAGGGGCATCAGTTGCACCACAGGGCGGGAGGAGGGTGCGTAGCACAATACATTTTCTTTCTTCGGTAAGCATTTTTTGTGTTTGATACTTTTGGAATTTTGGTTTTTCATGATGATTTTAAAATGACCTTTTTCATGTTTGAAATGTACTAACTCGTTTTTTCTTCACAGCAGGTCAACTAGTGTGTGGTTGCAACATTACGGTCCCATTGAGTACATTTTTGGAGAGAGGGACATCAGTTGCACCACAGGGCGGGAGGAGGGTGCGTAGCACAATACATTTTCTTTCTTCGGTAAGCATTTTTTGTGTTTGATACTTTTGGAATTTTGGTTTTCCATGATGATTTTAAAATGACCTTTTTCATGTTTGAAATGTACTAACTCGTTTTTTCTTCACAGCAGGTCAACTAGCGTGTGGTTGCAACATTACGGTCCCATTGAGTACATTTTTGGAGAGAGGGACATCAGTTGCACCACAGGGCGGGAGGAGGGTGCGTAGCACAATACATTTTCTTTCTTCGGTAAGCATTTTTTGTGTTTGATACTTTTGGAATTTTGGTTTTTCATGATGATTTTAAAATGACCTTTTTCATGTTTGAAATGTACTAACTCGTTTTTTCTTCACAGCAGGTCAACTAGTGTGTTGTTGCAACATTACGGTCCCATTGAGTACATTTTTGGAGAGAGGGACATCAGTTGCACCACGGGGCGGGAGGAGGGTGCGTAGCACAATACATTTTCTTTCTTCGGTAAGCATTTTTTGTGTTTGATACTTTTGGAATTTTGGTTTTTCATGATGATTTTAAAATGACCTTTTTCTTGTTTGAAATGTACTAACTCGTTTTTTCTTCACAGCAGGTCAACTAGTGTGTGGTTGCAATATTACGGTCCCATTGAGTACATTTTTGGAGAGAGGGACATCAGTTGCACCACAGGGCGGGAGGAGGGTGCGTAGCACAATACATTTTCTTTCTTCAGTAAGCATTTTTTGTGTTTGATACTTTTGGAATTTTGGTTTTTCATGATGATTTTAAAATGACCTTTTTTATGTTTGAAATGTACTAACTCGATTTTTCCTCACAGCAGGTCAACTTGTGTGTGGTTGCAACATTACGGTCCCATTGAGTACATTTTTGGAGAGAGGGACATCAGTTGCACCACAGGGCGGGAGGAGGGTGCGTAGCACAATACATTTTCTTTCTTCAGTAAGCATTTTTTGTGTTTGATACCTTTGGAATTTTGGTTTTTCATGATGATTTTAAAATGACCTTCTTCATGTTTGAAATGTACTAACTCGTTTTTTCCTCACAGCAGTTCAACTAGTGTGTGGTTGCAACATTACGGTCCCATTGAGTTCATTTTTGGAGAGAGGGACATCAGTTGCACCACAGGGCGGGAGGAGGGTGCGTAGCACAATACATTTTCTTTCTTCGGTAAGCATATTTTGTGTTTGATACTTTTGGAATTTTGGTTCTTCATGATGATTTTAAAATGACCTTTATCATGTTTGAAATGTACTAACTCGTTTTTTCTTCACAGCAGGTCAACTAGTGTGTGGTTGCATTATTACGGTCCCATTTACTACATTTTTGGAGAGAGGGACATCAGTCGCACCACAGGGCGGGTGGAGGGTGCGTAGCACAATACATTTTCTTTCTTCGGTAAGCATTTTTTGTGTTTGATACTTTTGGAATTTTGGATTTTCATGATGATTTTAAAATGACCTTTTTCATGTTTGAAATGTACTAACTCGTTTTTTCTTCACAGCAGTTCAACTAGTGTGTGGTTGCAACATTACGGTCCTATTGAGTACATTTTTGGAGAGAGGGACATCAGTTGCACCACAGGGCGGGAGGAGGGTGCGTAGCACAATACATTTTCTTTCTTCGGTATGAATTTTTTGTGTTTGATACTTTTGGAATTTTGGTTTTTCATGATGATTTTAAAATGACCTTTTTCATGTTTGAAATGTACTAACTCGTTTTTTCTTCACAGCAGGTCAACTAGTGTGTGGTTGCAACATTACGGTCCCATTGAGTACATTTTTGGAGAGAGGGACATCAGTTGCACCACAGGGCGGGAGGAGGGTGCGTAGCACAATACATTTTCTTTCTTCGGTAAGCATTTTTTGTGTTTGATACTTTTGGAATTTTGGTTTTTCATGATGATTTTAAAATGACCTTTTTCATGTTTGATATATACTAACTCGTTTTTTCCTCACAGCAGGTCAACTTGTGTGTGGTTGCAACATTACGGTCCCATTGAGTACATTTTTGGAGAGAGGGACATCAGTTGCACCACAGGGCGGGTGGAGGGTGCGTAGCACAATACATTTTCTTTTTTCGGTAAGCATTTTTTGTGTTTGATACTTTTGGAATTTTGGATTTTCATGATGATTTTAAAATGACCTTTTTCATGTTTGAAATGTACTAACTCGTTTTTTCTTTACAGCAGGTCAACTAGTGTGTGGTTGCAACATTACGGTCCCATTGAGTACATTTTTGGAGAGAGGGACATCAGTTGCACCACAGGGCGGGAGGAGGGTGCGTAGCACAATACATATTCTTTCTTCGGTAAGCATTTTTTGTGTTTGATACTTTTGGAATTTTGGTTTTTCATGATGATTTTAAAATGACTTTTTTCATGTTTGAAATGTACTAACTCGTTTTTTCTTCACAGCAGGTCAACTAGTGTGTGGTTGCAACATTACGGTCCCATTGAGTACATTTTTGGAGAGAGGGACATCAGTTGCACCACAGGGCGGGAGGAGGGTGCGTAGCACAATACATTTTCTTTCTTTGGTAAGCATTTTTTGTGTTTGATACTTTTGGAATTTTGGTTTTTCATGATGATTTTAAAATGACCTTTTTCATGTTTGAAATGTACTAACTCGTTTTTTCTTCACAGCAGGTCAACTAGTGTGTGGTTGCAACATTACGGTCCCATTGAGTACATTTTTGGAGAGAGGGACATCAGTTGCACCACAGGGCTGGAGGAGGGTGCGTAGCACAATACATTTTCTTTCTTCGGTAAGCATTCTTTGTGTTTGATACTTTTGGAATTTTGGTTTTTCATGATGATTTTAAAATGACCTTTTTCATGTTTGAAATGTACTAACTCATTTTTTCTTCACAGCAGGTCAACTAGTGTGTGGTTGCAACATTACGGTCCCATTGAGTACATTTTTGGAGAGAGGGACATCAGTTGCACCACAGGGCGGGAGGAGGGTGCGTAGCATAATACATTTTCTTTCTTCGGTAAGCATTTTTTGTGTTTGATACTTTTGGAATTTTGGTTTTCCATGATGATTTTAAAATGACCTTTTTCATGTTTGAAATGTACTAACTCGTTTTTTCTTCACAGCAGGTCAACTAGCGTGTGGTTGCAACATTACGGTCCCATTGAGTACATTTTTGGAGAGAGGGACATCAGTTGCACCACAGGGCAGGAGGAGGGTGCGTAGCACAATACATTTTCTTTCTTCGGTAAGCATTTTTTGTGTTTGATACTTTTGGAGTTTTGGTTTTTCATGATGATTTTAAAATGACCTTTTTCTTGTTTGAAATGTACTAACTCGTTTTTTCTTCACAGCAGGTCAACTAGTGTGTGGTTGCAACATTACGGTCCCATTGAGTACATTTTTGGAGAGAGGGACATCAGTTGCACCACAGGTCGGGAGGAGGGTGCGTAGCACAATACATTTCCTTTCTTCGGTAAGCATTTCTTGTGTTTGATACTTTTAGAATTTTGGTTTTTCATGATGATTTTAAAATGACCTTTTTCATGTTTTAAATGTACTAACTCGTTTTTTCCTCACAGCAGGTCAACTTGTGTGTGGTTGCAACATTACGGTCCCATTGAGTACATTTTTGGAGAGAGGGACATCAGTTGCACCACAGGGTGGGAGGAGGGTGCGTAGCACAATACATTTTCTTTCTTCAGTAAGCATTTTTTGTGTTTGATACTTTTGGAATTTTGGTTTTTCATGATGATTTTAAAATGACCTTCTTCATGTTTGAAATGTACTAACTCGTTTTTTCCTCTCAGCAGGTCAACTAGTGTGTGGTTGCAACATTACGGTCCCATTGAGTTCATTTTTGGAGAGAGGGACATCAGTTGCACCACAGGGCGGGAGGAGGGTGCGTAGCACAATACATTTTCTTTCATCGGTAAGCATTTTTGGGTTTGATACTTTTGGAATTTTGGTTCCTCATGATGATTTTAAAATGACCCTTTTCATGTTTGAAATGTACTAACTCGTTTTTTCTTCACAGCAGGTCAACTAGTGTGTGGTTGCAACATTACGGTCCCATTGAGTACATTTTTGGAGAGAGGGACATCAGTTGCACCACAGGGCGGGAGGAGGATGCGTAGCACAGTACATTTTCTTTCATCGGTAAGCATTTTTTGTGTTTCATACTTTTGGAATTTTGGTTTTTCGTGATGATTTTAAAATGACCTTTTTCATGTTTGAAATGTACTAACTCGTTTTTTCTTCACAGCACGTCAACTAGTGTGCGGTTGCAACATTACGGTCCCATTGAGTTCATTTTTGGAGAGAGGGACATCAGTTGCACCACAGGGCGGGAGGAGGGTGCGTAGCACAATACAATTTCTTTCTTCGGTAAGCATTTTTTGTGTTTGATACTTTTGGAATTTTGGTTTTTCATGATGATTTTAAAATGACCTTTTTCATGTTTGAAATGTACTAACTCGTTTTTTCTTCACAGCAGGTCAACTAGTGTGTGGTTGCAACATTACGGTCCCATTGAGTACATTTTTGAAGAGAGGGACATCAGTTGCACCACAGGGCGGGAGGAGGGTGCGTAGCACAATACATTTTCTTTCTTTGGTAAGCATTTTTTGTGTTTGATACTTTTGGAATTTTGGTTTTTCATGATGATTTTAAAATGACCTTTTTCATGTTTGAAATGTACTAACTCGTTTTTTCTTCACAGCAGGTCAACTAGTGTGTGGTTGCAACATTACGGTCCCATTGAGTACATTTTTGGAGAGAGGGACATCAGTTGCACCACAGGGCTGGAGGAGGGTGCGTAGCACAATACATTTTCTTTCTTCGGTAAGCATTTTTTGTGTTTGATACTTTTGGAATTTTGGTTTTTCATGATGATTTTAAAATGACCTTTTTCATGTTTGAAATGTACTAACTCATTTTTTCTTCACAGCAGGTCAACTAGTGTGTGGTTGCAATATTACGGTCCCATTGAGTACATTTTTGGAGAGAGGGACATCAGTTGCACCACAGGGCGGGAGGAGGGTGCGTAGCACAATACATTTTCTTTCTTCGGTAAGCATTTTTTGTGTTTGATACTTTTGGAATTATGGTTTTCCATGATGATTTTAAAATGACCTTTTTCATGTTTGAAATGTACAAACTCGTTTTTTCTCCACAGCAGGTCAACTAGCGTGTGGTTGCAACATTACGGTCCCATTGAGTACATTTTTGGAGAGAGGGACATCAGTTGCACCACAGGGCGGGAGGAGGGTGCGTAGCACAATACATTTTCTTTCTTCGGTAAGCATTTTTTGTGTTTGATACTTTTGGAATTTTGGTTTTTCATGATGATTTTAAAATGACCTTTTTCATGTTTGAAATGTACTAACTCGTTTTTTCTTCACAGCAGGTCAACTAGTGTGTGGTTGCAACATTACGGTCCCATTGAGTACATTTTTGGAGAGAGGGACATCAGTTGCACCACGGGGCGGGAGGAGGGTGCGTAGCACAATACATTTTCTTTCTTCGGTAAGCATTTTTTGTGTTTGATACTTTTGGAGTTTTGGTTTTTCATGATGATTTTAAAATGACCTTTTTCTTGTTTGAAATGTACTAACTCGTTTTTTCTTCACAGCAGGTCAACTAGTGTGTGGTTGCAACATTACGGTCCCATTGAGTACATTTTTGGAGAGAGGGACATCAGTTGCACCACAGGGCGGGAGGAGGGTGCGTAGCACAATACATTTCCTTTCTTCGGTAAGCATTTTTTGTGTTTGATGCTTTTAGAATTTTGGTTTTTCATGATGATTTTAAAATGACCTTTTTCATGTTTGAAATGTACTAACTCGTTTTTTCCTCACAGCAGGTCAACTTGTGTGTGGTTGCAACATTACGGTCCCATTGAGTACATTTTTGGAGAGAGGGACATCAGTTGCACCACAGGGCGGGAGGAGGGTGCGTAGCACAATACATTTTCTTTCTTCAGTAAGCATTTTTTGTGTTTGATACTTTTGGAATTTTGGTTTTTCATGATGATTTTAAAATGACCTTTATCACTTTTGAAATGTACTAACTCGTTTTTTCTTCACAGCAGGTCAACTGGTGTGTGGTTGCAACATTACGGTCCCATTGAGTTCATTTTTGGAGAGAGGGACATCAGTTGCACCACAGGGCGGGAGGAGGGTGCGTAGCACAATACATTTTCTTACTTTGGTAAGCATTTTTTGTGTTTGATACTTTTGGAATTTTGGTTTTTCATGATGATTTTAAAATGACCCTTTTCATGTTTGAAATGTACTAACTCGTTTTTTCTTCACAGGAGGTCAACTAGTGTGTGGTTGCAACATTACGGTCCCATTGAGTACATTTTTGGAGAGAGGGACATCAGTTGCACCACAGGGCGGGAGGAGGGTGCGTAGCACAATACATTTTCTTTCATCGGTAAGCATTTTTTGTGTTTGATACTTTTGGAATTTTGGTTTTTCGTGATGATTTTAAAATGACCTTTTTCATGTTTGAAATGTACTAACTCGTTTTTTCTTCACAGCACGTCAACTAGTGTGCGATTGCAACATTACGGTCCCATTGAGTTCATTTTTGGAGAGAGGGACATCAGTTGCACCACAGGGCGGGAGGAGGGTGCCTAGCACAATACATTTTCTTTCTTCGGTAAGCATTTTTTGTGTTTGATACTTTTGGAATTTTGGTTTTTCATGATGATTTTAAAATGACCTTTATCACTTTTGAAATGTACTAACTCGTTTTTTCTTCACAGCAGGTCAACTAGTGTGTGGTTGCATAATTATGGTCCCATTGAGTTCATTTTTGGAGAGAGGGACATCAGTTGCACCACAGGGCAGGAGGAGGGTGCGTAGCACAATACATTTTATTTCTTCGGTAAGCATTTTTTGTGTTTGATACTTTTGGAATTTTGGTTTTTCATGATGATTTTAAAATGACCTTTTTCATGTTTGAAATGTACTAACTCGTTTTTTCTTCACAGCAGGTCAACTAGTGTGTGGTTGCAACATTACGGTCCCATTGAGTACATTTTTGGAGAGAGAGATATCAGTTGCACCACAGGGCGGGAGGAGGGTTCGTAGCACAATACATTTTCTTTCTTCACTAAGCATTTTTTGTGTTTGATACTTTAGGAATTTTGGTTTTTATGATGATTTTAAAATGACCTTTTTCATGTTTGAAATGTACTAACTCGTTTTTTCTTCACAGCAGGTCAACTAGTGTGTGGTTGCAACATTACGGTCATATTGAGTACATTTTTGGAGAGAGGGACATCAGTTGCACCACAGGGCGGGAGGAGGGTGCGTAGCACAATACACTTTCTTTCTTCAGTAAGCATTTTTTGTGTTTGATACTTTTCGAATTTTGGTTTTTCATGATGATTTTAAAATGACCTTTTTCATGTTTGAAATGTACTAACTCGTTTTTTCTTCACAGCAGGTCAACTAGTGTGTGGTTGCAACATTACGGTCCCATTGAGTACATTTTTGGAGAGAGGGACATCAGTTGCACCACAGGGCGGGAGGAGGGTGCATAGCACAATACATTTTCTTTCTTCGGTAAGCATTTTTTGTGTTTGATACTTTTGGAATTTTGGTTTTTCATGATGATTTTAAAATGACCTTTTTCATGTTTGAAATGTACTAACTCGTTTTTTCTTCACAGCAGGTCAACTAGTGTGTGGTTGCAACATTACGGTCCCATTGAGTTCGTTTTTGGAGAGAGGGACATCAGTTGCACCATAGGGCGGGAGGAGGGTGCGTAGCATAATACATTTTCTTTCTTCGGTAAGCATTTTTTGTGTTTGATACTTTTGGAATTTTGGTTTTTCATGATGATTTTAAAATGACCTTTTTCATGTTTGAAATGTACTAACTCGTTTTTTCTTCACAGCAGGTCAACTAGTGTGTGGTTGCAACATTACGGTCCCATTGAGTACATTTTTGGAGAGAGGGACATCAGTTGCACCACGGGGCGGGAGGATGGTGCGTAGCACAATACATTTTCTTTCTTCGGTAAGCATTTTTTGTGTTTGATACTTTTGGAATTTTGGTTTTTCATGATGATTTTAAAATGACCTTGTTCATGTTTGAAATGTACTAACTCGTTTTTTCTTCACAGCAGGTCAACTAGTGTGTGGTTGCAACATTACGGTCCCATTGAGTACATTTTTGGAGAGAGAGATATCAGTTGCACCACAGGGCGGGAGGAGGGTTCGTAGCACAATACATTTTCTTTCTTCACTAAGCATTTTTTGTGTTTGATACTTTAGGAATTTTGGTTTTTCATGATGATTTTAAAATGACCTTTTTCATGTTTGAAATGTACTAACTCGTTTTTTCTTCACAGCAGGTCAACTAGTGTGTGGTTGCAACATTACGGTCCCATTGAGTACATTTTTGGAGAGAGGGACATCAGTTGCACCACGGGGCGGGAGGATGGTGCGTAGCACAATACATTTTCTTTCTTCGGTAAGCATTTTTTGTGTTTGATACTTTTGGAATTTTGGTTTTTCATGATGATTTTAAAATGACCTTGTTCATGTTTGAAATGTACTAACTCGTTTTTTCTTCACAGCAGGTCAACTAGTGTGTGGTTGCAACATTACGGTCCCATTGAGTACATTTTTGGAGAGAGGGACATCAGTTGCACCACGGGGCGGGAGGATGGTGCGTAGCACAATACATTTTCTTTCTTTGGTAAGCATTTTTTGTGTTTGATACTTTTGGAATTTTGGTTTTTCATGATGATTTTAAAATGACCTTGTTCATGTTTGAAATGTACTAACTCGTTTTTTCTTCACAGCAGGTCAACTAGTGTGTGGTAGCAACATTACGGTCCCATTGAATACATTTTTGGAGAGAGGCACATCAGTTGCACCACAGGGCGGGAGGAGGGTGCGTAGCACAATACAGTTTCTTTCTTCGGTAAGGATTTTTTGTGTTTGATACTTTTGGAAATTTGGTTTTTCATGATGATTTTAAAATGACCTTTTTCATGTTTGAAATGTACTAACTCGTTTTTTCTTCACAGCAGATCCACTAGTGTGTGGTTGCAACATTACGATCCCATTGAGTACATTTTTAGAGAGAGGGACATCAGTTGCACCACAGGGCGGGAGGAGGGTGCGTAGCACAATACATTTTCTTTCTTCGGTAAGCATTTTTTGTGTTTGATACTTTTGGAATTTTGGTTTTTCATGATGATTTTAAAATGACCTTTTTCTTGTTTGAAATGTACTAACTCGTTTCTTCTTCACAGCAGGTCAACTAGTGTGTGGTTGCAACATTACGGTCCCATTGAGTACATTTTTGGAGAGAGGGACATCAGTTGCACCACAGGGCGGGAGGAGGGTGCGTAGCACAATACATTTCCATTCTTCGGTAAGCATTTTTTGTGTTTGATACTTTTAGAATTTCGGTTTTTCATGATGATTTTAAAATGACCTTTTTCATGTTTGAAATGTACTAACTCGTTTTTTCCTCACAGCAGGTCAACTTGTGTGTGGTTGCAACATTACGGTCCCATTGAGTACATTTTTGGAGAGAGGGACATCAGTTGCACCACAGGGCGAGAGGAGGGTGCGTAGCACAATACATTTTCTTTCTTCAGTAAGCATTTTTTGTGTTTGATACTTTTGGAATTTTGGTTTTTCATGATGATTTTAAAATGACCTTCTTCATGTTTGAAATGTACTAACTCGTTTTTTCCTCACAGCAGGTCAACTGGTGTGTGGTTGCAACATTACGGTCCCATTGAGTTCATTTTTGGAGAGAGGGACATCAGTTGCACCATAGGGCGGGAGGAGGGTGCGCAGCACAATACATTTTCTTTCTTCGGTAAGCATTTTTTGTGTTTGATACTTTTGGAATTTTGGTTTCTCATGATGATTTTAAAATGACCTTTTTCATGTTTGAAATGTACTAACTCGTTTTTTCCTCACAGCAGGTCAACTAGTGTGTGGTTGCAACATTACGGTCCCATTGAGTACATTTTTGGAGAGAGGGACATCAGTTGCACCACAGGGCGGGAGGAGGGTGCGTAGCACAATACATTTTCTTTCATCGGTAAGCATTTTTTGTGTTTGATACTTTTGGAATTTTGGTTTTTCGTGATGATTTTAAAATGACCTTTTTCATGTTTGAAATGTACTAACTCGTTTTTTCTTCACAGCACGTCAACTAGTGTGCGGTTGCAACATTACGGTCCCATTGAGTTCATTTTTGGAGAGAGGGACATCAGTTGCACCACAGGGCGGGAGGAGGGTGCCTAGCACAATACATTTTCTTTCTTCGGTAAGCATTTTTTGTGTTTGATACTTTTGGAATTTTGGCTTTTCATGATGATTTTAAAATGACCTTTATCACTTTTGAAATGTACTAACTCGTTTTTTCTTCACAGCAGGTCAACTAGTGTGTGGTTGCATTATTATGGTCCCATTGAGTTCATTTTTGGAGAGAGGGACATCAGTTGCACCACAGGGCAGGAGGAGGGTGCATAGCACAATACATTTTATTTCTTCGGTAAGCATTTTTTGTGTTTGATACTTTTGGAATTTTGGTTTTTCATGATGATTTTAAAATGACCTTTTTCATGTTTGAAATGTACTAACTCGTTTTTTCTTCACAGCAGGTCAACTAGTGTGTGGTTGCAACATTACGGTCCCATTGAGTACATTTTTGGAGAGAGGGACATCAGTTGCACCACAGGGCGGGAGGAGGGTGCGTAGCACAATACATTTTCTTTCTTCGGTAAGCATTTTTTGTGTTTGATACTTTTGGAATTTTGGTTTTTCATGATGATTTTAAAATGACCTTGTTCATGTTTGAAATGTACTAACTCGTTTTTTCTTCACAGCAGGTCAACTAGGGTGTGGTAGCAACATTACGGTCCCATTGAGTACATTTTTGGAGAGAGGCACATCAGTTGCACCACAGGGCGGGAGGAGGGTGCGTAGCACAACACATTTTCTTTCTTCGGTAAGGATTTTTTGTGTTTGATACTTTTGGAATTTTGGTTTTTCATGATGATTTTAAAATGACCTTTTTCATGTTTGAAATGTACTAACTCGTTTTTTCTTCACATCAGATCAACTAGTGTGTGGTTGCAACATTACGGTCCCATTGAGTACATTTTTAGAGAGAGGGACATCAGTTGCACCACAGGGCGGGAGGAGGGTGCGTAGCACAATACATTTTCTTTCTTCAGTAAGCATTTTTTATGTTTGATACTTTTGGAATTTTGGTTTTTCATGATGATTTTAAAATGACCTTTTTCTTGTTTGAAATGTACTAACTCGTTTTTTCTTCACAGCAGGTCAACTAGTGTGTGGTTGCAACATTACGGTCCCATTGAGTACATTTTTGGAGAGAGGGACATCAGTTGCACCACAGGGCGGGAGGAGGGTGCGTAGCACAATACATTTCCATTCTTCGGTAAGCATTTTTTGTGTTTGATACTTTTAGAATTTCGGTTTTTCATGATGATTTTAAAATGACCTTTTTCATGTTTGAAATGTACTAACTCGTTTTTTCCTCACAGCAGGTCAACTTGTGTGTGGTTGCAACATTACGATCCCATTGAGTACATTTTTGGAGAGAGGGACATCAGTTGCACCACAGGGCGGGAGGAGGGTGCGTAGCACAATACATTTTCTTTCTTCAGTAAGCATTTTTTGTGTTTGATACTTTTGGAATTTTGGTTTTTCATGATGATTTTAAAATGACCTTCTTCATGTTTGAAATGAACTAACTCGTTTTTTCCTCACAGCAGGTCAACTGGTGTGTGGTTGCAACATTACGGTCCCATTGAGTTCATTTTTGGAGAGAGGGACATCAGTTGCACCACAGGGCGGGAGGAGGGTGCGTAGCACAAGACATTTTCTTTCTTCGGTAAGCATTTTTTGTGTTTGATACTTTTGGAATTTTGGTTTCTCATGATGATTTTAAAATGACCCTTTTCATGTTTGAAATGTACTAACTCGTTTTTTCTTCACAGCAGGTCAACTAGTGTGTGGTTGCAACATTACGGTCCCATTGAGTACATTTTTGGAGAGAGGGACATCAGTTGCACCACAGGGCGGGAGGAGGGTGCGTAGCACAATACATTTTCTTTCATCGGTAAGCATTTTTTGTGTTTGATACTTTTGGAATTTTGGTTTTTCGTGATGATTTTAAAATGACCTTTTTCATGTTTGAAATGTACTAACTCGTTTTTTCTTCACAGCACGTCAACTAGTGTGCGGTTGCAACATTACGGTCCCATTGAGTTCATTTTTGGAGAGAGGGACATCAGTTGCACCACAGGGCGGGAGGAGGGTGCCTAGCACAATACATTTTCTTTCTTCGGTAAGCATTTTATGTGTTTGATACTTTTGGAATTTTGGTTTTTCATGATGATTTTAAAATGACCTTTATCACTTTTGAAATGTACTAACTCGTTTTTTCTTCACAGCAGGTCAACTAGTGTGTGGTTGCATTATTATTGTCCCATTGAGATCATTTTTGGAGAGAGGGACATCAGTTGCACCACAGGGCAGGAGGAGGGTGCGTAGCACAATACATTTTATTTCTTCGGTAAGCATTTTTTGTGTTTGATACTTTTGGAATTTTGGTTTTTCATGATGATTTTAAAATGACCTTTTTCATGTTTGAAATGTACTAACTCGTTTTTTCTTCACAGCAGGTCAACTAGTGTGTGGTTGCAACATTACGGTCCCATTGAGTACATTTTTGGAGAGAGGGACATCAGTTGCACCACAGGGCGGGAGGAGGGTGCGTAGCACAATACATTTTCTTTCTTCGGTAAGCATTTTTTGTGTTTGATACTTTTGGAATTTTGGTTTTTCATGATGATTTTAAAATGACCTTGTTCATGTTTGAAATGTACTAACTCGTTTTTTCTTCACAGCAGGTCAACTAGTGTGTGGTAGCAACATTACGGTCCCATTGAGTACATTTTTGGAGAGAGGGACATCAGTTGCACCACAGGGCGGGAGGAGGGTGCGTAGCACAATACATTTTCTTTCTTCGGTAAGCATTTTTTGTGTTTGATACTTTTGGAATTTTGGTTTTTCATGATGATTTTAAAATGACCTTTTTCATGTTTGAAATGTACTAACTCGTTTTTTCTTCACAGCAGGTCAACTAGTGTGTGGTTGCAACATTACGGTCCCATTGAGTACATTTTTGGAGAGAGGGACATCAGTTGCACCACAGTGCGGGAGGAGGGTGCGTAGCACAATACATTTTCTTTCTTCGGTAAGCATTTTTTGTGTTTGAAACTTTTGGAATTTTGGATTTTCATGATGATTTTAAAATGACCTTTTTCATGTTTGAAATGTACTAACTCGTTTTTTCTTCACAGCAGGTCAACTAGTGTGTGGTTGCAACATTACGGTCCCATTGAGTACATTTTTGGAGAGAGGGACATCAGTTGCACCACAGGGCGGGAGGAGGGTGCGTAGCACAATACATTTTCTTTCTTCGGTAAGCATTTTTTGTGTTTGATACTTTTGGAATTTTGGATTTTCATGATGATTTTAAAATGACCTTTTTCATGTTTGAAATGTACTAACTCGTTTTTTCTTCACAACAGGTCAACTAGTGTGTGGTTGCAACATTACGGTCCCATTGAGTACATTTTTGGAGAGAGGGACATCAGTTGCACCACAGGGCGGGAGGAGGGTGCGTAGCACAATACATTTTCTTTCTTCGGTAAGCATTTTTTGTGTTTGATACTTTTGGAATGTTGGTTTTTCATGATGATTTTAAAATGACCTTTTTCATGTTTGAAATGTACCAACTCGTTATTTCTTCACAGCAGGTCAACTAGTGTGTGGTTGCAACATTACGGTCCCATTGAGTACATTTTTGGAGAGAGGGACATCAGTTGCACCACAGGGCGGGAGGAGGGTGCGTAGCACAATACAGTTTCTTTCTTCGGTAAGCATTTTTTGTGTTTGATACTTTTGGAATTTTGGTTTTTCATGATGATTTTAAAACGACCTTTTTCATGTTTGAAATGTACTAAATCGTTTTTTCTTCACAGCAGGTCAACTAGTGTGTGGTTGCAACATTACCGTCCCATTGAGTACATTTTTGGAGAGAGGGACATCAGTTGCACCACAGGGCGGGAGGAGGGTGCGTAGCACAATACATTTTCTTTCTTCAGTAAGCATTTTTTGTGTTTGATACTTCTGGAATTTTGGTTTTTCATGATGATTTTAAAATGACCTTTTTCATGTTTGAAATGTACTAACTCGTTTTTTCTTCACAGCAGGTCAACTAGTGTGTGGTTGCAACATTACGGTCCCATTGAGTACATTTTTGGAGAGAGGGACATCAGTTGCACCACAGGGCGGGAGGAGGGTGCGTAGCACAATACATTTTCTTTCTTCGGTAAGCATTTTTTGTGTTTGATACTTTTGGAATTTTGGTTTTTCATTATGATTTTAAAATGACCTTTTTCATGTTTGAAATGTACTAACTCGTTTTTTCTTCACAGCAGGTCAACTAGTGTGTGGTTGCAACATTACGGTCCCATTGAGTACATTTGTGGAGAGAGGGACATCAGTTGCACCATAGGGCGGGAGGAGGGTGCGTAGCACAATACATTTTCTTTCTTCGGTAAGCATTTTTTTGTTTGATACTTTTGGAATTTTGGTTTTTCATGATGATTTTAAAATGACCTTTTTCATGTTTGAAATGTACTAACTCGTTTTTTCTTCACAGCAGGTCAACTAGTGTGTGGTTGCAACATTACAGTCCCAATGAGTACATTTTTGGAGAGAGGGACATCAGTTGCACCACAGGGCGGGAGGAGGGTGCGTAGTACAATACATTTTCTTTCTTCGGTAAGCATTTTTTGTGTTTGATACTTTTGGAATTTTGGTTTTTCATGATGATTTTAAAATGATCTTTTTCATGTTGGAAATGTACTAACTCGTTTTTTCTTCACAGCAGGTCAACTAGTGTGTGTTTGCAACATTACGGTCCCATTGAGTACATTTTTGGAGAGAGGGACATCAGTTGCACCACAGGGCGGGAGGAGGGTGCGTAGCACAATACATTTTCTTTCTTCGGTAAGCATTTTTTGTGTTTGATACTTTTGGAATTTTGGAATTTTCATGATGATTTTAAAATTACCTTTTTCATGTTTGATATGTACTAACTCGTTTTTTCTTCACAGCAGGTCAACTAGTGTGTGGTTGCAACATTACGGTCCCATTGAGTACATTTTTGGAGAGAGGGACATCAGTTGCACCACAGGGCGGGAGGAGGGTGCGTAGCACAATACTTTTTCTTTCTTCGGTAAGCAATTTTTGTGTTTGATACTTTTGGAATTTTGGATTTTCATGATGATTTTAAAATGACCTTTACCATGTTTGAAATGTACTAACTGGTTTTTCCTTCACAGCAGGTCAACTATTGTGTGGTTGCAACATTACGGTCCCATTGAGTTCATTTTTGGAGAGAGGGACATCAGTTGCACCACAGGGCGGGAGGAGGGTGCGTAGCACAATACATTTTCTTTCTTCGGTAAGGATTTTTTGTGTTTGATACTTTTGGAATTTTGGTTCTTCATGATGATTTTAAAATGACCTTTTTTATGTTTGAAATGTACTAACTCGTTTTTTCTTCACAGCAGGTCAACTAGTGTGTGGTTGCAACATTACGGTCCCATTGAGTACATTTTTGGAGAGAGGGACATCAGTTGCACCACAGGGCGGGAGGGGGGTACGTAGCACAATACATTTTCTTTCTTCGGTAAGCATTTTTTGTGTTTGATACTTTTTTAATTTTGGTTTTTCATGATGATTTTAAAATGACCTTATTCATGTTTGAAATGTACTAACTCGTTTTTTCTTCACAGCAGGTCAACTAGTGTGTGGTTGCAACATTACGGTCCCATTGAGTACATTTTTGGAGAGAGGGACATCAGTTGCACCACAGGGCGGGAGGAGGGTGCGTAGCACAATACATTTTCTTTCTTCGGTAAGGATTTTTTGTGTTTGATACTTTTGGAATTTTGGTTTTTCATGATGATTTTAAAATGACCTTTTTTATGTTTGAAATGTACTAACTCGTTTTTTCTTCACAGCAGGTCAACTAGTGTGTGGTTGCAACATTATGGTCCCATTGAGTACATTTTTGGAGAGAGGGACATCAGTTGCACCACAGGGCGGGAGGAGGGTGCGTAGCACAATACAGTTTCTTTCTTCGGTAAGCATTTTTTGTGTTTGATACTTTTGGAATTTTGGTTTTTCATGATGATTTTAAAATGACCTTTTTCATGTTTGAAATGTACTAACTCGTTTTTTCTTCACAGCAGGTCAACTAGTGTGTGGTCGCAACATTACGGTCCCATTGAGTACATTTTTGGAGAGAGGGACAACAGTTGCACCACAGGGTGGGAGGAGGGTGCGTAGCACAATACACTTTCTTTCTTCGGTAAGCATTTTTTGTGTTTGATACTTTTGGAATTTTGGTTTTTCATGATGATTTTAAAATGACCTTTCTCATGTTTGAAATGTAGTAACTCGTTTTTTCTTCACAGCAGGTCAACTAGTGTGCGGTTGCAACATTACGGTCCCATTGAGTACATTTTTGGAGAGGGACATCAGTTGCACCACAGGGCGGGAGGAGGGTGCGTAGCACAATACAGTTTCTTTCTTCGGTAAGCATTTTTTGTGTTTGATACTTTTGGAATTTTTGTTTTTCATGATGATTTTAAAATGACCTTTTTCATGTTTGAAATGTACTAACTCGTTTTTTCTTCACAGCAGGTCAACTAGTGTGTGGTTGCAACATTACGGTCCCATTGAGTTCATTTTTGGGGAGAGGGACATCAGTTGCACCACAGGGCGGGAGGAGGGTGCGTAGCATAATACATTTTCTTTCTTCGGTAAGCGTTTTTTGTGTTTGATACTTTTGGAATTTTTGTTTTTCATGATGATTTTAAAATGACCTTTTTCATGTTTGAAATGTACTAACTCGTTTTTTCTTCACAGCAGGTCAACTAGTGTGTGGTTGCAACATTACAGTCCCATTGAGTACATTTTTGGAGAGAGGGACATCAGTTGCACCACAGGGCGGGAGGAGGGTGCGTAGCACAATACAGTTTCTTTCTTCGGTAAGAATTTTTTGTGTTTGATACTTTTGGAATTTTTGTTTTTCATGATGATTTTAAAATGACCTTTTTCATGTTTGAAATGTACTAACTCGTTTTTTCTTCACAGCAGGTCAACTAGTGTGTGGTTGCAACATTACGGTCCCATTGAGTTCATTTTTGGAGAGAGGGACATCAGTTGCACCACAGGGCGGGAGGAGGGTGCGTAGCATAATACATTTTCTTTCTTCGGTAAGCATTTTTTGTGTTTGATACTTTTGGAATTTTGGTTTTTCATGATGATTTTAAAATGACCTTTTTCATGTTTGAAATGTACTAACTCGTTTTTTCTTCACAGCAGGTCAACTAGTGTGTGGTTGCAACATTACAGTCCCATTGAGAACATTTTTGGAGAGAGGGACATCAGTTGCACCACAGGGCGGGAGGAGGGTGCGTAGCACAATACAGTTTCTTTCTTCGGTAAGCATTTTTTGTGTTTGATACTTTTGGAATTTTGGATTTTCATGATGATTTTAAAATGACCTTTTTCATGTTTGAAATGTACTAACTCGTTTTTTCTTCACAGCAGGTCAACTAGTGTGTGGTTGCAACATTACGTTCCCATTGAGTACATTTTTGGAGAGAGGGACATCAGTTGCACCACAGGGCGGGAGGAGGGTGCGTAGCACAATACATTTTCTTTCTTCGGGAAGCATTTTTTGTGTTTGATACTTTTGGAATTTTGGTTTTTCATGATGATTCTAAAATGACCTTTTTCATGTTTGAAATGTACTAACTCGTTTTTTCTTCACAGCAGGTCAACTAGTGTGTGGTTGCAACATTACGGTCCCATTGAGTACATTTTTGGAGAGAGGGACATCAGTTGCACCACAGGGCGGGAGGAGGGTGCGTAGCACAATACAGTTTCTTTCTTCGGTAAGCATTTTTTGTGTTTGATACTTTTGGAATTTTTGTTTTTCATGATGATTTTAAAATGACCTTTTTCATGTTTGAAATGTACTAACTCGTTTTTTCTTCACAGCAGGTCAACTAGTGTGTGGTTGCAACATTACGGTCCCATTGAGTTCATTTTTGGAGAGAGGGACAACAGTTGCACCACAGGGCGGGAGGAGGGTGCGTAGCACAATACATTTTCTTTCTTCGGTAAACATTTTTTGTGTTTGATACTTTTGGAATTTTGGTTTTTCATGATGATTTTAAAATGACCTTTTTCATGTTTGAAATGTACAAACTCGTTTTTTCTTCACAGCAGGTCAACTAGTGTGTGGTTGCAACATTACGGTCCCATTGAGTACATTTTTGGAGAGAGGGACATCAGTTGCACCACAGGGCGGGAGGAGGGTGCGTAGCACAATACATTTTCTTTCTTCGGTAAGCATTTTTTGTGTTTGATACTTTTGGAATTTTGGATTTTCATGATGATTTGAAAATGACCTTTTTATGTTTGAAATGTACTAACTCGTTTTTTCTTCACAGCAGGTCAACTAGTGTGTGGTTGCAACATTACGGTCCCATTGAGTACATTTTTGGAGAGAGGGACATCAGTTGCACCACAGGGCGGGAGGAGGGTGCGTAGCACAATACATTTCCTTTCTTCGGTAAGCATTTTTTGTGTTTGATACTTTTGGAATTTTGGTTTTTCATGATGATTTTAAAATGACCTTTTTCATGTTTGAAATGTACTAACTCGTTTTTTCTTCACAGCAGGTCAACTAGTGTGTGGTTGCAACATTACGGTCCCATTGAGTACATTTTTGGAGAGAGGGACATCAGTTGCACCACAGGGCGGGAGGAGGGTTCGTAGCACAATACAGTTTCTTTCTCCGGTAAGCATTTTTTGTGTTTGATACTTTTGGAAATTTGGTTTTTCATGATGATTTTAAAATGACCTTTTTCATGTTTGAAATGTACTAAGTCGTTTTTTCTTCACAGCAGGTCAACTAGTGTGTGGTTGCAACATTTCGGTCCCATTGAGTTCATTTTTGGAGAGAGGGATATCAGTTGCACCACAGGGCGGGAGGAGGGTGCGTAGCACAATACATTTTCTTTCTTCGGTAAGCATTTTTTGTGTATGATACTTTTGGAATTTTGGTTTTGCATGATGATTTTAAAATGACCTTTTTCATGTTTGAAATGTACTAACTCGTTTTTTCTTCACAGCAGGTCAACTAGTGTGTGGTTGCAACATTACGGTCCCATTGAGTACATTTTTGGAGAGAGGGACATCAGTTGCACCACAGGGCGGGAGGAGGGTGTGTAGCACAATACAGTTTCTTTCTTCGGTAAGCATTTTTTGTGTTTGATAGTTTTGGAATTTTTGTTTTTCATGATGATTTTAAAATGGCCTTTTTCATGTTTGAAATGTACTAACTCGTTTTTTCTTCACAGCAGGTCAACTAGTGTGTGGTTGCAACATTACGGTCCCATTGAGTTAATTTTTGCAGAGAGGGACATCAGTTGCACCACAGGGCGGGAGGAGGGTGCGTAGCACAATACATTTTCTTTCTTCGGTAAGCATTTTTTGTGTTTGATACTTTTGGAATTTTGGATTTTCATGATGATTTGAAAATGACCTTTTTATGTTTGAAATGTACTAACTCGTTTTTTCTTCACAGCAGGTCAACTAGTGTGTGGTTGCAACATTACGGTCCCATTGAGTACATTTTTGGAGAGAGGGACATCAGTTGCACCACAGGGCGGGAGGAGGGTGCGTAGCACAATACATTTTCTTTCTTCGGTAAGCATTTTTTGTGTTTGATACTTTTGGAATTTTGGTTTTTCATGATGATTTTAAAATGACCTTTTTCATGTTTGAAATGTACTAACTCGTTTTTTCTTCACAGCAGGTCAACTAGTGTGTGGTTGCAACATTACGGTCCCATTGAGTACATTTTTGGAGAGAGGGACATCAGTTGCACCACAGGGCGGGAGGAGGGTGTGTAGCACAATACAGTTTCTTTCTTCGGTAAGCATTTTTTGTGTTTGATACTTTTGGAATTTTTGTTTTTCATGATGATTTTAAAATGACCTTTTTCATGTTTGAAATGTACTAACTCGTTTTTTCTTCACAGCAGGTCAACTAGTGTGTGGTTGCAAGATTACGGTCCCATTGAGTTCATTTTTGGAGAGAGGGACATCAGTTGCACCACAGGGCGGGAGGAGGGTGCGTAGCACAATACATTTTCTTTCTTCGGTAAGCATTTTTTGTGTTTGATACTTTTGGAATTTTGGTTTTTCATGATGATTTTAAAATGACCTTTTTCATGTTTGAAATGTACTAACTCGTTTTTTCTTCACAGCAGGTCAACTAGTGTGTGGTTGCAACATTACGGTCCCATTTGGTTCATTTTTGGAGAGAGGGACAACAGTTGCACCACAGGGCGGGAGGAGGGTGCGTAGCACAATACATTATCTTTCTTCGGTAAGCATTTTTTGTGTTTGATACTTTTGGAATATTGGTTTTTCATGATGATTTTAAAATGACCTTTTTCATGTTTGAAATGTACTAACTCGTTTTTCCTTCACAGCAGGTCAACTAGTGTGTGGTTGCAACATAACGGTCCCATTGAGTACATTTTTGGAGAGAGGGACATCAGTTGCATCACAGGGCGGTAGGAGGGTGCGTAGCACAATACATTTTCTTTCTTCGGTAAGCATTTTTTGTGTTTGATACTTTTGGAATTTTGGTTTTGCATGATGATTTTAAAATGACCTTTTTCATGTTTGAAATGTACTAACTCGTTTTTTCTTCACAGCAGGTCAACTAGTGTGTGGTTGCAACATTACGGTCCCATTGAGTACATTTTTGGAGAGAGGGACATCAGTTGCACCACAGGGCGTGAGGAGGGTGCGTAGCACAATACAGTTTCTTTCTTCGGTAAGCATTTTTTGTGTTTGATACTTTTGGAATTTTTGTTTTTCATGATGATTTTAAAATGACCTTTTTCATGTTTGAAATGTACTAACTCGTTTTTTCGTCACAGCAGGTCAACTAGTGTGTGGTTGCAACATTACGGTCCCATTGAGTTCATTTTTGGAGAGAGGGACAACAGTTGCACCACAGGGCGGGAGGAGGGTGCCTAGCACAATACATTTTCTTTCTTCGGTAAGCATTTTTTGTGTTTGATACTTTTGGAATTTTGGTTTTTCATGATGATTTTAAAATCACCTTTTTCATGTTTGAAATGTACTAACTCGTTTTTTCCTCACAGCAGGTCAACTTGTGTGTGGTTGCAACATTACGGTCCCATTGAGTACATTTTTGGAGAGAGGGATATCAGTTGCACCACAGGGCGGGTGGAGGGTGCGTAGCACAATACATTTTCTTTCTTCGGTAAGCATTTTTTGTGTTTGATACTTTTGGAATTTTGGATTTTCGTGATGATTTTAAAATGACCTTTTTCATGTTTGAAATGTACTAACTCGTTTTTCCTTCACAGCAGGTCAACTAGTGTGTGGTTGCAACATTACGGTCCCATTGAGTACATTTTTTAAGAGAGGGACATCAGTTGCACCACAGGGCGGGAGGAGGGTGCGTAGCACAATACATTTTCTTTCTTCGGTAAGCATTTTTTGTGTTTGATACTTTTGGAATTTTGGTTTTTCATGATGATTTTAAAATGACCTTTTTCATGTTTGAAATGTACTAACTCGTTTTTTCTTCACAGCAGGTCAACTAGAGTGTGGTTGCAATATTACGGTCCCATTGAGTACATTTTTGGAGAGAGGGACATCAGTTGCACCACAGGGCGGGAGGAGGGTGCGTAGCACAATATATTTTCTTTCTTTGGTAAGCATTTTTTGTGTTTGATACTTTTGGAATTTTGGTTTTTCATGATGATTTTAAAATGATCTTTTTCATGTTTGAAATGTACTAACTCGTTTTTTCTTCACAGCAGGTCAACTAGTGTGTGGTTGCAACATTACGGTCCCATTGAGTACATTTTTGGAGAGAGGGACATCAGTTGCACCACAGGGCGGGAGGAGGGTGCGTAGCGCAATACATTTTCTTTCTTCGGTAAGCATTTTCAGTGTTTGATACTTTTGGAATTTTGGTTTTTCATGATCATTTCAAAATGACCTTTTTCATGTTTGAAATGTACTAACTCATTTTTTCTTCACAGCAGGTCAACTAGTGTGTGGTTGCAACATTACGGTCCCATTGAGTACATTTTTGGAGAGAGGGACATCAGTTGCACCACAGGGCGGGAGGAGGGTGCGTAGCACAATACATTTTCTTTCTTCGGTAAGCATTTTTTGTGTTTGATACTTTTGGAATTTTGGTTTTCCATGATGATTTTAAAATGACCTTTTTCATGTTTGAAATGTACTAACTCGTTTTTTCTTCACAGCAGGTCAACTAGCGTGTGGTTGCAACATTACGGTCCCATTGAGTACATTTTTGGAGAGAGGGACATCAGTTGCACCACAGGGCGGGAGGAGGGTGCGTAGCACAATACATTTTCTTTCTTCGGTAAGCATTTTTTGTGTTTGATACTTTTGGAATTTTGGATTTTCATGATGATTTTAAAATGACCTTTTTCATGTTTGAAATGTACTAACTCGTTTTTTCTTCACAGCAGGTCAACTAGTGTGTGGTTGCAACATTACGGTCCCATTGAGTACATTTTTGGAGAGAGGGACATCAGTTGCACCACAGGGCGGGAGGAGGGTGCGTAGCACAATACATTTTCTTTCTTCGGTAAGGATTTTTTGTGTTTGATACTTTTAGAATTTTCGTTTTTCATGATGATTTTAAAATGACCTTTTTCATGTTTGAAATGTACTAACTTGTTTTTTCCTCACAGCAGGTCAACTTGTGTGTGGTTGCAACATTACGGTCCCATTGAGTACATTTTTGGAGAGAGGGACATCAGTTGCACCACAGGGCGGGAGGAGGGTGCGTAGCACAATACATTTTCTTTCATCGGTAAGCATTTTTTGTGTTTGATACTTTTGGAATTTTGGTTTCTCATGATGATTTTAAAATGACCCTTTTCATGTTTGAAATGTACTAACTCGTTTTTTCTTCACAGCAGGTCAACTAGTGTGTGGTTGCAACATTACGGTCCCATTGAGTACATTTTTGGAGGGAGATACATCAGTTGCACCACAGGGCGGGAGGAGGGTGCGTAGCACAATACATTTTCATTCATCGGTAAGCATTTTTTGTGATTGATACTTTTGGAATTTTGGTTTTTCGTGATGATTTTAAAATGACCTTTTTCATGTTTGAAATGTACTAACTCGTTTTTTCTTCACAGCAGGTCAACTAGTGTGCGGTTGCAACATTACGGTCCCATTGAGTTCATTTTTGGAGAGAGGGACATCAGTTGCACCACAGGGCGGGAGGAGGGTGCGTAGCACAATACATTTTCTTTCTTCGGTAAGCATTTTTTGTGTTTGATACTTTTGGAATTTTGGTTATTCATGATGATTTTAAAATGACCTTTTTCATGTTTGAAATGTACTAACTCGTTTTTTCTTCACAGCAGGTCAACTAGTGTGTGGTTGCAACATTACGGTCCCATTGAGTACATTTTTGGAGAGAGGGACATCAGTTGCACCACAGGGCGGGAGGAGGGTGCGTAGCACAATACATTTTCTTTCTTTGGTAAGCATTTTTTGTGTTTGATACTTTTGGAATTTTGGTTTTTCATGATGATTTTAAAATGACCTTTTTCATGTTTGAAATGTACTAACTCGTTTTTTCTTCACAGCAGGTCAACTAGTGTGTGGTTGCAACATTACGGTCCCATTGAGTACATTTTTGGAGAGAGGGACATCAGTTGCACCACAGGGCGGGAGGAGGGTGCGTAGCACAATACATTTTCTTTCTTCGGTAAGCATTTTTTGTGTTTGATACTTTTGGAATTTTGGTTTTTCATGATGATTTTAAAATGACCTTTTTCATGTTTGAAATGTACTAACTCGTTTTTTCTTCACAGCAGGTCAACTAGTGTGTGGTTGCAACATTACGGTCCCATTGAGTACATTTTTGGAGAGAGGGACATCAGTTGCACCACAGGGCGGGAGGAGGGTGCGTAGCACAATACATTTTCTTTCTTCGGTAAGCATTTTCAGTGTTTGATACTTTTGGAATTTTGGTTTTTCATGATGATTTTAAAATGACCTTTTTCATGTTTGAAATGTACTAACTCATTTTTTCTTCACAGCAGGTCAACTAGTGTGTGGTTGCAACATTACGGTCCCATTGAGTACATTTTTGGAGAGAGGGACATCAGTTGCACCACAGGGCGGGAGGAGGGTGCGTAGCACAATACATTTTCTTTCTTCGGTAAGCATTTTTTGTGTTTGATACTTTTGGAATTTTGGTTTTCCATGATGATTTTAAAATGACCTTTTTCATGTTTGAAATGTACTAACTCGTTTTTTCTTCACAGCAGGTCAACTAGCGTGTGGTTGCAACATTACGGTCCCATTGAGTACATTTTTGGAGAGAGGGACATCAGTTGCACCACAGGGCGGGAGGAGGGTGCGTAGCACAATACATTTTCTTTCTTCGGTAAGCATTTTTTGTGTTTGGTACTTTTGGAATTTTGGATTTTCATGATGATTTTAAAATGACCTTTTTCATGTTTGAAATGTACTAACTCGTTTTTTCTTCACAGCAGGTCAACTAGTGTGTGGTTGCAACATTACGGTCCCATTGAGTACATTTTTGGAGAGAGGGACATCAGTTGCACCACAGGGCGGGAGGAGGGTGCGTAGCACAATACATTTTCTTTCATCGGTAAGCATTTTTTGTGTTTGATACTTTTGGAATTTTGGTTTCTCATGATGATTTTAAAATGACCCTTTTCATGTTTGAAATGTACTAACTCGTTTTTTCTTCACAGCAGGTCAACTAGTGTGTGGTTGCAACATTACGGTCCCATTGAGTACATTTTTGGAGGGAGGGACATCAGTTGCACCACAGGGCGGGAGGAGGGTGCGCAGCACAATACATTTTCATTCATCGGTAAGCATTTTTTGTGATTGATACTTTTGGAATTTTGGTTTTTCGTGATGATTTTAAAATGACCTTTTTCATGTTTGAAATGTACTAACTCGTTTTTTCTTCACAGCAGGTCAACTAGTGTGCGGTTGCAACATTACGGTCCCATTGAGTTCATTTTTGGAGAGAGGGACATCAGTTGCACCACAGGGCGGGAGGAGGGTGCGTAGCACAATACATTTTCTTTCTTCGGTAAGCATTTTTTGTGTTTGATACTTTTGGAATTTTGGTTATTCATGATGATTTTAAAATGACCTTTTTCATGTTTGAAATGTACTAACTCGTTTTTTCTTCACAGCAGGTCAACTAGTGTGTGGTTGCAACATTACGGTCCCATTGAGTACATTTTTGGAGAGAGGGACATCAGTTGCACCACAGGGCGGGAGGAGGGTGCGTAGCACAATACATTTTCTTTCTTTGGTAAGCATTTTTTGTGTTTGATACTTTTGGAATTTTGGTTTTTCATGATGATTTTAAAATGATCTTTTTCATGTTTGAAATGTACTAACTCGTTTTTTCTTCACAGCAGGTCAACTAGTGTGTGGTTGCAACATTACGGTCCCATTGAGTACATTTTTGGAGAGAGGGACATCAGTTGCACCACAGGGCGGGAGGAGGGTGCGTAGCACAATACATTTTCTTTCTTCGGTAAGCATTTTTTGTGTTTGATACTTTTGGAATTTTGGTTTTTCATGATGATTTTAAAATGACCTTTTTCATGTTTGAAATGTACTAACTCGTTTTTTCTTCACAGCAGGTCAACTAGTGTGTGGTTGCAACATTACGGTCCCATTGAGTACATTTTTGGAGAGAGGGACATCAGTTGCACCACAGGGTGGGAGGAGGGTGCGTAGCACAATACATTTTCTTTCTTCGGTAAGCATTTTTTGTGTTTGATACTTTTGGAATTTTGGTTTTCCATGATGATTTTAAAATGACCTTTTTCATGTTTGAAATGTACTAACTCGTTTTTTCTTCACAGCAGGTCAACTAGCGTGTGGTTGCAACATTACGGTCCCATTGAGTACATTTTTGGAGAGAGGGACATCAGTTGCACCACAGGGCGGGAGGAGGGTGCGTAGCACAATACATTTTCTTTCTTCGGTAAGCATTTTTTGTGTTTGATACTTTTGGAATTTTGGTTTTTCATGATGATTTTAAAATGACCTTTTTCATGTTTGAAATGTACTAACTCGTTTTTTCTTCACAGCAGGTCAACTAGTGTGTTGTTGCAACATTACGGTCCCATTGAGTACATTTTTGGAGAGAGGGACATCAGTTGCACCACGGGGCGGGAGGAGGGTGCATAGCACAATACATTTTCTTTCTTCGGTAAGCATTTTTTGTGTTTGATACTTTTGGAATTTTGGTTTTTCATGATGATTTTAAAATGACCTTTTTCTTGTTTGAAATGTACTAACTCGTTTTTTCTTCACAGCAGGTCAACTAGTGTGTGGTTGCAATATTACGGTCCCATTGAGAACATTTTTGGAGAGAGGGACATAAGTTGCACCACAGGGCGGGAGGAGGGTGCGTAGCACAATACATTTTCTTTCTTCAGTAAGCATTTTTTGTGTTTGATACTTTTGGAATTTTGGTTTTTCATGATGATTTTAAAATGACCTTTTTCTTGTTTGAAATGTACTAACTCGTTTTTTCTTCACAGCAGGTCAACTAGTGTGTGGTTGCAACATTACGGTCCCATTGAGTACATTTTTGGAGAGAGGGACATCAGTTGCACCACAGGGCGGGAGGAGGGTGCGTAGCACAATACATTTTCTTTCTTCGGTAAGCATTTTTTGTGTTTGATACTTTTGGAATTTTGGTTTTTCATGATGATTTTAAAATGACCTTTTTCATGTTTGAAATGTACTAACTCGTTTTTTCTTCACAGCAGGTCAACTAGTGTGTGGTTGCAACATTACGGTCCCATTGAGTACATTTTTGGAGAGAGGGACATCAGTTGCACCACAGGGCGGGAGGAGGGTGCGTAGCACAATACATTTTCTTTCTTTGGTAAGCATTTTTTGTGTTTGATACTTTTGGAATTTTGGTTTTTCATGATGATTTTAAAATGACCTTTTTCATGTATGAAATGTACTAACTCGTTTTTTCTTCACAGCAGGTCAACTAGTGTGTGGTTGCAACATTACGGTCCCATTGAGTACATTTTTGGAGAGAGGGACATCAGTTGCACCACAGGGCTGGGGGAGGGTGCGTAGCACAATACATTTTCTTTCTTCGATAAGCATTTTTTGTGTTTGATACTTTTGGAATTTTGGTTTTTCATGATGATTTTAAAATGACCTTTTTCATGTTTGAAATGTACTAAGTCGTTTTTTCTTCACAGCAGGTCAACTAGTGTGTGGTTGCAACATTACGGTCCCATTGAGTACATTTTTGGAGAGAGGGACATCAGTTGCACCACGGGGCGGGAGGGGGGTGCGTAGCACAATACATTTTCTTTCTTCGGTAAGCATTTTTTGTGTTTGATACTTTTGGAATTTTGGTTTTTCATGATGATTTTAAAATGACCTTTTTCTTGTTTGAAATGTACTAACTCGTTTTTTCTTCACAGCAGGTCAACTAGTGTGTGGTTGCAACATTATGGTCCCATTGAGTACATTTTTGGAGAGAGGGACATCAGTTGCACCACAGGGTGGGAGGAGGGTGCATAGCACAATACATTTCCTTTCTTCGGTAAGCATTTTTTGTGTTTGATACTTTTAGAATTTTGGTTTTTCATGATGATTTTAAAATGACCTTTTTCATGTTTGAAATGTACTAACTCGTTTTTTCCTCACAGCAGGTCAACTTGTGTGTGGTTGCAACATTAAGGTCCCATTGAGTACATTTTTGGAGAGAGGGACATCAGTTGCACCACAGGGCGGGAGGAGGGTGCGTAGCACAATACATTTTCTTTCTTCAGTAAGCATTTTTTGTGTTTGATACTTTTGGAATTTTGGTTTTTCATGATGATTTTAAAATGACCTTCTTCATGTTTGAAATGTACTAACTAGTTTTTTCCTCACAGCAGGTCAACTAGTGTGTGGTTGCAACATTACGGTCCCATTGAGTTCATTTTTGGAGAGAGGGACATCAGTTGCACCACAGGGCGGGAGGAGGGTGCGTAGCACAATACATTATCTTTCATCGGTAAGCATTTTTTGTGTTTGATACGTTTGGAATTTTGGTTTCTCATGATGATTTTAAAATGACCCTTTTCATGTTTGAAATGTACTAACTCGTTTTTTCTTCACAGCAGGTCAACTAGTGTGTGGTTGCAACGTTACGGTCCCATTGAGTACATTTTTGGAGAGAGGGACATCAGTTGCACCACAGGGCGGGAGGAGGGTGCGTAGCACAATACATTTTCTTTCATCGGTAAGCATTTTTTGTGTTTGATACTTTTGGAATTTTGGTTTTTCGTGATGATTTTAAAATGACCTTTTTCATGTTTGAAATGTACTAACTCGTTTTTTCTTCACAGCACGTCAACTAGTGTGCGGTTGCAACATTACGGTCCCATGGAGTTCATTTTTGGAGAGAGGGACATCAGTTGCACCAGAGGGCGGGAGGAGGGTGCGTAGCACAATACATTTCCTTTCTTCGGTAAGCATTTTTTGTGTTTGATACTTTTAGAATTTTGGTTTTTCATGATGATTTTAAATGACCGTTTTCATGTTTGAAATGTACTAACTCGTTTTTTCCTCACAGCAGGTCAACTTGTGTGTGGTTGCAACATTACGGTCCCATTGAGTACATTTTTGGAGAGAGGGACATCAGTTGCACCACAGGGCGGGAGGAGGGTGCGTAGCACAATACATTTTCTTTCTTCAGTAAGCATTTTTTGTGTTTGATACTTTTGGAATTTTGGTTTTTCATGATGATTTTAAAATGACCTTTATCACTTTTGAAATGTACTAACTCGTTTTTTCTTCACAGCAGGTCAACTGGTGTGTGGTTGCAACATTACGGTCAAATTGAGTTCATTTTTGGAGAGAGGGACATCAGTTGCACCACAGGGCGGGAGGAGGGTGCGTAGCACAATACATTTTCTTTCTTCGGTAAGCATTTTTTGTGTTTGATACTTTTGGAATTTTGGTTTCTCATGATGATTTTAAAATGACCCTTTTCATGTTTGAAATGTACTAACTCGTTTTTTCTTCACAGCAGGTCAACTAGTGTGTGGTTGCAACATTACGGTCCCATTGAGTACATTTTTGGAGAGAGGGACATCAGTTGCACCACAGGGCGGGAGGAGGGTGCGTAGCACAATACATTTTCTTTCATCGGTAAGCATTTTTTGTGTTTGATACTTTTGGAATTTTGGTTTTTCGTGATGATTTTAAAATGACCTTTTTCATGTTTGAAATGTACTAACTCGTTTTTTCTTCACAGCACGTCAAATAGTGTGCGGTTGCAACATTACGGTCCCATTGAGTTCATTTTTGGAGAGAGGGACATCAGTTGCACCACATGGCGGGAGGAGGGTGCGTAGCACAATACATTTTCTTTCTTCAGTAAGCATTTTTTGTGTTTGATACTTTTGGAATTTTGGTTTTTCATGATGATTTTAAAATGACCTTTATCTTGTTTGAAATGTACTAACTCGTTTTTTCTTCACAGCAGGTCAACTAGTGTGTGGTTGCAACATTACGGTCATATTGAGTACATTTTTGGAGAGAGGGCATCAGTTGCACCACAGGGCGGGAGGAGGGTGCGTAGCACAATACATTTTCTTTCTTCAGTAAGCATTTTTTGTGTTTGATACTTTTCGAATTTTGGTTTTTCATGATGATTTTAAAATGACCTTTTTCATGTTTGAAATGTACTACCTCGTTTTTTCTTCACAGCAGGTCAACTAGTGTGTGGTTGCAACATTACGGTCCCATTGAGTACATTTTTGGAGAGAGGGACATCAGTTGCACCACAGGGCGGGAGGAGGGTGCGTAGCACAATACATTTCCTTTCTTCGGTAAGCATTTTTTGTGTTTGATACTTTTAGAATTTTGGTTTTTCATGATGATTTTAAAATGACCTTTTTCATGTTTGAAATGTACTAACTCGTTTTTTCCTCACAGCAGGTCAACTTGTGTGTGGTTGCAACATTACGGTCCCATTGAGTACATTTTTGGAGAGAGGGACATCAGTTGCACCACAGGGCGGGAGGAGGGTGCGTAGCACAATACATTTTCTTTCTTCAGTAAGCATTTTTTGTGTTTGATACTTTTGGAATTTTCGTTTTTCATGATGATTTTAAAATGACCTTCTTCATGTTTGAAATGTACTAACTCGTTTTTTCCTCACAGCAGGTCAACTGGTGTGTGGTTGCAACATTACGGTCCCATTGAGTTCATTTTTGGAGAGAGGGACATCAGTTGCACCACAGGGCGGGAGGAGGGTGCGTAGCACAATACATTTTCTTTCCTCGGTAAGCATTTTTTGTGTTTGATACTTTTGGAATTTTGGTTTCTCATGATGATTTTAAAATGACCCTTTTCATGTTTGAAATGTACTAACTCGTTTTTTCTTCACAGCAGGTCAACTAGTGTGTGGTTGCAACATTACGGTCCCATTGAGTACATTTTTGGAGAGAGGGACATCAGTTGCACCACAGGGCGGGAGGAGGGTGCGTAGCACAATACATTTTCTTTCATCGGTAAGCATTTTTTGTGTTTGATACTTTTGGAACTTTGGTTTTTCGTGATGATTTTAAAATGACCTTTTTCATGTTTGAAATGTACTAACTCGTTTTTTCTTCACAGCACGTCAACTAGTGTGCGGTTGCAACATTACGGTCCCATTGAGTTCATTTTTGGAGAGAGGGACATCAGTTGCACCACAGGGCGGGAGGAGGGTGCCTAGCACAATACATTTTCTTTCTTCGGTAAGCATTTTTTGTGTTTGATGCTTTTGGAATTTTGGTTTTTCATGATGATTTTAAAATGACCTTTATCACTTTTGAAATGTACTAACTCGTTTTTTCTTCACAGCAGGTCAACTAGTGTGTGGTTGCATTATTATGGTCCCATTGAGTTCATTTTTGGAGAGAGGGACATCAGTTGCACCACAGGGCAGGAGGAGGGTGCGTAGCACAATACATTTTATTTCTTCGGTAAGCATTTTTTGTGTTTGATACTTTTGGAATTTTGGTTTTTCATGATGATTTTAAAATGACCTTTTTCATGTTTGAAATGTACTAACTCGTTTTTTCTTCACAGCAGGTCAACTAGAGTGTGGTTGCAACATTACGGTCCCATTGAGTACATTTTTGGAGAGAGGGACATCAGTTGCACCACAGGGCGGGAGGAGGGTGCGTAGCACAATACATTTTCTTTCTTCACTAAGCATTTTTTGTGTTTGATACTTTTGGAATTTTGGTTTTTCAAGATGATTTTAAAATGACCTTTTTCATGTTTGAAATGTACTAACTCGTTTTTTCTTCACAGCAGGTCAACTAGTGTGTGGTTGCAACATTACGGTCCCATTGAGTACATTTTTGGAGAGAGGGACATCAGTTGCACCACAGTGCGGGAGGAGGGTGCGTAGCACAATACATTTTCTTTCTTCAGTAAGCATTTTTTGTGTTTGATACTTTTGGAATTTTGGTTTTTCATGATGATTTTAAAATGACTTTTTTCATGTTTGAAATGTACTAACTCGTTTTTTCTTCACAGCAGGTCAACTAGTGTGTGGTTGCAACATTACGGTCCCATTGAGTACATTTTTGGAGAGAGGGACATCAGTTGCACCACAGGGCGGGAGGAGTGTGCATAGCACAATACATTTTCTTTCTTCGGTAAGCATTTTTTGTGTTTGATACTTTTGGAATTTTGGTTTTTCATGATGATTTTAAAATGACCTTTTTCATGTTTGAAATGTACTAACTCGTTTTTTCTTCACAGCAGGTCAACTATTGTGTGGTTGCAACATTACGGTCCCATTGAGTACATTTTTGGAGAGAGGGACATCAGTTGCACCACAGGGCGGGAGGAGGGTGCGTAGCACAATACATTTTCTTTCTTCGGTAAGCATTTTTTGTGTTTGATACTTTTGGAATTTTGGTTTCTCATGATGATTTTAAAATGACCCTTTTCATGTTTGAAATGTACTAACTCCTTTTTTCTTCACAGCAGGTCAACTAGTGTGTGGTTGCAACATTACGGTCCCATTGAGTACATTTTTGGAGAGAGGGACATCAGTTGCACCACAGTGCGGGAGGAGGGTGCGTAGCACAATACATTTTCTTTCTTCAGTAAGCATTTTTTGTGTTTGATACTTTTGGAATTTTGGTTTTTCATGATGATTTTAAAATGACCTTTTTCATGTTTGAAATGTACTAACTCGTTTTTTCTTCACAGCAGGTCAACTAGTGTGTGGTTGCAACATTACGGTCATATTGAGTACATTTTTGGAGAGAGGGACATCAGTTGCACCACAGGGCGGGAGGAGGGTGCGTAGCACAATACATTTTCTTTCTTCAGTAAGCATTTTTTGTGTTTGATACTTTTGGAATTTTGGTTTTTCATGATGATTTTAAAATGACCTTTTTCATGTTTGAAATGTACTAACTCGTTTTTTCTTCACAGCAGGTCAACTAGTGTGTGGTTGCAACATTACGGTCCCATTGAGTACATTTTTGGAGAGAGGGACATCAGTTGCACCACAGGGCGAGAGGAGGGTGCATAGCACAATACATTTTCTTTCTTCGGTAAACTTTTTTTGTGTTTGATACTTTTGGAATTTTGGTTTTTCATGATGATTTTAAAATGACCTTTTTCATGTTTGAAATGTACTAACTCGTTTTTTCTTCACAGCAGGTCAACTAGTGTGTGGTTGCAACATTACGGTCCCATTGAGTACATTTTTGGAGAGAGGGACATCAGTTGCACCACAGGGCGGGAGGAGGGTGCGTAGCACAATACATTTTCTTTCTTCAGTAAGCATTTTTTGTGTTTGATACTTTTGGAATTTTGGTTTTTCATGATGATTTTAAAATGACCTTTTTCATGTTTGAAATGTACTAACTCGTTTTTTGCTCACAGCAGGTCAACTGGTGTGTGGTTGCAACATTACGGTCCCATTGAGTTCATTTTTGGAGAGAGGGACAACAGTTGCACCACAGGGAAGGAGGAGGGTGCGTAGCACAATACATTTTATTTCTTCGGTAAGCATTTTTTGTGTTTGATACTTTTGGAATTTTGGTTTTTCATGATGATTTTAAAATGACCTTTTTCATGTTTGAAATGTACTAACTCGTTTTTTCTTCACAGCAGGTCAACTAGTGTGTGGTTGCAACATTACGGTCCCATTGAGTACATTTTTGGAGAGAGGGACATCAGTTGCACCACAGGGCGGGAGGAGGGTGCGTAGCACAATACATTTTCTTTCTTCACTAAGCATTTTTTGTGTTTGATACTTTTGGAATTTTGGTTTTTCAAGATGATTTTAAAATGACCTTTTTCATGTTTGAAATGTACTAACTCGTTTTTTCTTCACAGCAGGTCAACTAGTGTGTGGTTGTAACATTACGGTCCAATTGAGTACATTTTTGGAGAGAGGGACATCAGTTGCACCACAGTGCGGGAGGAGGGTGCGTAGCACAATACATTTTCTTTCTTCAGTAAGCATTTTTTGTGTTTGATACTTTTGGAATTTTGGTTTTTCATGATGATTTTAAAATGACCTTTTTCATGTTTGAAATGTACTAACTCGTTTTTTCTTCACAGCAGGTCAACTAGTGTGTGGTTGCAACATTACGGTCATATTGAGTACATTTTTGGAGAGAGGGACATCAGTGGCACCACAGGGCGGGAGGAGGGTGCGTAGCACAATACATTTTCTTTCTTCAGTAAGCATTTTTTGTGTTTGATACTTTTGGAATTTTGGTTTTTCATGATGATTTTAAAATGACCTTTTTCATGTTTGAAATGTACTAACTCGTTTTTTCTTCACAGCAGGTCAACTAGTGTGTGGTTGCAACATTACGGTCCCATTGAGTACATTTTTGGAGAGAGGGACATCAGTTGCACCACAGGGCGGGAGGAGGGTGCATAGCACAATACATATTCTTTCTTCGGTAAGCATTTTTTGTGTTTGATACTTTTAGAATTTTGGTTTTTCATGATGATTTTAAAATGACCTTTTTCATTTTTGAAATGTACTAACTCGTTTTTTCTTCACAGCAGGTCAACTAGTGTGTGGTTGCAACATTACGGTCCCATTGAGTTCATTTTTGGAGAGAGGGACATCAGTTGCACCATAGGGCGGGAGGAGGGTGCGTAGCATAATACATTTTCTTTCTTCGGTAAGCATTTTTTGTGTTTGATACTTTTGGAATTTTGGTTTTTCAAGATGATTTTAAAATGACCTTTTTCATGTTTGAAATGTACTAACTCGTTTTTTCTTCACAGCAGGTCAACTAGTGTGTGGTTGCAACATTACGGTCCCATTGAGTACATTTTTGGAGAGAGGGACATCAGTTGCACCACGGGGCGGGAGGAGGGTGCGTAGCACAATACATTTTCTTTCTTCGGTAAGCATTTTTTGTGTTTGATACTTTTGGAATTTTGGTTTTTCATGATGATTTTAAAATGACCTTGTTCATGTTTGAAATGTACTAACTCGTTTTTTCTTCACAGTAGGTCAACTAGTGTGTGGTAGCAACATTACGGTCCCATTGAGTACATTTTTGGAGAGAGGCACATCAGTTGCACCACAGGGCGGGAGGAGGGTGCGTAACACAACACATTTTCTTTCTTCAGTAAGGATTTTTTGTGTTTGATACTTTTGGAATTTTGGTTTTTCATGATGATTTTAAAATGACCTTTTTCATGTTTGAAATGTACTAACTCGTTTTTTCTTCACAGCAGATCAACTAGTGTGTGGTTGCAACATTACGGTCCCATTGAGTACATTTATAGAGAGAGGGACATCAGTTGCACCACAGGGCGGGAGGAGGGTGCGTAGCACAATACATTTTCTTTCTTCGGTAAGCATTTTTTGTGTTTGATACTTTTGGAATTTTGGTTTTTCATGATGATTTTAAAATGACCTTTTTCATGTTTGAAATGTACTAACTCGTTTTTTCTTCACAGCAGGTCAACTAGTGTGTGGTTGCAACATTACGGTCCCATTGAGTACATTTTTGGAGAGAGGGACATCAGTTGCACCACAGGGCGGTAGGAGGGTGCGTAGCACAATACATTTTCTTTCTTCGGTAAGCATTTTTTGTGTTTGATACTTTTGGAATTTTGGTTTTTCATGGTGATTTTAAAATGACCTTTTTCATGTTTGAAATGTACTAACTCGTTTTTTCTTCACAGCAGTTCAACTAGTGTGTGGTTGCAACATTACGGTCCCATTGAGTACATTTTTGGAGAGAGGGACATCAGTTGCACCACAGGGCGGGAGGAGGGTGCGTAGCACAATACATTTTCTTTCTTCGGTAAGCATTTTTTGTGTTTGATACTTTTGGAATTTTGGATTTTCATGATGATTTTAAAATGACCTTTTTCATGTTTGAAATGTACTAACTCGTTTTTTCTTCACAGCAGGTCAACTAGTGTGTGGTTGCAACATTACGGTCCCATTGAGTACATTTTTGGAGAGAGGGACATCAGTTGCACCACAGGGCGGGAGGAGGGTGCGTAGCACAATACATTTTCTTTCTTCGGTAAGCATTTTTTGTGTTTGATACTTTTGGAATTTTGGTTTTTCATGATGATTTTAAAATGACCTTTTTCATGTTTGAAATGTACTAACTCGTTTTTTCTTCACAGCAGGTCAACTAGTGTGTGGTTGCAACATTACGGTCCCATTGAGTACATTTTTGGAGAGAGGGACATCAGTTGCACCACAGTGCGGGAGGAGGGTGCGTAGCACAATACAGTTTCTTTCTTCGGTAAGCATTTTTTGTGTTTGATACTTTTGGAATTTTGGTTTTTCATGATGATTTTAAAATGACCTTTTTCATGTTTGAAATGTACTAACTCGTTTTTTCTTCACAGCAGGTCAACTAGTGTGTGGTTGCAACATTACCGTCCCATTGAGTACATTTTTGGAGAGAGGGACATCAGTTGCACCACAGGGCGGGAGGAGGGTGCGTAGCACAATACATTTTCTTTCTTCGGTAAGCATTTTTTGTGTTTGATACTTTTGGAATTTTGGTTTTTCATGATGATTTTAAAATGACCTTTTTCATGTTTGAAATGTACTAACTCGTTTTTTCTTCACAGCAGGTCAACTAGTGTGTGGTTGCAACATTACGGTCCCATTGAGTACATTTTTGGAGAGCGACATCAGTTGCACCACAGGGCGGGAGGAGGGTGCGTAGCACAATACAGTTTCTTTCTTCGGTAAGCATTTTTTGTGTTTGATATTTTTGGAATTTTGGTTTTTCATGATGACTTTAAAATGACCTTTTTCATGTTTGAAATGTACTAACTCGTTTTTTCTTCACAGCAGGTCAACTAGTGTGTGGTTGCAACATTACGGTCCCATTGAGTACATTTTTGGAGAGAGGGACATCAGTTGCACCACAGGGCGGGAGGAGGGTGCGTAGCATAATACATTTTCTTTCTTCGGTAAGCATTTTTTGTGTTTGATTCTTTTGGAATTTTGGTTTTTCATGATGATTTTAAAATGACCTTTTTCATGTTTGAAATGTACTAACTCGTTTTTTCTTCACAGCAGGTCAACTAGTGTGTGGTTGCAACATTACGGTCCCATTGAGTTCATTTTTGGAGAGAGGGACATCAGTTGCACCACAGGGGGGGAGGAGGGTGCGTAGCATAATACATTTCCTTTCTTCGGTAAGCATTTTTTGTGTTTGATACTTTTGGAATTTTGGTTTTTCATGATGATTTTAAAATGACCTTTTTCATGTTTGAAATGTACTAACTCGTTTTTTCTTCACAGCAGGTCAACTAGTGTGTGGTTGCAACATTACAGTCCCACTGAGTACATTTTTGGAGAGAGAGACATCAGTTGCACCACAAGGCGGGAGGAGGGTGCGTAGCACAATACAGTTTCTTTCTTTGGTAAGCATTTTTTGTGTTTGATACTTTAGGAATTTTTGTTTTTCATGATGATTTTAAAATGACCTTTTTCATGTTTGAAATGTACTAACTCGTTTTTTCTTCACAGCAGGTCAACTAGTGTGTGGTTGCAACATTACGGTCCCATTGAGTTCATTTTTGGAGAGAGGGACATCAGTTGCACCACAGGGCGGGAGGAGGGTGCGTAGCATAATACATTTTCTTTCTTCGGTAAGCATTTTTTGTGTTTGATACTTTTGGAATTTTGGTTTTTCATGATGATTTTAAAATGACCTTTTTCATGTTTGAAATGTACTAACTCGTTTTTTCTTCACAGCAGGTCAACTAGTGTGTGGTTGCAACATTACAGTCCCATTGAGTACATTTTTGGAGAGAGGGACATCAGTTGCACCACAGGGCGGAAGAGGGTGCGTAGCACAATACAGTTTCTTTCTTCGGTAAGCATTTCTTGTGTTTGATACTTTTGGAAATTTTGTTTTTCATGATGATTTTAAAATGACCTTTTTCATGTTTGAAATGTACTAACTCGTTTTTTCTTCACAGCAGGTCAACTAGTGTGTGGTTGCAACATTACGGTCCCATTGAGTTCATTTTTGGAGAGAGGGACATCAGTTGCACCACAGGGCGGGAGGAGGGTGCGTAGCATAATACATTTTCTTTCTTCGGTAAGCATTTTTTGTGTTTGATACTTTTGGAATTTTGGTTTTTCATGATGATTTTAAAATGACCTTTTTCATGTTTGAAATGTACTAACTCGTTTTTTCTTCACAGCAGGTCAACTAGTGTGTGGTTGCAACATTACAGTCCCATTGAGAACATTTTTGGAGAGAGGGACATCAGTTGCACCACAGGGCGGGAGGAGGGTGCGTAGCACAATACAGTTTCTTTCTTCGGTAAGCATTTTTTGTGTTTGATACTTTTGGAATTTTGGATTTTCATGATGATTTTAAAATGACCTTTTTCATGTTTGAAATGTACTAACTCGTTTTTTCTTCACAGCAGGTCAACTAGTGTGTGGTTGCAACATTACGTTCCCATTGAGTACATTTTTGGAGAGAGGGACATCAGTTGCACCACAGGGCGGGAGGAGGGTGCGTAGCACAATACATTTTCTTTCTTCGGTAAGCATTTTTTGTGTTTGATACTTTTGGAATTTTGGTTTTTCATGATGATTCTAAAATGACCTTTTTCATGTTTGAAATGTACTAACTCGTTATTTCTTCACAGCAGGTCAACTAGTGTGTGGTTGCAACATTACGGTCCCATTGAGTACATTTTTGGAGAGAGGGACATCAGTTGCACCACAGGGCGGGAGGAGGGTGCGTAGCACAATACAGTTTCTTTCTTCGGTAAGCATTTTTTGTGTTTGATACTTTTGGAATTTTTGTTTTTCATGATGATTTTAAAATGACCTTTTTCATGTTTGAAATGTACTAACTCGTTTTTTCTTCACAGCAGGTCAACTAGTGTGTGGTTGCAACATTACGGTCCCATTGAGTTCATTTTTGGAGAGAGGGACAACAGTTGCACCACAGGGCGGGAGGAGGGTGCGTAGCACAATACATTTTCTTTCTTCGGTAAGCATTTTTTGTGTTTGATACTTTTGGAATTTTGGTTTTTCATGATGATTTTAAAATGACCTTTTTCATGTTTGAAATGTACAAACTCGTTTATTCTTCACAGCAGGTCAACTAGTGTGTGGTTGCAACATTACGGTCCCATTGAGTACATTTTTGGAGAGAGGGACATCAGTTGCACCACAGGGCGGGAGGAGGGTGCGTAGCACAATACATTTTCTTTCTTCGGTAAGCATTTTTTGTGTTTGATACTTTTGGAATTTTGGATTTTCATGATGATTTGAAAATGACCTTTTTATGTTTAAAATGTACTAACTCGTTTTTTCTTCACAGCAGGTCAACTAGTGTATGGTTGCAACATTACGGTCCCATTGAGTACATTTTTGGAGAGAGGGACATCAGTTGCACCACAGGGCGGGAGGAGGGTGCGTAGCACAATACATTTTCTTTCTTTGGTAAGCATTTTTTGTGTTTGATACTTTTGGAATTTTGGTTTTTCATGATGATTTTAAAATGACCATTTCATGTTTGAAATGTACTAACTCGTTTTTTCTTCACAGCAGGTCAACTAGTGTGTGGTTGCAACATTACGGTCCCATTGAGTACATTTTTGGAGAGAGGGACATCAGTTGCACCACAGGGCGGGAGGAGGGTGCGTAGCACAATACAGTTTCTTTCTTCGGTAAGCATTTTTTGTGTTTGATACTTTTGGAATTTTGGTTTTTCATGATGATTTTAAAATGACCTTTTTCATGTTTGAAATGTACTAACTCGTTTTTTCTTCACAGCAGGTCAACTAGTGTGTGGTTGCAACATTTCGGTCCCATTGAGTTCATTTTTGGAGAGAGGGACAACAGTTGCACCACAGGGCGGGAGGAGGGTGCGTAGCACAATACATTTTCTTTCTTCGGTAAGCATTTTTTGTGTTTGATACTTTTGGAATTTTGGTTTTGCATGATGATTTTATAATGACCTTTTTCATGTTTGAAATGTACTAACTCGTTTTTTCTTCACAGCAGGTCAACTAGTGTGTGGTTGCAACATTACGGTCCCATTGAGTACATTTTTGGAGAGAGGGACATCAGTTGCACCACAGGGCGGGAGGAGGGTGTGTAGCACAATACAGTTTCTTTCTTCGGTAAGCATTTTTTGTGTTTGATAGTTTTGGAATTTTTTGTTCTTCATGATGATTTTAAAATGACCTTTTTCATGTTTGAAATGTACTAACTCGTTTTTTCTTCACAGCAGGTCAACTAGTGTGTGGTTGCAACATTACGGTCCCATTGAGTTCATTTTTGGAGAGAGGGACATCAGTTGCACCACAGGGCGGGAGGAGGGTGCGTAGCACAATACATTTTCTTTCTTCGGTAAGAATTTTTTGTGTTTCATACTTTTGGAATTTTGGATTTTCATGATGATTTGAAAATGACCTTTTTATGTTTGAAATGTACTAACTCGTTTTTTCTTCACAGCAGGTCAACTAGTGTGTGGTTGCAACATTACGGTCCCATTGAGTTCATTTTTGGAGAGAGGGACATCAGTTGCACCACAGGGCGGGAGGAGGGTGCGTAGCACAATACATTTTCTTTCTTCGGTAAGAATTTTTTGTGTTTCATACTTTTGGAATTTTGGATTTTCATGATGATTTGAAAATGACCTTTTTATGTTTGAAATGTACTAACTCGTTTTTTCTTCACAGCAGGTCAACTAGTGTGTGGTTGCAACATTACGGTCCCATTGAGTACATTTTTGGACAGAGGGACATCAGTTGCACCACAGGGCGGTAGGAGGGTGCGTAGCACAATACATTTTCTTTCTTCGGTAAGCATCTTTTGTGTTTGATACTTTTGGAATTTTGGTTTTTCATGATGATTTTAAAATGACCTTTTTCATGTTTGAAATGTACTAACTCGTTTTTTCTTCACAGCAGGTCAACTAGTGTGTGGTTGCAACATTACGGTCCCATTGAGTACATTTTTGGAGAGAGGGACATCAGTTGCACCACAGGGCGGGAGGTGGGTACGTGGCACAATACAGTTTCTTTCTTCGGTAAGCATTTTTTGTGTTTGATACTTTTGGAATTTTGGTTTTTCATGATGATTTTAAAATGACCTTTTTCATGTTTGAAATGTACTAACTCGTTTTTTCTTCACAGCAGGTCAACTAGTGTGTGGTTGCAACATTACGGTCCCATTGAGTTCATTTTTGGAGAGAGCGACAACAGTTGCACCACAGGGCGGGAGGAGGGTGCGTAGCACAATACATTATCTTTCTTCGGTAAGCATTTTTTGTGTTTGATACTTTTGGAGTATTGGTTTTTCATGATGATTTTAAAATGACCTTTTTCATGTTTGAAATGTACTAACTCGTTTTTCCTTCACAGCAGGTCAACTAGTGTGTGGTTGCAACATTACGGTCCCATTGAGTACATTTTTGGAGAGAGGGACATCAGTTGCACCACAGGGCGGGAGGAGGGTGCGTAGCACAATACATTTTCTTTCTTCGGTAAGCATTGTTTGTGTTTGATACTTTTGGAATTTTGGTTTTTCATGATGATTTTAAAATGACCTTTTTCATGTTTGAAATGTACTAACTCGTTTTTTCTTCACAGCAGGTCAACTAGTGTGTGGTTGCAACATTACGGTCCCATTGAGTACATTTTTGGAGAGAGGGACATCAGTAGCACCACAGGGCGGGAGGAGGGTGCGTAGCACAGTACATTTTCTTTCTTCGGTAAGCATTTTTTGTGTTTGATACTTTTGGAATTTTGGTTTTTCATGATGATTTTAAAATGACCTTTTTCATGTTTGAAATGTACTAACTCGTTTTTTCTTCACAGCAGGTCAACTAGTGTGTGGTTGCAACATTACGGTCCCATTGAGTACATTTTTGGAGAGAGGGACATCAGTTGCACCACAGGGCGGGAGGAGGGTGCGTAGCACAATACAGTTTCTTTCTTCGGTAAGCATTTTTTGTGGTTGATACTTTTGGAATTTTGGATTTTCATGATGATTTTAAAATGACCTTTTTCATGTTTGAAATGTACTAACTCGTTTTTTCTTCACAGCAGGTCAACTAGTGTGTGGTTGCAACATTACGGTCCCATTGAGTACATTTTTGGAGAGAGGGACATCAGTTGCATCACAGGGCGGTAGGAGGGTGCGTAGCACAATACATTTTCTTTCTTCGGTAAGCATTTTTTGTGTTTGATACTTTTGGAATTTTGGTTTTGCATGATGATTTTAAAATGACCTTTTTCATGTTTGAAATGTACTAACTCGTTTTTTCTTCACAGCAGGTCAACTAGTGTGTGGTTGCAACATTACGGTCCCATTGAATAAATTTTTGGAGAGAGGAACATCAGTTGCACCACAGGGCGGGAGGAGGGTGCGTAGCACAATATATTTTCTTTCTTCGGTAAGCATTTTTTGTGTTTGATACTTTTGGAATTTTGGTTTTTCATGATGATATTAAAATGACCTTTTTCATGTTTGAAATGTACTAACTCGTTTGTTCTTCACAGCAGGTCAACTAGTGTGTGGTTGCAACATTACCATCCCATTGAGTACATTTTTGGAGAGAGGGACATCAGTTGCACCACAGGGCAGGAGGAGGGTGCGTAGCACAATACATTTTCTTTCTTCGGTAAGCATTTTTTGTGTTTGATACTTTTGGAATTTTGGTTTTTCATGATGATTTTAAAATGACCTTTTTCATGTTTGAAATGTACTAACTCGTTTTTTCTTCACAGCAGGTCAACTAGTGTGTGGTTGCAACATTACGGTCCCATTGAGTACATTTTTGGAGAGAGGGACATCAGTTGCACCACAGGGCGGGAGGAGGGTGCGTAGCACAATACAGTTTCTTTCTTCGGTAAGCATTTTTTGTGTTTGATACTTTTGGAATTTTGGTTTTTCATGATGATTTTAAAATGACCTTTTTCATGTTTGAAATGTACTAACTCGTTTTTTCTTCACAGCAGAACAACTAGTGTGTGGTTGCAACATTTCGGTCCCATTGAGTTCATTTTTGGAGAGAGGGACAACAGTTGCACCACAGGGCGGGAGGAGGGTGCGTAGCACAATACATTTTCTTTCTTCGGTAAGCGTTTTTTGTGTTTGATACTTTTGGAATTTTGGTTTCTCATGATGATTTTAAAATGACCTTTTTCATGTTTGAAATGTACTAACTCGTTTTTTCTTCACAGCAGGTCAACTAGTGTGTGGTTGCAACATTACGGTCCCATTGAGTACATTTTTGGAGAGAGGGACATCAGTTGCACCACAGGGCGGGAGGAGGGTGCGTAGCACAATACATTTTCTTTCTTCGGTAAGCATTTTTTGTGTTTGATACTTTTGGAATTTTGGTTTTTCATGATGATTTTAAAATGACCTTTTTCATGTTTGAAATGTACTAACTCGTTTTTTCTTCACAGCAGGTCAACTAGTGTGTGGTTGCAACATTACGGTCCCATTGAGTTCATTTTTGGAGAGAGGGACAACAGTTGCACCACAGGGCGGGAGGAGGGTGCGTAGCACAATACATTATCTTTCTTCGGTAAGCATTTTTTGTGTTTGATACTTTTGGAATATTGGTTTTTCATGATGATTTTAAAATGACCTTTTTCATGCTTGAAATGTACTAACTCGTTTTTCCTTCACAGCAGGTCAACTAGTGTGTGGTTGCAACATTATGGTCCCATTGAGTACATTTTTGGAGAGAGGGACATCAGTTGCACCACAGGGCGGGAGGAGGGTGCGTAGCACAATACATTTTCTTTCTTCGGTAAGCATTTTATGTGTTTGATACTTTTGGAATTTTGGTTTTCATGATGATTTTAAAATGACCTTTTTCATGTTTGAAATGTACTAACTCGATTTTTCTTCACAGCAGGTCAACTAGTGTGTGGTTGCAACATTACGGTCCCATTGAGTACATTTTTGGAGAGAGGGACATCAGTTGCACCACAGGGCGGGAGGAGGGTGCGTAGCACAATACATTTTCTTTCTTCGGTAAGCATTTTTTGTGTTTGATACTTTTGGAATTTTGGTTTTTCATGATGATTTTAAAATGACCTTTTTCATGTTTGAAATGTACTAACTCGTTTTTTCTTCACAGCAGGTCAACTAGTGTGTGGTTGCAACATTACGGTCCCATTGAGTTCATTTTTGGAGAGAGGGACAACAGTTGCACCACAGGGCGGGAGGAGGGTGCGTAGCACAATACATTTTCTTTCTTCGGTAAGCAATTTTTGTGTTTGATACTTTTGGAATTTTGGATTTTCATGATGATTTTAAAATGACCTTTTTCATGTTTGAAATGTACTAATTCGTTTTTTCTTCACAGCAGGTCAACTAGTGTGTGGTTGCAACATTACGGTCCCATTGAGTACATTTTTGGAGAGAGGGACATCAGTTGCACCACAGGGCGGGAGGAGGGTGCGTAGCACAATACATATTCTTTCTTCGGTAAGCATTTTTTGTGTTTGATACTTTTGGAATTTTGGTTTTTCATGATGATTTTAAAATGACCTTTTTCATGTTTGAAATGTACTAACTCGTTTTTTCTTCACAGCAGGTCAACTAGTGTGTGGTTGCAACATTACGGTCCCATTGAGTACATTTTTGGAGAGAGGGACATCAGTTGCACCACAGGGCGGGAGGAGGGTGCGTAGCACAATACATTTTCTTTCTTCGGTAAGCATTTTTTGTGTTTGATACTTTTGGAATTTTGGTTTTTCATGATGATTTTAAAATGACCTTTTTCATGTTTGAAATGTACTAACTCGTTTTTTCTTCACAGCAGGTCAACTAGTGTGTGGTTGCAACATTACGGTCCCATTGAGTTCATTTTTGGAGAGAGGGACAACAGTTGCACCACAGGGCGGGAGGAGGGTGCGTAGCACAATACATTTTCTTTCTTCGGTAAGCATTTTTTGTGTTTGATACTTTTGGAATTTTGGTTTTTCATGATGATTTTAAAATGACCTTTTTCATGTTTGAAATGTACTAACTCGTTTTTTCTTCACAGCAGGTCAACTAGTGTGTGGTTGCAACATTACGGTCCCATTGAGTTCATTTTTGGAGAGAGGGACAACAGTTGCACCACAGGGCGGGAGGAGGGTGCGTAGCACAATACATTTTCTTTCTTCGGTAAGCATTTTTTGTGTTTGATACTTTTGGAATTTTGGTTTTTCATGATGATTTTAAAATGACCTTTTTCATGTTTGAAATGTACTAACTCGTTTTTTCTTCACAGCAGGTCAACTAGTGTGTGGTTGCAACATTACGGTCCCATTGAGTTCATTTTTGGAGAGAGGGACAACAGTTGCACCACAGGGCGGGAGGAGGGTACGTAGCACAATACATTTTCTTTCTTCGGTAAGCAATTTTTGTGTTTGATACTTTTGGAATTTTGGATTTTCATGATGATTTTAAAATGACCTTTTTCATGTTTGAAATGTACTAATTCGTTTTTTCTTCACAGCAGGTCAACTAGTGTGTGGTTGCAACATTACGGTCCCATTGAGTACATTTTTGGAGAGAGGGACATCAGTTGCACCACAGGACGGGAGGAGGGTGCGTAGCACAATACATATTCTTTCTTCGGTAAGCATTTTTTGTGTTTGATACTTTTGGAATTTTGGTTTTTCATGATGATTTTAAAATGACCGTTTTCATGTTTGAAATGTACTAACTCGTTTTTTCTTCACAGCAGGTCAACTAGTGTGTGGTTGCAACATTACGGTCCCATTGAGTACATTTTTGGAGAGAGGGACATCAGTTGCACCACAGGGCGGGAGGAGGGTGCGTAGCACAATACATTTTCTTTCTTCGGTAAGCATTTTTTGTGTTTGATACTTTTGGAATTTTGGTTTTTCATGATGATTTTAAAATGACCTTTTTCATGTTTGAAATGTACTAACTCGTTTTTTCTTCACAGCAGGTCAACTAGTGTGTGGTTGCAACATTACGGTCCCATTGAGTTCATTTTTGGAGAGAGGGACAACAGTTGCACCACAGGGCGGGAGGAGGGTGCGTAGCACAATACATTTTCTTTCTTCGGTAAGCAATTTTTGTGTTTGATACTTTTGGAATTTTGGATTTTCATGATGATTTTAAAATGACCTTTTTCATGTTTGAAATGTACTAATTCGTTTTTTCTTCACAGCAGGTCAACTAGTGTGTGGTTGCAACATTACGGTCCCATTGAGTACATTTTTGGAGAGAGGGACATCAGTTGCACCACAGGGCGGGAGGAGGGTGCGTAGCACAATACATTTTCTTTCTTCGGTAAGCATTTTTTGTGTTTGATACTTTTGGAATTTTGGTTTTTCATGATGATTTTAAAATGACCTTTTTCATGTTTGAAATGTACTAACTCGTTTTTTCTTCACAGCAGGTCAACTAGTGTGTGGTTGCAACATTACGGTCCCATTGAGTTCATTTTTGGAGAGAGGGACAACAGTTGCACCACAGGGCGGGAGGAGGGTGCGTAGCACAATACATTTTCTTTCTTCGGTAAGCGTTTTTTGTGTTTGATACTTTTGGAATTTTGGTTTCTCATGATGATTTTAAAATGACCTTTTTCATGTTTGAAATGTACTAACTCGTTTTTTCTTCACAGCAGGTCAACTAGTGTGTGGTTGCAACATTACGGTCCCATTGAGTACATTTTTGGAGAGAGGGACATCAGTTGCACCACAGGGCGGGAGGAGGGTGCGTAGCACAATACATTTTCTTTCTTCGGTAAGCATTTTTTGTGTTTGATACTTTTGGAATTTTGGTTTTTCATGATGATTTTAAAATGACCTTTTTCATGTTTGAAATGTACTAACTCGTTTTTTCTTCACAGCAGGTCAACTAGTGTGTGGTTGCAACATTACGGTCCCATTGAGTTCATTTTTGGAGAGAGGGACAACAGTTGCACCACAGGGCGGGAGGAGGGTGCGTAGCACAATACATTATCTTTCTTCGGTAAGCATTTTTTGTGTTTGATACTTTTGGAATATTGGTTTTTCATGATGATTTTAAAATGACCTTTTTCATGCTTGAAATGTACTAACTCGTTTTTCCTTCACAGCAGGTCAACTAGTGTGTGGTTGCAACATTATGGTCCCATTGAGTACATTTTTGGAGAGAGGGACATCAGTTGCACCACAGGGCGGGAGGAGGGTGCGTAGCACAATACATTTTCTTTCTTCGGTAAGCATTTTATGTGTTTGATACTTTTGGAATTTTGGTTTTCATGATGATTTTAAAATGACCTTTTTCATGTTTGAAATGTACTAACTCGATTTTTCTTCACAGCAGGTCAACTAGTGTGTGGTTGCAACATTTCGGTCCCATTGAGTACATTTTTGGAGAGAGGGACATCAGTTGCACCACAGGGCGGGAGGAGGGTGCGTAGCACAATACATTTTCTTTCTTCGGTAAGCATTTTTTGTGTTTGATACTTTTGGAATTTTGGTTTTTCATGATGATTTTAAAATGACCTTTTTCATGTTTGAAATGTACTAACTCGTTTTTTCTTCACAGCAGGTCAACTAGTGTGTGGTTGCAACATTACGGTCCCATTGAGTTCATTTTTGGAGAGAGGGACAACAGTTGCACCACAGGGCGGGAGGAGGGTGCGTAGCACAATACATTTTCTTTCTTCGGTAAGCAATTTTTGTGTTTGATACTTTTGGAATTTTGGATTTTCATGATGATTTTAAAATGACCTTTTTCATGTTTGAAATGTACTAATTCGTTTTTTCTTCACAGCAGGTCAACTAGTGTGTGGTTGCAACATTACGGTCCCATTGAGTACATTTTTGGAGAGAGGGACATCAGTTGCACCACAGGGCGGGAGGAGGGTGCGTAGCACAATACATATTCTTTCTTCGGTAAGCATTTTTTGTGTTTGATACTTTTGGAATTTTGGTTTTTCATGATGATTTTAAAATGACCTTTTTCATGTTTGAAATGTACTAACTCGTTTTTTCTTCACAGCAGGTCAACTAGTGTGTGGTTGCAACATTACGGTCCCATTGAGTACATTTTTGGAGAGAGGGACATCAGTTGCACCACAGGGCGGGAGGAGGGTGCGTAGCACAATACATTTTCTTTCTTCGGTAAGCATTTTTTGTGTTTGATACTTTTGGAATTTTGGTTTTTCATGATGATTTTAAAAGGACCTTTTTCATGTTTGAAATGTACTAACTCGTTTTTTCTTCACAGCAGGTCAACTAGTGTGTGGTTGCAACATTACGGTCCCATTGAGTTCATTTTTGGAGAGAGGGACAACAGTTGCACCACAGGGCGGGAGGAGGGTGCGTAGCACAATACATTTTCTTTCTTCGGTAAGCATTTTTTGTGTTTGATACTTTTGGAATTTTGGTTTTTCATGATGATTTTAAAATGACCTTTTTCATGTTTGAAATGTACTAACTCGTTTTTTCTTCACAGCAGGTCAACTAGTGTGTGGTTGCAACATTACGGTCCCATTGAGTTCATTTTTGGAGAGAGGGACAACAGTTGCACCACAGGGCGGGAGGAGGGTGCGTAGCACAATACATTTTCTTTCTTCGGTAAGCATTTTTTGTGTTTGATACTTTTGGAATTTTGGTTTTTCATGATGATTTTAAAATGACCTTTTTCATGTTTGAAATGTACTAACTCGTTTTTTCTTCACAGCAGGTCAACTAGTGTGTGGTTGCAACATTACGGTCCCATTGAGTTCATTTTTGGAGAGAGGGACAACAGTTGCACCACAGGGCGGGAGGAGGGTACGTAGCACAATACATTTTCTTTCTTCGGTAAGCAATTTTTGTGTTTGATACTTTTGGAATTTTGGATTTTCATGATGATTTTAAAATGACCTTTTTCATGTTTGAAATGTACTAATTCGTTTTTTCTTCACAGCAGGTCAACTAGTGTGTGGTTGCAACATTACGGTCCCATTGAGTACATTTTTGGAGAGAGGGACATCAGTTGCACCACAGGACGGGAGGAGGGTGCGTAGCACAATACATATTCTTTCTTCGGTAAGCATTTTTTGTGTTTGATACTTTTGGAATTTTGGTTTTTCATGATGATTTTAAAATGACCGTTTTCATGTTTGAAATGTACTAACTCGTTTTTTCTTCACAGCAGGTCAACTAGTGTGTGGTTGCAACATTACGGTCCCATTGAGTACATTTTTGGAGAGAGGGACATCAGTTGCACCACAGGGCGGGAGGAGGGTGCGTAGCACAATACATTTTCTTTCTTCGGTAAGCATTTTATGTGTTTGATACTTTTGGAATTTTGGTTTTCATGATGATTTTAAAATGACCTTTTTCATGTTTGAAATGTACTAACTCGATTTTTCTTCACAGCAGGTCAACTAGTGTGTGGTTGCAACATTACGGTCCCATTGAGTACATTTTTGGAGAGAGGGACATCAGTTGCACCACAGGGCGGGAGGAGGGTGCGTAGCACAATACATTTTCTTTCTTCGGTAAGCATTTTTTGTGTTTGATACTTTTGGAATTTTGGTTTTTCATGATGATTTTAAAATGACCTTTTTCATGTTTGAAATGTACTAACTCGTTTTTTCTTCACAGCAGGTCAACTAGTGTGTGGTTGCAACATTACGGTCCCATTGAGTTCATTTTTGGAGAGAGGGACAACAGTTGCACCACAGGGCGGGAGGAGGGTGCGTAGCACAATACATTTTCTTTCTTCGGTAAGCAATTTTTGTGTTTGATACTTTTGGAATTTTGGATTTTCATGATGATTTTAAAATGACCTTTTTCATGTTTGAAATGTACTAATTCGTTTTTTCTTCACAGCAGGTCAACTAGTGTGTGGTTGCAACATTACGGTCCCATTGAGTACATTTTTGGAGAGAGGGACATCAGTTGCACCACAGGGCGGGAGGAGGGTGCGTAGCACAATACATTTTCTTTCTTCGGTAAGCATTTTTTGTGTTTGATACTTTTGGAATTTTGGTTTTTCATGATGATTTTAAAATGACCTTTTTCATGTTTGAAATGTACTAACTCGTTTTTTCTTCACAGCAGGTCAACTAGTGTGTGGTTGCAACATTACGGTCCCATTGAGTTCATTTTTGGAGAGAGGGACAACAGTTGCACCACAGGGCGGGAGGAGGGTGCGTAGCACAATACATTTTCTTTCTTCGGTAAGCAATTTTTGTGTTTGATACTTTTGGAATTTTGGATTTTCATGATGATTTTAAAATGACCTTTTTCATGTTTGAAATGTACTAATTCGTTTTTTCTTCACAGCAGGTCAACTAGTGTGTGGTTGCAACATTACGGTCCCATTGAGTACATTTTTGGAGAGTGGGACATCAGTTGCACCACAGGGCGGGAGGAGGGTGCGTAGCACAATGCATATTCTTTCTTCGGTAAGCATTATTTGTGTTTGATACTTTTGGAATTTTGGTTTTTCATGATGATTTTAAAATGACCTTTTTCATGTTTGAAATGTACTAACTCGTTTTTTCTTCACAGCAGGTCAACTAGTGTGTGGTTGCAACATTACGGTCCCATTGAGTACATTTTTGGAGAGAGGGACATCAGTTGCACCACAGGGCGGGAGGAGGGTGCGTAGCACATTACAGTTTCTTTCTTCGGTAAGCATTTTTTGTGTTTGATACTTTTGGAATTTTGGTTTTTCATGATGATTTTAGAATGACCTTTTTCATGTTTGAAATGTACTAACTCGTTGTTTCTTCACAGCAGGTCAACTAGTGTGTGGTTGCAACATTACGGTCCCATTGAGTACATTTTTGGAGAGAGGGACATCAGTTGCACCACAGGGCGGGAGGAGGGTGCGTAGCACAATACATTTTCTTTCTTCGGTAAGCATTTTTTGTGTTTGATACTTTTGGAATTTTGGTTTTTCATGATGATTTTAAAATGACCTTTTTCATGTTTGAAATGTACTAACTCGTTTTTTCTTCACAGCAGGTCAACTAGTGTGTGGTTGCAACATTACGGTCCCATTGAGTTCATTTTTGGAGAGAGGGACAACAGTTGCACCACAGGGCGGGAGGAGGGTGCGTAGAACAATACATTTTCTTTCTTCGGTAAGCATTTTTTGTCTTTGATACTTTTGGAATTTCGGTTTTTCATGATGATTTTAAAATGACCTTTTTCATGTTTGAAATGTACTAACTCGTTTTTTCTTCACAGCAGGTCAACTAGTGTGTGGTTGCAACATTACGGTCCCATTGAGTTCATTTTTGGAGAGAGGGACAACAGTTGCACCACAGGGCGGGATGAGGGTGCGTAGCACAATACATTTTCTTTCTTCGGTAAGCATTTTTTGTGTTTGATACTTTTGGAATTTTGGTTTTTCATGATGATTTTAAAATGACCTTTTTCATGTTTGAAATGTACTAACTCGTTTTTTCTTCACAGCAGGTCAACTAGTGTGTGGTTGCAACATTACGGTCCCATTGAGTACATTTTTGGAGAGAGGGACATCAGTTACACCACAGGGCGGGAGGAGGGTGCGTAGCACAATACATTTTCTTTCTTCGGTAAGCATTTTTTGTGTTTGATATTTTTGGAATTTTGGTTTTTCATGATGATTTTAAAATGACTTTTTCATGTTTGAAATGTACTAACTCGTTTTTTCTTCACAGCAGGTCAACTAGTGTGTGGTTGCAACATTACGGTTCCATTGAGTTCATTTTTGGAGAGAGGGACAACAGTTGCACCACAGGGCGGGAGGAGGGTGCGTAGCACAATACATTTTCTTTCTTCGGTAAGCAATTTTTGTGTTTGATACTTTTGGAATTTTGGATTTTCATGATGATTTTAAAATGACCTTTTTCATGTTTGAAATGTACTAATTCGTTTTTTCTTCACAGCAGGTCAACTAGTGTGTGGTTGCAACATTACGGTCCCATTGAGTACATTTTTGGAGAGAGGGACATCAGTTGCACCACAGGGCGGGAGGAGGGTGCGTAGCACAATACATATTCTTTCTTCGGTAAGCATTTTTTGTGTTTGATACTTTTGGAATTTTGGTTTTTCATGATGATTTTAAAATGACCTTTTTCATGTTTGAAATGTACTAACTCGTTTTTTCTTCACAGCAGGTCAACTAGTGTGTGGTTGCAACATTACGATCCCATTGAGTACATTTTTGGAGAGAGGGACATCAGTTGCACCACAGGGCGGGAGGAGGGTGCGTAGCACATTACAGTTTCTTTCTTCGGTAAGCATTTTTTGTGTTTGATACTTTTGGAATTTCGGTTTTTCATGATGATTTTAAAATGACCTTTTTCATGTTTGAAATGTACTAACTCGTTTTTTCTTCACAGCAGGTCAACTAGTGTGTGGTTGCAACATTACGGTCCCATTGAGTACATTTTTGGAGAGAGGGACATCAGTTGCACCACAGGGCGGTAGGAGGGTGCGTAGCACAATACATTTTCTTTCTTCGGTAAGCATTTTTTGTGTTTGATACTTTTGGAATTTTGGTTTTTCATGATGATTTTAAAATGACCTTTTTCATGTTTGAAATGTACTAACTCGTTTTTTCTTCACAGCAGGTCAACTAGTGTGTGGTTGCAACATTACGGTCCCATTGAGTACATTTTTGGAGAGAGGGACATCAGTTGCACCACAGGGCGGGAGGAGGGTGCGTAGCACAATACATTTTCTTTCTTCGGTAAGCATTTTTTGTGTTTGATACTTTTGGAATTTTGGTTTTTCATGATGATTTTAAAATGACCTTTTTCATGTTTGAAATGTACTAACTCGTTTTTTCTTCACAGCAGGTCAACTAGTGTGTGGTTGCAACATTACGGTCCCATTGAGTTCATTTTTGGAGAGAGGGACAACAGTTGCACCACAGGGCGGGAGGAGGGTGCGTAGCACAATACATTTTCTTTCTTCGGTAAGCATTTTTTGTCTTTGATACTTTTGGAATTTCGGTTTTTCATGATGATTTTAAAATGACCTTTTTCATGTTTGAAATGTACTAACTCGTTTTTTCTTCACAGCAGGTCAACTAGTGTGTGGTTGCAACATTACGGTCCCATTGAGTTCATTTTTGGAGAGAGGGACAACAGTTGCACCACAGGGCGGGAGGAGGGTGCGTAGCACAATACATTTTCTTTCTTCGGTAAGCATTTTTTGTGTTTGATACTTTTGGAATTTTGGTTTTTCATGATGATTTTAAAATGACCTTTTTCATGTTTGAAATGTACTAACTCGTTTTTTCTTCACAGCAGGTCAACTAGTGTGTGGTTGCAACATTACGGTCCCATTGAGTACATTTTTGGAGAGAGGGACATCAGTTACACCACAGGGCTGGAGGAGGGTGCGTAGCACAATACATTTTCTTTCTTCGGTAAGCATTTTTTGTGTTTGATACTTTTGGAATTTTGGATTTTCATGATGATTTGAAAATGACCTTTTTATGTTTGAAATGTACTAACTCGTTTTTTCTTCACAGCAGGTCAACTAGTGTGTGGTTGCAACATTACGGTCCCATTGAGTACATTTTTGGAGAGAGGGACATCAGTTGCACCACAGGGCGGGAGGAGGGTGCGTAGCACAATACATTTTCTTTCTTCGGTAAGCATTTTTAGTGTTTGATACTTTTGGAATTTTGGTTTTTCATGATGATTTTAAAATGACCTTTTTCATGTTTGAAATGTACTAACTCGTTTTTTCTTAACAGCAGGTCAACTAGAGTGTGGTTGCAACATTACGGTCCCATTGAGTACATTTTTGGTGAGAGGGACATCAGTTGCACCACAGGGCGGGAGGAGGGTGCGTAGCACAATACAGTTTCTTTCTTCGGTAAGCATTTTTTGTGTTTGATACTTTTGGAATTTTGGTTTTTCATGATGATTTTAAAATGACCTTTTTCATGTTTGAAATGTACTAACTCGTTTTTTCTTCACAGCAGGTCAACTAGTGTGTGGTTGCAACATTTCGGTCCCATTGAGTTCATTTTTGGAGAGAGGGACAACAGTTGCACCACAGGGCGGGAGGAGGGTGCGTAGCACAATACATTTTCTTTCTTCGGTAAGCATTTTTTGTGTTTGATACTTTTGGAATTTTGGTTTTTCATGATGATTTTAAAATGACCTTTTTCATGTTTGAAATGTACTAACTCGTTTTTTCTTCACAGCAGGTCAACTAGTGTGTGGTTGCAACATTACGGTCCCATTGAGTACATTTTTGGAGAGAGGGACATCAGTTGCACCACAGGGCGGGAGGAGGGTGCGTAGCACAATACATTTTCTTTCTTCGGTAAGCATTTTTTGTGTTTGATACTTTTGGAATTTTGGTTTTTCATGATGATTTTAAAGTGACCTTTTTCATGTTTGAAATGTACTAACTCGTTTTTTCTTCACAGCAGGTCAACTAGTGTGTGTTTGCAACATTACGGTCCCATTGAGTTCATTTTTGGAGAGAGGGACAACAGTTGCACCACAGGGCGGGAGGAGGGTGCGTAGCACAATACATTATCTTTCTTCGGTAAGCATTTTTTGTGTTTGATACTTTTGGAATATTGGTTTTTCATGATGATTTGAAAATGACCTTTTTCATGATTGAAATGTACTAACTCGTTTTTCCTTCGCAGCAGGTCAACTAGTGTGTGGTTGCAACATTACGGTCCCATTGAGTACATTTTTGGAGAGAGGGACATCAGTTGCACCACAGGGCGGGAGGAGGGTGCGTAGCACAATACATTTTCTTTCTTCGGTAAGCATTTTTTGTGTTTGATACTTTTGGAATTTTGGTTTTTCATGATGATTTTAAAATGACCTTTTTCATGTTTGAAATGTACTAACTCGTTTTTTCTTCACAGCAGGTCAACTAGTGTGTGGTTGCAACATTACGGTCCCATTGAGTTGATTTTTGGAGAGAGGGACAACAGTTGCACCACAGGGCGGGAGGAGGGTGCGTAGCACAATACATTATCTTTCTTCGGTAAGCATTTTTTGTGTTTGATACTTTCGGAATTTCGGTTTTTCATGATGATTTTAAAATGACCTTTTTCATGTTTGAAATGTACTAACTCGTTTTTTCTTCACAGCAGGTCAACTAGTGTGTGGTTGCAACATTACGGTCCCATTGAGTTCATTTTTGGAGAGAGGGACATAAGTTGCACCACAGGGCGGGAGGAGGGTGCGTAGCACAATACAGTTTCTTTCTTCGGTAAGCATTTTTTGTGTTTGATACTTTTGGAATTTTGGTTTTTCATGATGATTTTAAAATGACCTTTTTCATGTTTGAAATGTACTAACTCGTTTTTTCTTCACAGCAGGTCAACTAGTGTGTGGTTGCAACATCACGGTCCCATTGAGTACATTTTTGGAGAGAGGGACATCAGTTGCACCACAGGGCGGGAGGAGGGTGCGTAGCACAATACATTTTCTTTCTTCGGTAAGCATTTTTTGTGTTTGATACTTTTGGAATTTTGGATTTTCATGATGATTTGAAAATGACCTTTTTATGTTTGAAATGTACTAACTCGTTTTTTCTTCACAGCAGGTCAACTAGTGTGTGGTTGCAACATTACGGTCCCATTGAGTACATTTTTGGAGAGAGGGACATCAGTTGCACCACAGGGCGGGAGGAGGGTGCGTAGCACAATACATTTTCTTTCTTCGGTAAGCATTTTTTGTGTTTGATACTTTTGGAATTTTGGTTTTTCATGATGATTTTAAAATGACCTTTTTCATGTTTGAAATGTACTAACTCGTTTTTTCTTCACAGCAGGTCAACTAGTGTGTGGTTGCAACATTTCGGTCCCATTGAGTTCATTTTTGGAGAGAGGGACAACAGTTGCACCACAGGGCGGGAGGAGGGTGCGTAGCACAATACATTTTCTTTCTTCGGTAAGCATTTTTTGTGTTTGATACTTTTGGAATTTTGGTTTTTCATGATGATTTTAAAATGACCTTTTTCATGTTTGAAATGTACTAACTCGTTTTTTCTTCACAGCAGGTCAACTAGTGTGTGGTTGCAACATTACGGTCCCATTGAGTACATTTTTGGAGAGAGGGACATCAGTTGCACCACAGGGCGGGAGGAGGGTGCGTAGCACAATACATTTTCTTTCTTCGGTAAGCATTTTTTGTGTTTGATACTTTTGGAATTTTGGTTTTTCATGATGATTTAAAATGACCTTTTTCATGTTTGAAATGTAATAACTCGTTTTTTCTTCACAGCAGGTCAACTAGTGTGTGGTTGCAACATTACGGTCCCATTGAGTTCATTTTTGGAGAGAGGGACAACAGTTGCACCACAGGGCGGGAGGAGGGTGCGTAGCACAATACATTATCTTTCTTTGGTAAGCATTTTTTGTGTTTGATACTTTTGGAATATTGGTTTTTCATGATGATTTTAAAATGACCTTTTTCATGATTGAAATGTACTAACTCGTTTTTCTTTCGCAGCAGGTCAACTAGTGTGTGGTTGCAACATTACGGTCCCATTGAGTACATTTTTGGAGAGAGGGACATCAGTTGCACCACAGGGCGGGAGGAGGGTGCGTAGCACAATACATTTTCTTTCTTCGGTAAGCATTTTTTGTGTTTGATACTTTTGGAATTTTGGTTTTTCATGATGATTTTAAAGTGACCTTTTTCATGTTTGAAATGTACTAACTCGTTTTTTCTTCACAGCAGGTCAACTAGTGTGTGTTTGCAACATTACGGTCCCATTGAGTTCATTTTTGGAGAGAGGGACAACAGTTGCACCACAGGGCGGGAGGAGGGTGCGTAGCACAATACATTATCTTTCTTCGGTAAGCATTTTTTGTGTTTGATACTTTTGGAATATTGGTTTTTCATGATGATTTGAAAATGACCTTTTTCATGATTGAAATGTACTAACTCGTTTTTCCTTCGCAGCAGGTCAACTAGTGTGTGGTTGCAACATTACGGTCCCATTGAGTACATTTTTGGAGAGAGGGACATCAGTTGCACCACAGGGCGGGAGGAGGGTGCGTAGCACAATACATTTTCTTTCTTCGGTAAGCATTTTTTGTGTTTGATACTTTTGGAATTTTGGTTTTTCATGATGATTTTAAAATGACCTTTTTCATGTTTGAAATGTACTAACTCGTTTTTTCTTCACAGCAGGTCAACTAGTGTGTGGTTGCAACATTACGGTCCCATTGAGTTGATTTTTGGAGAGAGGGACAACAGTTGCACCACAGGGCGGGAGGAGGGTGCGTAGCACAATACATTATCTTTCTTCGGTAAGCATTTTTTGTGTTTGATACTTTCGGAATTTCGGTTTTTCATGATGATTTTAAAATGACCTTTTTCATGTTTGAAATGTACTAACTCGTTTTTTCTTCACAGCAGGTCAACTAGTGTGTGGTTGCAACATTACGGTCCCATTGAGTTCATTTTTGGAGAGAGGGACATAAGTTGCACCACAGGGCGGGAGGAGGGTGCGTAGCACAATACAGTTTCTTTCTTCGGTAAGCATTTTTTGTGTTTGATACTTTTGGAATTTTGGTTTTTCATGATGATTTTAAAATGACCTTTTTCATGTTTGAAATGTACTAACTCGTTTTTTCTTCACAGCAGGTCAACTAGTGTGTGGTTGCAACATCACGGTCCCATTGAGTACATTTTTGGAGAGAGGGACATCAGTTGCACCACAGGGCGGGAGGAGGGTGCGTAGCACAATACATTTTCTTTCTTCGGTAAGCATTTTTTGTGTTTGATACTTTTGGAATTTTGGATTTTCATGATGATTTGAAAATGACCTTTTTATGTTTGAAATGTACTAACTCGTTTTTTCTTCACAGCAGGTCAACTAGTGTGTGGTTGCAACATTACGGTCCCATTGAGTACATTTTTGGAGAGAGGGACATCAGTTGCACCACAGGGCGGGAGGAGGGTGCGTAGCACAATACATTTTCTTTCTTCGGTAAGCATTTTTTGTGTTTGATACTTTTGGAATTTTGGTTTTTCATGATGATTTTAAAATGACCTTTTTCATGTTTGAAATGTACTAACTCGTTTTTTCTTCACAGCAGGTCAACTAGTGTGTGGTTGCAACATTTCGGTCCCATTGAGTTCATTTTTGGAGAGAGGGACAACAGTTGCACCACAGGGCGGGAGGAGGGTGCGTAGCACAATACATTTTCTTTCTTCGGTAAGCATTTTTTGTGTTTGATACTTTTGGAATTTTGGTTTTTCATGATGATTTTAAAATGACCTTTTTCATGTTTGAAATGTACTAACTCGTTTTTTCTTCACAGCAGGTCAACTAGTGTGTGGTTGCAACATTACGGTCCCATTGAGTACATTTTTGGAGAGAGGGACATCAGTTGCACCACAGGGCGGGAGGAGGGTGCGTAGCACAATACATTTTCTTTCTTCGGTAAGCATTTTTTGTGTTTGATACTTTTGGAATTTTGGTTTTTCATGATGATTTAAAATGACCTTTTTCATGTTTGAAATGTAATAACTCGTTTTTTCTTCACAGCAGGTCAACTAGTGTGTGGTTGCAACATTACGGTCCCATTGAGTTCATTTTTGGAGAGAGGGACAACAGTTGCACCACAGGGCGGGAGGAGGGTGCGTAGCACAATACATTATCTTTCTTTGGTAAGCATTTTTTGTGTTTGATACTTTTGGAATATTGGTTTTTCATGATGATTTTAAAATGACCTTTTTCATGATTGAAATGTACTAACTCGTTTTTCTTTCGCAGCAGGTCAACTAGTGTGTGGTTGCAACATTACGGTCCCATTGAGTACATTTTTGGAGAGAGGGACATCAGTTGCACCACAGGGCGGGAGGAGGGTGCGTAGCACAATACATTTTCTTTCTTCGGTAAGCATTTTTTGTGTTTGATACTTTTGGAACTTTGGTTTTTCATGATGATTTTAAAATGACCTTTTTCATGTTTGAAATGTACTAACTCGTTTTTTCTTCACAGCAGGTCAACTAGTGTGTGGTTGCAACATTACGGTCCCATTGAGATCATTTTTGGAGAGAGGGACAACAGTTGCACCACAGGGCGGGAGGAGGGTGCGTAGCACAATACATTTTCTTTCTTCGGTAAGCAATTTTTGTGTTTGATACTTTTGGAATTTTGGATTTTCATGATGATTTTAAAATGACCTTTTTCATGTTTGGAATGTACTAACTCGTTTTTTCTTCACAGCAGGTCAACTAGTGTGTGGTTGCAACATTACGGTCCCATTGAGTGCATTTTTGGAGAGAGGACCATCAGTTGCACCACAGGGCGGGAGGAGGGTGCGTAGCACAATACATTTTTTTTCTTCGGTAAGCATTTTTTGTGTTTGATACTTTTGGAATTTTGGATTTTCATGATGATTTGAAAATGACATTTTTATGTTTGAAATGTACTAACTCGTTTTTTCTTCACAGCAGGTCAACTAGTGTGTGGTTGCAACATTACGGTCCCATTGAGTACATTTTTGGAGAGAGGGACATCAGTTGCACCACAGGGCGGGAGGAGGGTGCGTAGCACAATACATTTTCTTTCTTCGGTAAGCATTTTTTGTGTTTGATACTTTTGGAATTTTGGTTTTTCATGATGATTTTAAAATGACCTTTTTCATGTTTGAAATGTACTAACTCGTTTTTTCTTCACAGCAGGTCAACTAGTGTGTGGTTGCAACTTACGGTCCCATTGAGTTCATTTTTGGAGAGAGGGACATCAGTTGCACCACAGGGCGGGAGGAGGGTGCGTAGCACAGTACAGTTTCTTTCTTCGGTAAGCATTTTTTGTGTTTGATACTTTTGGAATTTTGGTTTTTCATGATGATTTTAAAATGACCTTTTTCATGTTTGAAATGTACTAACTCGTTTTTTCTTCACAGCAGGTCAACTAGTGTGTGGTTGCAACATTTCGGTCCCATTGAGTTCATTTTTGGAGAGAAGGACAACAGTTGCACCACAGGGCGGGAGGAGGGTGCGTAGCACAATACATTTTCTTTCTTCGGTAAGCATTTTTTGTGTTTGATACTTTTGGAATTTTGGTTTTTCATGATGATTTTAAAATGACCTTTTTCATGTTTGAAATGTACTAACTCGTTTTTTCTTCACAGCAGGTCAACTAGTGTGTGGTTGCAACATTACCGTCCCATTGAGTACATTTTTGGAGAGAGGGACATCAGTTGCACCACAGGGCGGGAGGAGGGTGCGTAGCACAATACATTTTCTTTCTTCGGTAAGCATTTTTTGTGTTTGATACTTTTGGAATTTTGGTTTTTCATGATGATTTTAAAATGACCTTTTTCATGTTTGAAATGTACTAACTCGTTTTTTCTTCACAGCAGGTCAACTAGTGTGTGGTTGCAACATTACGGTCCCATTGAGTTCATTTTTGGAGAGAAGGACAACAGTTGCACCACAGGGCGGGAGGAGGGTGCGTAGCACAATACATTATCTTTCTTCGGTAAGCATTTTTTGTGTTTGATACTTTTGGAATATTGGTTTTTCATGATGATTTTAAAATGACCTTTTTCATGTTTGAAATGTACTAACTCGTTTTTCCTTCACAGCAGGTCAACTAGTGTGTGGTTGCAACATTACGGTCCCATTGAGTACATTTTTGGAGAGAGGGACATCAGTTGCACCACAGGGCGGGAGGAGGGTGCGTAGCACAATACATTTTCTTTCTTCGGTAAGCATTTTTTGTGTTTGATACTTTTGGAATTTTGGTTTTTCATGATGATTTTAAAATGACCTTTTTCATGTTTGAAATGTACTAACTCGTTTTTTCTTCACAGCAGGTCAACTAGTGTGTGGTTGCAACATTACGGTCCCATTGAGTACATTTTTGGAGAAAGGGACATCAGTTGCACCACAGGGCGGGAGGAGGGTGCGTAGCACAATACATTTTCTTTCTTCGGTAAGCATTTTTTGTGTTTGATACTTTTGGAATTTTGGTTTTTCATGATGATTTTAAAATGTCCTTTTTCATGTTTGAAATGTACTAACTCGTTTTTTCTTCACAGCAGGTCAACTAGTGTGTGGTTGCAACATTACGGTCCCATTGAGTTCATTTTTGGAGAGAGGGACAACAGTTGCACCACAGGGCGGGAGGAGGGTGCGTAGCACAATACATTATCTTTCTTCGGTAAGCATTTTTTGTGTTTGATACTTTTGGAATTTCGGTTTTTCATGATGATTTTAAAATGACCTTTTTCATGTTTGAAATGTACTAACTCGTTTTTTCTTCACAGCAGGTCAACTAGTGTGTGGTTGCAACATTACGGTCCCATTGAGTACATTTTTGGAGAGAGGGACATCAGTTGCACCACAGGGCGGGAGGAGGGTGCCTAGCACAATACATTTTCTTTCTTCGGTAAGCATTTTTTGTGTTTGATACTTTTGGAATTTCGGTTTTTCATGATGATTTTAAAATGACCTTTTTCATGTTTGAAATGTACTAACTCGTTTTTTCTTCACAGCAGGTCAACTAGTGTGTGGTTGCAACATTACGGTCCCATTGAGTACATTTTTGGAGAGAGGGACATCAGTTGCACCACAGGGCGGGAGGAGGGTGCGTAGCACAATACATTTTCTTTCTTCGGTAAGCATTTTTTGTGTTTGATACCTTTGGAATTTTGGTTTTTCATGATGATTTTAAAATGACCTTTTTCATGTTTGAAATGTACTAACTCGTTATTTCTTCACAGCAGATCAACTTGTGTGTGGTTGCAATGTTACGCTCCCATTGAGTTCATTTTTGGAGAGAAGGACAACAGTTGCACCACAGGGCGGGAGGAGGGTGCGTAGCACAATACATTATCTTTCTTCGGTAAGCATTTTTTGTGTTTGATACTTTTGGAATATTGGTTTTTCATGATGATTTTAAAATGACCTTTTTCATGTTTGAAATGTACTAACTCGTTTTTCCTTCACAGCAGGTCAACTAGTGTGTGGTTGCAACATTACGGTCCCATTGAGTACATTTTT